>NC_081563.1:102333519-102523796 GCF_022355385.1 Mustela nigripes
CCATCCACACACCCATCCACCCACCCAACCACCCATCCATCCATCCACCCATCTACCCAATCACCCATCCATCCATCCACCCACCTATTCACCCATCCACACATCATCCATCCATCCACCCATCTGCCCATCCACCCATCCACACACCATCCACTCACGCATCCACCCATCTACCCATCCACCCATCCACCCAATCACCCATCCATCCATCCATCCATCCATTTATAATTGCCCAGTACCTACCATGTTCCTGCCACCTACTGATATAGGTGCTCAGAACACAAAGTTGTACAAAAGACAAGCATTCCTGCCCCAAGAAATTCATAGTCTTAGCTACCCATTTTTTAGAAGCCATGTTATTTTCTTCCTTCTTTCCTTCATTTGACAAATCCTAATTATAGTACAGCCACTTTGTCTTAAATTTTAAAGTAATTTTTATTTTTTTCTTTATTACTAAGAAAATGCAAGACAAATTGCTGTCAACACTTCTGTATATATCCTTCAGACCAAGGTTTCTCAATATCAGCACTACCGATATTTTGGGCCAGAAGAATCTTTATTGTGGAGAGCTACCTTGTTTATTGTAGGGTGTTTAGTGGCATCCCTGGCCTCTTACCCTCTACCCCTTAGACGCCAGTAGCAACTCCCTTCCTACTTCCCATCTGTGTTGGAATAATGAAAAATGACTCCTGGTAATTGCCAAGTGTCTTCTAGGCCCCCACTGCCTGAGGCCATTCTGGATTCAGGGTGAGGTTTATTGACTGAAACTTATCATCTATTCCCTTTCCCCTTCAGGAGTCTAGATGACACTTATAGGTTATCAGCTTTATTAACTATTCAGTTTGAGACAACTGTAGCCCGAGTGAGCCTGATTGGTTTCATTCATCCAAAGTAAACTGAGGAGCTGGAAGCAGAAAGAAGAGGCCTGGTTGGACCTGTCTGAGGTAAGAAAAACCCTACGGTCCTGCCAGAGCAGGTCTGAGAGGAAAGGAAAGGGAAGGGCTCTGTTTTGGGGTTTTGAGACAGAATGACCCTAATTGGCTGCTGCTGATATGGTCAGTTAACATAAGCTGGTCTCTCCAGGTTGGAATGTCATTCCACAGCTAGGAACCTCCTCTGAGAAAGCCACACAGTGGGGAGGGAGTTCAGGAGTTCCTGCTTTAGGAGTCAAGGCAGGAGTTTGGGGTCATGACAAGAAGAGCTCCCCACATTAGATTTTTTTTCTATGAATATATAGATACACATACACATTTTAAGTAAAGGCTGTTTTAAAGGCTGTTTTGTACCCTGTTTTGTGGCCTTTTTGGTATCACACCATGTGTGTGATACCAAAGGGTTTTATAACCCTTTTTCAGTTCCCATAATCAACCCACATTAAATTATTGAAGACAGCATTAGAAACAGCTGCGTTATTATTTGCTTGTACATAATGTAGTTTCGCCCGTTCACTTTTGACCATTGTTGTTTTCAAATTTCTTCTAATATGAACAGAGTTAAGCATCAGAGAGTTTAAGACTGCAGTTTGTCACTGATTCTTGCCTATGGGCAAATTATTAGACGTGGAATCATTGGTTTCATGGTGTGTATTACTATGCCCTTCTTTTGGAATCTGGAGCCCCAAATTATATGTAGCTTGAGGAGCTAAAGTAAGTAGGCATAAATGAAGAAAGAGTAATTTAACAGCTGCATTGCATATTTTTCTGCCTTCTCTAAAACCCAGTTGACTGCTTAGAGTCTGGGGACCCCAGTTTGAAAGACTTGAGCCCTAGGTTTTGCTTCCTCCCCTCCCCAACAGGAGCCAACAGCTCCTTGGGCCCTGAGAAAGCTTTCCTCTCCTGTCTCTGGGCCACTTAACTTTTGGCACACCATAGTACTTTGCCCCTGGCACCATGCTGTGGCCAGAACCCCAGTTGTCTTCTGGATTTGGCATCCTTGATGAGGTTAGGTGTATTTTCATAGACTTGGGCCCATCTGGAGAAGGCTATGTGTATTGTAAATATTTTCAGTTTTCCGTATATCATGATGTTTCGCCATCTGAGAAATATCTTTCTCACAGCCCCTCCTTTCGTTAGAAAACTCTTAGAGACAGCAAAGGATAGGGCCAGGAACCTGTCCTTGACGTGCAAGCTAACCAGTCCAGAGTAACCCACTTACCCTACTTGGCCTGAGTATCCCAGGAGGCAATACTTCTCTTCCTTAATTATCCCAGGGCCAGTGCCATGGCCAGACAACTGGTGACCCCTTCTCAAGGTTTCAAACTAGCAACCCTAAACTGTTTACCTTGTTTTGCCTTGCCTTTCACAAGGAAACTCCAATGAAAGCCATGGTCAAAGCACACCCATCATTCCTGTTTTCTGCCTTCTGACCTTTCTGTCTTTCCTCTGTGACCCAGCAACGTATGCTGTGCCTCTCGTCTCTAGGATTTGTGAGTATAAGAAACTTTGGTGTTCCCTGAACTTCTCTAATGTCTCCTGTTGTGGCCACACCTGCTGACAGTCTCATAAAATATAAATCACTGTGATGTAGGACCTGTCTTTAGGCTTTATGAAGCTGATTCCCTAGGCTTCTGGTCTTGGGTTTTGGGGACTGGCTGTCACTTGAGTGCTTTTGCAACAAGGAATCACAGCCTTGATATTTCCATTTTTGTGTTTTCAGCCTGAGGACCCCATAAGAAAGAGCTGCTGAGATTCACTCTTCTGCTCTAGAAGTTCCTAGAAAAGTAGTCTTTCAACAGGGGCAGATTTTAAACACTAGTACCATTGAAATACTGTCTAGAAATCAAAAGCTCACTTTGTTTCAGAAGACTTCATTTTTTTCCTTTCTTCATCTCTCTTCCCCAACTTAAACATGACCCCAAAAAAGTGCCGTCTAAGTCGTGAAGCAGGAGACAGACAGATGGCCAAGGTTAATATTTGTGTTTGGAAGCACGGTCCCCATGGAACGGGCAGTAGCCCTTGAGCTGCCTCCAAGGTTTCTCTTAGCCAGTGTGTTGGCCAAACAGTCCTGCTCTTCATACACTTTTTATGGTTTGGGAGGAAGCTGCGTGTTTTCATGGGAAGAGATTGACTAGGCTTTGAGGAGGCTGTGGCAGTGGTGGGGGTCAGCCCCTGGGGTCCTGCTCCACAGCCCCAGCTGCCCCCTTCCAACCCCTGGCAGGGTTAGGAGAACCCACTGGGTCTGGGGAAGCAGTGGAACTGATGGGGTTGGCTCAGCGAACAAACGCCCAGTGTCCCATCCACTTGCATCCAGTGCCAAGGTCCATTCTCCAGAGACACTGACGGCTCTGTTCTGTGAGACAGCAGCCTTGCGTCACTCCACAGGGGAAAGGTGCGTGCTAGACCTCCCTCTTGCAAAACCTGGGTCCACCGGGAGCAGTGCCAGAGCTCTCCCATTGCATCCAGGCAGGGCTGCTCAACTAAGGAAGGGAGCTCATTTTTCCATGGTGCTCTATGGAGGTCAAGAACATCTTAGATTCTTTTGGGGAAAAATGAAGTGGTGTGGTGTCAGCCCTTTGACATTGCCTCATGAGTGGCACTGTGGGCTCCCCACCATAACCATTGGTGGATTCCAGTGCCCAAAGGCATCATGGGCCAGAAAATGTAACTAAAGTAGAGAAAAAGTTGGCCAACAGAATTCCCTACGTTCTGCTTACTGCTTTAAAAACAAAAACAAACAAACAAAACAACAAAAAAGAAAAACCTATATGCATATGTATAAAGACTAAACAAAAATAAAAACAAAAATATTAACTCCTGTTTCTTCTTTTTCTGTATTGTAGTTCTATGGTCTTTATAATAAAAAAGAAAAGTGGAAAGGAAACAATCCTAAAGTTTTCACCAATTTTTCAAAGGTTGAATCAGGAAGGTTCATGTTTCCAGGAGTCCAGCCCGGTGAGTATGTATTATAAACATGCATGAGCCTGCTGAAGGTGGTGGTGGGTTAGGAGTGGGTGGGAGCATTTGGATTGGGCATGCTTACCTGTGTGGGGTCTAACCTCCTTATATGGAGCTAAGTACAATAGAATCCTGGAAGACTGAGGGCCTCTGCTATGCCTCAAGCCAAAGAAATCTTGGAGGCTCCTGGGGCTGTTTCCTGGGCCTGCCGTGGCTCATTAATCATGTCTATCCCGAGTGAGCCTGGAGTGGGGTGAACCCAGGGCCAGCACAGATGGAGAAGGGCCAGCACAGTGGACTAGGGGTGTAGGGCACAGGGAGAAGACAAAGCCCTAGGAAGACAGGAGGAAAACAATGGGTGTTTGAGAACTTGGCTTTAAGGGACATCTTCTCTTACATGGAGTATCAACCCCAGACTAGATAAGATAGTCTAATCTTAACTTTACTTCCCAAGAGGGTGTATGTTTCCAACTACAGCAAGGAGATCACTGAGAGAATAAAGCTTCATTCCAGAAAACCCCCCATGAGCACAGAGATCTCTACCAGCAGATCTTTTTCTTAAATTCCAAGAATCTTTGATTCTAAATGAAGGATCTCTCCCTGATCTCTTCTGACCCAGCATCCCATCCCATTATGTAGACAACTACACCCTTCTCTTTGCCGCCATTTGCTTAAATTAATTGTACTAGTTTGTCAGGGTCTGAAAAGTCTGATTCTAAATGTTTTATTGAAGGAAACTTTGGGTTTGAAAATCCAGTCTGGGCAGGAGTGTGTGTGTGTGTGTGTGAATATTTTAAATACTGTAAACTTGAGACCATCCCAAGACCTGCCTCCCCTGCCCCCACACAATGATTCTGATCCCAATGCCAATGTGCGGGGACTTTCCCCATAAACCAGCAAGTAATTCTCTGACATGAGTTGGGTGTCCTGCCATTCAACTCAATTCTAACACTGTCTACCCTGAGATGGCTTCAGATCCTGCAGGCTGAGTCCCCTGACACTGTCACTTCACCTAACTTCAGATACGAATTACAAGTCCAGGGTGTTACCTGTATTTCTGATTGGCTATAAATCAGAGGCTCATATGACCCCCTTCTTGGGTTCTATTAATTTGCTAGAGTAGCTCACAGAACTCAGGAAACATTTTACTCACTAGATTACTATTTTATTACTACCTAACTCAGACACAGATGAGAGAGATATGTAGGGCAATATATAGGGAAAAGGTTTGGAGCTTGCAAGCCCTCTCTGAGTGTGCCTTTCTCCCCAAATCTCCATTATTCACATACCCAGAAATTCTCTGAATCCCATTTTTTTGACTTTTTAATGGAGGTTTTATTACATAGTCATGATTGATTAAATCATTAGCCATTGGTGATTGATTGAATCTCCCACCCCTCTCCCCTTTCCCTATGGGTGAGGGGGATGAGACTGAAAGTCCCAGCCCTCTAATTACCTGGTTGGTTCTGGCAACCATCCCTCAGCCTTATGTAGGGTCCAAAAGTCACTTCATTAACTTAATAAGGGCAACTCATTACTTAGGAAATTCTAAGAGTTTTAGCAGCTCTGTGCCAGAAATGGGGATAAAGTCCAAATATATATTTCTTATTATAAATCACATCTCCAGAACCTGGAGATCAAGACCAAGTGTCCTTCCTGGCCTTCATAGATCTTGCTTCTCCCCCTTAAGATGAGATTCCTGCTAGTAACCTACAACCAAAAAGTCCACTGAATACCAGAAAAGAGAATATTAAATAAAGAAAGAATCAGCGTGGGGTTGGAGCAAGAGAGAAAGGAGGAGTAGAACATCTACAAGCAGAAGAGCTGAAAGTGAGATCATTCCTGAGTGGAGTAACCACATGGGAACGTACAGAAGCTGGTGGGCTAGGGGGACCAACCCCAAGGCCGGTCCGGCTCTCGTGGCCGTTGTGTGGACACAGGGCTGCCCAGATGAGCTTGGGAACCCTCCAAGTTCTGGATTCTGCAGAAATGGACTCTTTTGGTTGGTATCCCTGATGCTTTTCGTCCTACAAGTGGGCAGTAACCACTGGCTGTGGGATCTGAGCAGATGCTCTGCAAACAGGAGTCACTGGTGAAGGAAAAGGATGTCAAGTGGAAGGAGCTGGAGGCACAATTCACTGAGGCCTGAGAAGAGCTAGAAGCCTGACTGGGGAGCCCTGCATCTCAGAACAGGGTTGGGCCATCTTTAGAATAGGAGGACTTTCCTAATATCGAAGGAGGCCAGTGACCACAGTTGCTTGGCCCAGTTCTGCTGCCCCCAGTCCAGTAGGGAGAAACACATTCAAAGAGAGTAGATGGATTTGTTTTGTTTGTCCCCTGGTCCAAGTGTGGTCTGAGGAGGCTCCTTGACTTTTGGATTCAGAAACTCTCACGTCGGCATGCACTGAATTTAGCCTTGTCTCTTGAGCCAGAAAGCAAGTACCTGAGGAATGAAGCCCAACAAGGCCGGTTTCCCAAAAGCCAAACTGTGTCTCCCTCAGGCACTACTGAGCCTCTGCTCTCCCAGGAGAGTGGTGGATGAGCATGGCCACAGCTTGTCTGGGTGCAAGTTCTGGCTTCCCCACGTGGGCCTGCAGGCATATCTGATACTGGCCTCCTGCCGGACCTCATTTAAGACCTCTGTGTGGGCGGTGAGGATTGGAAATGGAATTTCTCACTTTCCCCACTCACAGGGGAATGCCACCAAGCAGGACTCTGCGGGAGGTAAGGGGGCCTTCACCCCCATGGGTTGGGACCCTTCCCTGACTCTTCAGCAGCTCAGCATGTTGCAATATTTCCTCAGGAAAAGGCTCCATCCTTGGAGGCTTGGGTCAAGCAAAGCGCATGAAAGCAATTTTTCACTCTTCTCGAGACATTCCTTCCTGCATCTCTGCCAGCCACGTCCTCTAGCGTCTCCTTGTCCATGCCCCAGATGGCCAAAAGTGACCCAAGCTAGGCAGGCACCCGCCCTCCAACACACACACATCATCAGGGGGCACCCTGTCAGAAGTATTTGACCCCTCCTTGTCCCTGTGTGTGATTTTATCAAGCAGGACATTCCAAGGGCCTCTGCAACCTTTCATGTCACTTGTGCAATCTCCAAACTTGAAAGCAGAGAAAGCACGAGCCAGATATTGTCAACCCAGGGCCAGGAGTTCCACAAATTTGTCAGCCTGGAGTACCCCTGATGTGCTGGTGAGGTGAACTTGCCTTGTCACCCCTAGCAGGACTGGGTAACACTGGTCATGCCCTTGACTTGCACAATCCTGGCTGTCAGGCAGCTCCAGGCAGCACCGCAGGAAGAAGACTGTCTCCTTATTCTGGAAGGGTGGACTCTGGTGCCCTGAGGATCTGTCACAGACTCTGCTGCCTCTGTTCCAGGTTCCAGATCCTCTCACCACAAAGCAATGCTCTGTCACTGCTCATCTTTGATACACATGGCAGACACGACTGAGGCTTCTCTGCTCTGAAAAAAAGTCCTGGAAATAGCTTAAAGTCAAAACAAATACAAAAACAAAAACCCATCCAGACCTGCAATCCATGCCCCACTGGAAAAACAAACTCTGTCTGGGTTTTTGGGCAGTGAAGATTTGGGAAGGCCAGCCTATGTGTGTGGTTCCAGAATACTGGTGGAGTATTGTAACTGATTGTCAAAATGGCCTCAAATTCTTCCTAACTTTGCCTGTTACTTTGAAGCTCCTCCCCGTCAGGAGGCGAAATCTGTTTCCTCACCTCTTGAACCTGGACTGGCCTGTGACTTGCTTCCACTAAGAGAACGTGGCAGAAGTGAGCGTTTGTCAGTTCTAAGTCTGAACCTCAAGGAGTGTTGAACACTTTCTCTCACTCTGGTGACCACCATGTGAACAAGCCCAAGTGAGCCTATTGGAGGATGACAGACATGTGGCTAGTCACCCTATTGCCTCACTGACAGCCGTTTGCCCAGAAGACATGTGTCTGTGGTCATTGTAAAGCCAGCCATCAGCGGACCCTCTCCCCACCCCACCACGGTATCACAGACACATGAGAGAATTTGCCAGGTCAGTCAGAGGAGAAGAACCACCGAGCCCATCCATAGCATTTTGAAAAATAATAAATGACAGTTGTTTTAAACACCACTGTGTTTTGGGGTGGTTTGATATGTAGCAAAAGCTAACTGATAAGCCAGCCCAGTCCATTCTCAGGAGAACAGTGGAGAGAAGAGGAGAGAAAGGGACTTCAGAAGGGGGCTTGTCATGCCTCTGTGCTCAACCTTCCCACAGACACATTCTAATTCTACAAAGTTCAAATATGAGCCCTTAAGGTGCCCGAGGGACTTTGACGGACTCCATAGCAGAGATAACCCATGAGGAAATACTTGGGAATGTCTTGGCCTAATTAACCAATAGTTACTCTATAGGGGAAATTTGAGTATTTTCCTTCCTTCCTTCTCTTTTCTCTTCCTTCCTTCCTCCCTCTTATTTATTTAATTTTTTAACTTTTTGCATGCTTGTACTCCCTGATATTTTGGTAACAGATACATTTTGTGTGTGTGTGTGTGTTTTATAACAAGAAAGATGCTGATTAAGGGCTATTATTTTAAAACTGATCAGATCAGCCTACTGTTTTCATATTGAGCATGATTCAAGAATGGCTCGATTACCCATGTGTTGCCTGGTTGTGGTGCCTCCTTCTGCAGTCTCCCAAACTAAGTGGAAGATTAATGTTCAACCATTTGTAAGTGGTTGACAAGCTGCCACCTGTGACTTTGGGGAAACAAAGTTACTTATTCTATATCATACCCTCTGTAGATTACTTTTGAGGCTGTTGTTCTCCGTCAAAAGATCACATCTAAGAAAAGAACGAAGTTCTGAGATACATGGAAACTAGTTCAACATGGGCAATGGTCAAATGTCGAACTTTGGTAGGGATGAGGTATGCAGGCAAAGTTTGAAATCAGGATTCTGGTCTCCGAGTCTAGGAGGAAAATCACCAACTCTTATTGACAAAGTGGCTGGTGAGTAAATAAAGAAGGTGACAAACAGCGGCACCAGGAGATGTTGCAATCTGCAACATTTTACAGATTAGCTGGCGTCGTCCTCGCCAGGGAGACCAGTTTTAGCGAAAGGGGGAGAATGTGGCTTGATTTGTAGCTGATGATATCATGTGTCTAGTCACTGGAGATCAAAAGAAAGCTCGCCTGTGAAACACTGCTAATGAAATTGGAGCAAAGGGTAAGCTCTTCTCATGGGTGTGTCAAAGGAAAGTTTTGCTCTGCCTCAGGCCAGTAGGATGTGAATCACTGTACGTTCTCTGGGATGTGGTCATGGCCACGTGACCTCACGTTCAACTCTAGCAGCACTAACTCTGGAGATGTATCAATTGTGTGTAATCAATCCTTTTAAAAACACATAAATAAAATCTTTAAAAAAAAAAAAAAAAAAAAACACCTAGTGAGGGGCGCCTGGGTGGCTCAGCGGGTTAAGCCGCTGCCTTCGGCTCAGGTCATGAACTCTGAGTCCTCGGATAGAGCCCCGCATCAGGCTCTCTGCTCAGCGGGGAGCCTGCTTCCTCCTCTCTCTCTGCCTGCCTCTCTGCCTGCTTGTGATCTCTCTCAATAAAAAAAAATCTCTCTCAAATAAATAAATAAAATCTTTAAAAAAAAAAAAAAACACCTAGTGATTTGGGGACCTAAAGTTTCTTCTCTTTTCCTATGATGTTTGTCTAGAGACTGACGGGTACTTTGTTTTGCATTTTCTTCAAAAGTCCCTGTTGCACACGTGTGCATGCATACTTGTGTGTGTGCGTGTTTGCTGGTGGTGCTAATGAGGGGATTGTGGAGAAGTGATTGACTTTCTTATTCTCACCCTATAAGACCAGGTTTTGAGCAGTTCACCTGGGATGACTCAATTTTTTTTTTTCCTGAAAATAGAAACTAGTATGTGGAGGGTGACTTGATCTGCATGTTCCTGGGATAACTCTAAAGTGCTGAGGGCATGATACATTCAGGCAAGTCCAAGAAGTGAATGTCACATTCTCTGCAGTAGGGAATTAGCATGAAAGAAGACAAAACATCCCTAGCATGAAACCCCATTGAGAGGAAAATTCTACTGTATTCTGGCACTTGAAAGAAATTCATCATGGTAGGACTTATTATCCTGTGTAAGGGCAAATTCTTTCTTAAATACAGTGGAAACCACTGGCCTTGCTTAGCTCCCTTCCGTTAAGTTCCATGTGCCCGAATTTCCATGGAATTCCTATTTATAACACCACAGAGGTGCTGAAGAGCTGTCAGAACCACACTCAAAGCTTAACTGAAGCACTCACGTTTCCTTCCCTTCTGGCCTCTGGTTACTGAAAACATTTGCTGAAAATTGCTGTCCCACTCAAGAACTGTCAAAGATAATTGTGTTGCACAAAAGTTACTGAGAAGCATGAAGTAATATGGTTACCACCTGGCGACTAACTTCCTAGAACCTGTCTGATGAGCCGCAAGGCTGGCACATGTGTACACACCCGTTTCTGTCTGAAAACCACGACAGCATAAATTTGTGAGGAAGACGTGTATCAGAGGCCTCTTGGTGGCAATTTACGGTACAAATCCCTATGTAAAGGGCAGTTGTCAGGTCACCAACTCCAGTGAGGTCTGAGGTTCTGGTGGCGGGGTAGCGCTGTGAGGGGAAAGATGGGGGCAGAATTGGGGGCTTTGAGAAAGTGGATCTGTGTGAAGCAAGTGGCAGTACTCACTTCAAAAAGCAAGGTCTAGACTTGGTGATTCTCACAACTGGCAATGACCTTGGTGTCTAAGAAAATGAAAATCAGAGACTCAGAAGGTTGGGGGTGGGGCTTGAGAGTCTGAGTCTCGCCACCTTGGATTCTGGCCTAATCTGTGCGGGTCCAGAGAAGCAGGAATCTCTTTCCCTCTGAAGATTTCCAAGAGAATGAAATCCTTCTCTTTCTCAGTAGCCATTCTCAGAGTCTCATCCTCCTGGAGATGGTTTTGCCTTAACTTGAACTTAGAAGACCCCAAGAAACTCTCCTAAAACATGTGCCTTTATTCTATGGCAAAACCCTCACTAAACCCGTAAATCCACTTTTGGATTTCCTTGGGAGCATCTAGTTCTGTCTGAGACTGTCTTTTGGGGTCTGAAATTGTGGCTGTGAGGATGTGAACCTAGTGCATGCTTCTCAGCACCCTAATCCGGTAGTCAGGGTATAGCTCAGAAAAGACACAATGAAATTAGGAATTTCCAGACATGGGATCCGGGGTCCACATCGGAACAATCCTGACATTGTTATAAAATCAACCAATACAAGGAGGAGTTGCTCTTTTTATCTTTGGTGATATTCGCAATTGAGCTCTTGAGGTACAGAAAAAACTTCTCGCTTCTCATGCAGTCTCTAAATTGAAACCAGGGATGGCAGAGTTCATGGGGCTCAGCACTCACTGAAAATTCTTAAACAGCAGGAAAAAAAGCTTTTTTTCCCCCTCTCTTTTGTGACCTCTATCTCTCTCAGCTTCCCATGGTATTTTTTTTTTTTTATTTGCTATTTTAATGTCACACTCCCTCAGGCATGGGGACACTGGCAGGGTGAGGGCAGACCTTCACAAGCACTCAGAGTGGAGCCTGGCCACCAAGTGTGTGAGGCGTACACGACCAACTCCAACTGTCCCTGTACCTGCACCAGGCCCACAGCGGGGGGGAGTGGGGGAGTGGGGAGAAGGCAGAGGACACAGTATCCTCTCCATGGGGGTCAGGGAACAGGTGGCCAAGAACCCATGCGGGGGAGGTGAGGCAGTGCTGGGCATGCACCACTGTCCTCTGGGACTTCATTCCCAATACACAAACTCAAAGATAAAATTATTTATGTGTTAAAAACGGTAAACACATCAGGAAACCCTAGTGTGAGTCTCCTTTCTGAGTTCAAGACCCTCTTGCCTTCACTGGTCCTGGCTGAAGCTTATTTTCTCTCACTGATTTCAAAAGCATGACATGACTCACTGACCATCTGAAATCTTATGCCTGGAGTCTTCTTTCCTGATGACTTTTTGATTCCCATTCTTTTCTGTGTAATCTGCTTCTAATTCCTGGAAGCTTTTAGGATCTTCTCTTTAACTCTATCTTCTCTTCAGAAATGTCTCACTTCTGCACTTTAGCATGGATTTTTCGTCATTTATCGTCTAGAGCTCTCAGAGAACCCTTTTGGTCTGGAAACCAATGTCTTCTGTTCTGGAAAATTGTCTTGTATTGTTTCCTTGCTAATTCCCTCCTTAATTTCTTTTTCTGTGCTATCTTCTTGCAACTCCTGTTGCTGGATGTTGGGTCAGTCCCCTAATTTTCTTTCCTTTCTTTTCCTAGTTTCTATCTCCTTCATCTTTGCCTCAACTTTGTCAACTGTCAATGAAATTAATAAAATTTCTGCAATCATATATTTCATTTTCAAGAGCTTTTTTCCTCTTTAATTATTAAATTTTCATAGCAAGCTGTTCTAATTTGGATACAATATCTTCTCTTGTGTATTTGAGAATACTAATATTTTCAATCCTTTTATTCATTCCTACATTAATTCTGTCCCTCCCCCTCCTTTGATCTTTGTTCCTATTCTTTCATGTTGGGGACTTTTCATAATACCTGGTGATATGTTTATGTGGCATAAAAAAAATTGCCTTTTGTCCCATTTTCTTGGCACAGAACTCCTAAAATCCCTTGGAATCTCCTGATGGAGCAGAGTGTCTTTGGTATGCCGATGAGAGGACCTTTGGTTGAGGGGCTCCTAGATAGCTTCAGGAGGATAGCTGGTCTCCAGGAAGTTCCAGCCGTGATTAGAAGGTTAAGACCGTGAGCTCAACCCCCCGACCTCTGGAGAGAGGTGAAGGGCTAGAAATGGAGTTGAATCACCAATGGCCAGTGATTTAATCAATTGTGTTTATGTAATGAAAATTCCATAAAAACCCCTAAAGTGAAGGGTTCAGGGAGCTTCTAGGTGGGTGAACACTTGAAGGTGCTGGGAAGGTGGTGCCTGGAGAAGGCATGGAAGCTTTGTGACTCTCCCACCACACCTTGCCCCAGGCGTCTCTTCCATTTGGCTCTTCCTGAATTATATCCTCTATAGCAAACTGGTAATGGTAAGTAAAGGTTTCCTGAGTTCTGTGAGTTATTTCAGCAAATCATTAAACCTAAGGAGGGAGTTGAGGGCACCCCCAATTTATAGGTGGTGTGTCAGTAGTATAGATGGCCTGAAACTTGTGATGTGCGCCCAAAGTGGGACAGTCTTGTGGGGCTGCCCTTTAAGGTGTAGGATCTGACACTAACTCCAGTAGACAGTATCAGAACTGAATTGAATTATTGGACACCCAGCTGTGGTCAGAGTGTTAGAGAGATGGTGTTGGAAAAAACACTGTTTTTGGTGCCAGGAGGGAGGAAAACCTCTCAGTCTACTCAAAAGTGAGGCACTATGATGGGATGCGCTAGGAGGACACTTTACTATAGGGTGGTCAGGGAATGAATCACCAATTCTTTGAAGAATTCCAAAATGTCACTATTTGAAGGTCTTTTCTCTGAGCTGTTTAGAGGGGAGCCTAAATCTCCTGCCAGGGGGTATGTTTGTGTGTGTGTGTGTATGCGTGTGTAGGAGAGGGTAGTTCTGGAAAAAGTGAGGGGAAGGAGGATTGGGGGGTCCACAGGATGACATGGGAACTTTCTTTACCTGCTCCCCAAGTCCATTTACTCCAAAGAATCAACTGCCAGCTTTCTGCCGGGATGTGAGGGAAAGACTATTGACTGAAGGTACACACAGGGGAGAAGAGACCAATGGGCTTAAGCACATGACAGGCAAATATCCAACAAACAGAGGGCTTTACTCTCACCTTTCTTTTGAAACTTTCGTTGCTTATAAACACTGAGCAACTCAGAGTTTCTTCAGGGTGAAGCAGCTCTGTCCCCACTTGTCTGCAAGCAATTGGCTTTCTCCTTTCTTCATTTGCCAAGGTAATTACCAGTCTTCCATTCATCTCTCACCTTCCAAAAATTTGTTGAAAGCATTTATGGCAAATTGTCTCTCATTCTCTTTGACCTTGTTGATTAATTTGTTTTCAAAAATTCCTCGGCCGTCGTTATAATGAAATTTGGGTAGGAAGAAAAGTTAGTCATGGCCCGGTAGTTTTAACTGGAAGTTTCCTTTGGAAATCTTAATTTTTATTGGGATCCAAACCCATGCACTTCTCTTTTAGGCAAATCCCTGCTGTTTACTAAGTAAACAGTAAACAATCTAGAGAAATAGTAAGTCTTAGTCTGTATTTCATAGCCTATGTATATTTACTTAAACACAATTCAAATAATCCTGGTTATAGTATTCTAGCTTTTGGTGGGTTAGAGGCAGAATTTTAGTAGGAAGTTAGATATGAATGTGGCTAGACTCATATATGCTATAGTATAAAGACTAGCTGGCAGACCAAAAGGTGGCAGGACACGTATAATAACAAGTTAAAAGAATGCATAACAGTAGAACAATTTATAGAGGTACAAAGAGTCCTGTGCATTTCAAAAATGCATTGCTCCAATTAAATGTAATGCGGATGCCATCTTCCTATTACAAAACCTTCTATGGCTCCTCATTGTCTGTAGATACAAGTCTAATGTTCTCTCACTGTTCCATCGATACCCAAGCATTTGACCTGTGGTACCAGCAAAACACCCTGCTCTATTTCACCTTTCACTGAAGAGGTGTGAATTTCTTAGCAAGGCACACCCTTTCTTGCCATCGCAAGTCATCCTTCAAGACCCATTTGAATTCTCAAGATGTATTCTCCCTCCCTTCTCTTCCTTATCCCCATAATTCTTGTTTAGAGATATATAACAGCACCTGTGAGGAATTTTGAACTTACATGTCTGCCTTACCTCTCCAGTTGGATCATATGCATCAAGCAGCAGGGGGCTGTTGTAATGGATTGAATGTGTCCCTCCCAAATTCATGTGTTGAAACCCTATTCCAAATGTAATGGTATTTGGTTGTGGGGTCTTGGTAGGTAATGAAGTCACAATGGTGGGACACTTGTGAATGGGATTAATGCCCTTGTAAGAAGAGCCTGGGAGTGAGGTAGCCTACTTTCCACCATGAGAAAATGCAAGATGTTGGGCAGTCTGTAACCCAGGCAGAAGGTCCTCACCAAGAACCCAACCATGCTGGCCCCTGACCTGGGACTTCCAGCCTCTAGAGCTGTGAGAATAATACCTGATAGTTATATTTGTTATATATCTGGTATATTTTATAAGTTATATAATTATATTTTACAATATATTTTAGACTATGGTATATTTGTTGTAGCAGCCTGAACTGACTAAGACAGCCGTTACTCTTGCCATAA
The DNA here is from genome assembly GCF_022355385.1 of Mustela nigripes. Lineage (NCBI taxonomy): Eukaryota > Metazoa > Chordata > Mammalia > Carnivora > Mustelidae > Mustela > Mustela nigripes. Next base: position 102,348,754 of record NC_081563.1, read on the forward strand.
TGCCTTGCCAGTAAATATTCCTGAATAATGTTTGATAAACCCAATCAACAGTATAATAATTGATGTTTCACATCATAATCTTTAGTCCAAAGGACAGGTCAAACAGGAATCTATACACTTCATTTAAGAAGAAAGCATATGTGTGCAACAAAAAAATGAAAAAAGAAAAAAAAAACAATGCCATATAATGAAATCATTGAGTATGTGATGTTTTGAGATTGGCTTTTTTCCTCAGTATAATGCCCTTAAAAAATACTAAAAATGAAACAAGAAATAAATTTGTATGATGTATAAAAGAAATATGATCTTTAGCTTATCATAAACTTTATTACTTATTGATACAATAGTGAGGCACTGTTTTTCACATGGACAACAATTCTCTTATACCATCAAGCTGTTCCAGGTTGAACATTATAGCTTACGTATAGAACATCAACTATGTCTTTTTAAACAGAGGCACGATAAAGGGATTGTGGCAGGTAGGGAAAAAGGTGAACATTTTTATTTCAGTATGTTTTGGGGAGCAGCTATGTGTTCCTTGACACAACTGACCTGTTCCCGAAATATTTGGGATCAAACCTTATCTTGCTATTGACTCGTGTTGTACTTTGAAGGTGCTTTTATCTTTGCTTTGGGTTGATCTTTGATTAGGTGTGACTCCTGACACATTTGCTTTAAATTTCTCTCTCCTCCCCTGTCAAGCGGTTAATGATCTCAAAATGTCACACAGGATTCCACGGATTTCCCAGGAAGTCAAGTGTGGGTAGAAAATAAAACAAATTTAAAAATGGTGTTTTCAATGCATATGTGCCAGGCCAGCATCATGGGTATGTGAGTTGGGCAGTTGCATGGACCCGTGCTCAGTAGGGCCCCATGCTTGGTTGAATGCTCTGCTGTTACTATCTTGACATTCCTAATAATTTTATCTTGTGTTGCACAGGTGAGGTCTGACAGGGCAATGGAGCATGTATATGAACTGAAGAGATACATACAATGCGTGGGTCTGCTGGTCTTTGCTGCCCATTTGCAGTCAGTGTTTGCAATGGCACATGATATGGGACTCTGGTAGACAGCGATGCATGGGAATTCAGCTCAATTCAAAGCATGTATGTGTACAACATGCAAAGCAGGCCGTAGTACTGATATCCCAGGGAGGCCACATTCTCTGTTCAAACCAGACTTGCTTTGAATGCAGAAAGAAGAAAAGGAAATTGTAAGAAGCATGAATGATCAAGAAACCTTATTGTATCCTATATAACCTTATAAGATGGTAATGATATGGAAGGAAAGGGAAAGATAGGACAATGAATTGTTCCTTTCCTTCCAGTTTTTCCTAGCTCATCTGTAAGCCTAAAATAGAGACTGGTTGGTAGAATGTGAGTGTGTGAAGAAGTAAGATAAAAAAAACAAAAACAAACAAACTTGATTTAGCTTTGTGCAACATTCCTGCTGTTCTGATAAGAACAAAACACATAAGCACGCATGAGTTCTGAAATACAAATTGTGTAAATTTTGTGATTCCTTGCACAAGTTAAATACTCTTATATTTTCATTAAAGCAGCTATTATACAATATAAGGATGAATGGTAAAATTCATGTGAATAAATTATTCTGATTCTGCTTCATACTGGAAGTCCTAGCCATTGCAGTAGAAAAACAAGAAATAAGAGGCATTCTGACTGAAGAGGAAAAATTAAGACTGTCCCCATTTGCAGGTGACACAACTATCTATGTATAAAATCTCAAGGAATCTAAAAAAAAAAACCTCATAGGACTATAGTGAGTTTAACAAGTTACAGGATAGGAGGTAAACAAAATCAGTTGTTTTCTATATACTAGCAGTGGACTACTGAAACAGATTTTTTTTTTTTAAGAGTGTGATTATTGTATTACTTTGCTAGGGCTACCATAACAAAGTACCACAGACTAGATGCTTAAGTAACAGAAACTTTTTTTTTTTTTTTCAATTCTGGACGCCAAAAGTCTGAGATAAAGGTTTTGAGCAGGGTTGGTTTCTTCTAAAGCCTCTTGCCTTGGCTTATGGATGGTCATCTCCCTGTGTCCTCATGTGCTCTTTTCTCTGTGTGTGTCTGTGTTCTATTCTCCTCCTCCTATAAGAACACCGGTCATATTGGGTAGGGTCCACCCTCATGACCTCATTTTAACTTAATTATCTCTTTAGAGCCCCTATCTCTAAATATAGTCATACTCTGAGGTCCTGAGGACTTCAACACACGAATATTGAGGATGGGGATATGCAGTTCAGACCTTAACAATCATTAACAATAGCTAATTATTATGAAATAAGGTATTGCTAAAAATTAAATACTTCATTTGTAAGTCTTAAAAATTAAGACTTAAAAATGTGCAGAATCTATATGTTGAAGACTTTAAAGTGTTATGAGGAAAATCAAAGATGTCCTAAATAAATGGGAAAGACATATCATGTTTATGGATTACTATATAATTAAACATAGTAATATGTTGAATCGACCCACATTGGCCTATAGATTTAAGGCATTTTCAATCAAAATGCCATCAGGATTTTTTGTAGATAAGAACAAGATGTTTACAAAATTAATATGGGAAATTAAAAGAATTAGGATAGCCAAAACAATTTTGAAAAAGAATAAAGCTGGTGAACTCCACATGACTTAAAGACTTGCCTTAAAGCTGTAGTAATTAAGACTGTGAAATGTTGGGGAAGAGTTAAACCTATATATCAACAAAACAGAACAGAGCATCCAGAAAAAGACCCACACAAATAAAATTAACTTATTATTGACAAAAGTGCAAAGATAAATAAAAAGAGAGAGGATAGTTTTTTTCAACAAATGGTGTTGAAATAGAGATCCTGTTCAAAAACGTGAACCTTGACCTCAGCCTCACACTTTATACAAAAATTAACTCAGAGTGAATCACAGATCTAAACGTAAAATGCAAAACTGTATAAAAATTTTAAAAAGTGAAAATCTTCTTGATTTGGGGTTTCACAAAGACATCGTAGACAAAGGTGCCCCTGGGTGGCTCAGTGGGTTAAGCCTCTGCCTTCTGCTCAGGTCATGATCTCAGGGTTCTGGGATCAAGCCCCGCATCGGGCTCTCTGCTCATCCAGGGGCCTGCTTCCCCACCCCCACTCCCTATCTGCCTACTTGTGATCTCTCTCTGTTAAAAAAAAAAAAAAAGACATCTTAGACATGACAGCAAAAGTAAAACAGAAAAAAGAAAAATACTGATAAATTGGAATTCAACTAAATTAATCACTTTTGCTTTGCAAAAGACATTCTTGAGGAAATGAAAAGAGAAAACTATGGTCTGAGGGGAAATCTCTCAAAGACTCATGTCTGACAAACAACCTGTATCCAACTTGTATCTCTCCAAACTCAACAGTAATACAACTACCCAATTTTAAAAATGAGCAAAACATTTGAAGATATTCCATTAAAGAGGATACATGGAAGGCAAGTAAACTCATGAAGAGATGTTCAATGTCATTAACTATTAAGGAAATTCAAATGAAGGACAAAATGAGGAACCATGTATATCTATTCAAATGGCCCAAATGGAAAAACATACTGACAATACCGAGTGTTCAAGAAGATGTGTGGCAACTAAAATGCTCATATGTTGCTAGTGGGAATTCAAAACAGTACAGCTATTTGGTATTTTCTTTCAAAGTCGAACATACACTTACCATATGACCCAGCTATCCCACTCCTAGATACTTACCCCAGAGAAATGAAATCTTATGTGCTCACAAAAACCTGTACAAAATTGTTTATGGCAGCTCTTCTCATAATTGTCCCAAATCAGAAGCAACTCAAATGTCTTTTATAGGTGATAAACACACTGTGGGTATATCCATACACTGGACTCCTACTCAGCAATAAAAAAAAAGAATGAACCATTCACATGTACACACAACAACAGCAACAGTAACAACTTGAATAAATCTCATATTCATTATGTCCAGTGAAAGAAGCCATTTACAAAAGGTAATAGACTCCATGTTTTTAGTTACATGACATTTCAAAAGACAAAACTATAGTGATAAGTGCTTACCAGGGTCAATGGGTGGGAGGTGCGGGTGGAGAGTGGACTACAATAGGAAATAAGAGAGAGTTTTTTGGGGGTTGATGAAACTGTTTTGTTTTGTTTTTTAAATCCATAAGAACCTTCATTTCAAACTGTTGGGGTTGAAGAACAAGGTTTTCGTTCAAGGTGAGTGTTCTGTACTCTTTTTTTCTTTTCTTCCTTTTTTTCTTATTTTTTTTTTTTAAGATTTTATTTATTTAGTTGACAGAGAGAGACACTGTGAGAGAGGGAACACAAGCAGGGGGAGTAGGAGAGGAAGAAGCAGGCCTCCCGTGGAGCAGGGAGCCTGATGCAGGGATGCAGGATGAGATCCCAGGATCATGACCTGAGTGGAAGGCAGACACTTAACAACTGAGCCACCCAGGCGTCTCTTCAGTACTCTTCTTTCAAAAACTTTTAATATTCTGCACTATGCGTAGTTCGTGGCATGAATTAGAAAAATCCTGACCAAATCAATGAATCCAGTTCATGAAATGGGAATTATGGATGAATATGTATTACCCACATATCAGTATTTTGATGCCGGTAGGGTTTACAGAAGAGCTGGTCGTTTTGAATCTGGCTTTCACCTGAAGTGAGTTTTGCATTTTGAAGGCAGCAGAGGGATTTTGGTCATGGTCAAGTCTCTGGGGACAGACAACCAGATGACTGTTCAGGAAACAGGTTGGGGTGCAGAAAGTCCTATTATAAGCCACACCCCTTATTACCTTCCTTATAGCAGAAGCTGTGAGCCCTTTCATGACATCTAATCCCTGCTCTTTTGTGTTTTGTTTGGGACTTAAAGTGACAGAGTTATCCCCATTTTATTTATGGAGACAGATATTAGAAGAGCAAGCAAACAAGCAAGAGCTCTAAACAAATACATCTTAAGCACGAGGTCTGCACGTGTTGCAGATTTTCTTTCCTCACTTTTCGTGCCCAAACTCATTTTCAGAAAGGACCAGAGACCTCTAACCCTTTGCTAAGAACAAAAGATAATAATCTCAGTTGTGGTATCACATGTGTTTCCCATGAGAAGGGAGATTCTCTAGGGAGGACCCCCCTTCCACCACCTCGCCATTTGTCGGACTGTCCTCTGGGCACCCCCTGGTGGTCGCTTAGGTGGAGAGTCTCTCCGTTCCTGGTCTCCAGAAAGCAGCTCCCTGGCTGGAACACCTCCATAAATCAAATAGAAACATTCTGATTCGTTTCTTTGGAGCAACAAGAAATAACTGAGCAGCAAGAGAAGCAGCAGCAGAAAAGAAAGTATTTTCTGACCCAGTAGTGTTAAAATGTTGTCATCAGGACTTGGAGTCCTTGTAGTTTTCTTCTGTGGCATGAGTAAATCTCTTTGCCCCTCCCTGTGCTTTAGGTTTCTCATCTGGAAAATAAGAAACTTAAACTAGATTATTTCTAAGGATGCTTTGACTTTAAACTTATCTGTTTTCCAGTGTAGGTATTTTGGGGGCTTCTACAGAGGTGTTGGAAGCCATTTCTGCTCCCTGACCTGGCACCAGCCCTGAGTAGAGATCAGTGCCTGGGAAACTGAAGACAATGTGAAGACATCTCGTAGGCATCTTTTTGACCTCTATCACTTAACCCTTTCCACCCGTGGAAGGGAAAGAATCCTGAATATTTGAAAATAGATGATAATGATTAGGGCACAACTGAAGCCAACTGAAACTTCATGTCTTCAAGAGGCTCTCATCCAATCACAGTCAAAACCCACCAGTCTTCAGAAAGACATAAGGATACACATTTAAATCCTACACTCCCGATAAAAGTGTAGTAAGATTCTCTTTCTACACTTTTTGGTCCTGCCCATCGTTTTAGGCTTCATAAGTCCTAAAGCTGAAACTTGTATTTTAAAAAATACATCTCACATTTACTTATGTCTTACAGATAATGAGGCCATTGATCCCTACAACGTCCTGTGTATTTTTAAGCAACTCACTCAGTTGCTCGCACCTTCTATTTTCCTTACTGGTGAGTCGGGGATATGAAAGAGAACACCCATGAGGACATGTTTTGTAAGGGGGTCACACAAATACACATGTGTGAGTGATACTGAAGCTGATTCACAGCCAGATCCCAGAGATGTACTTGGAAGTTGCAACATTTTCCTACAGAACATCAAGCAATTATTTCACATGTTTCTTGGCTTAAAATTAGAATTCCTCTTTAGTGCATGCTGTCTTTATTAAGAGGAAGACACATTACATTTCTTAGAAAAAAACACATCCTACAACTGACAAACGGACTACACTGAAATCCAGACGACTCACGAGAAATACTGCATTTCCCATCAATTTGGCTATGAAAAAATGAATTCTGTTGGGAGAAGAGGACAGAGAAAGGTTTGTTCCTTCTTTCAGAAGGAAGCCTCCATTCAAGGTGCTGGCACTGAAGAACAAGGTTGCCTTTCAAGGTGAATGTTAAATGTTCTTTTAAAAACTGCTTTTAATAATCAACTAGAGGGGCACCTGGGTGGCTCAGTCAGTTAAGCATCTGCTAAGGTCATGATCTCAACATTCTGGGATGGATTCCTGCCCCAGGCTCCCTGCTCAGTGGGCAGTCTGGTTCTCCCCTTCACTCTGCCCCTCCACCCTTGCTCATTCTCTCTCTAAACTAAACTAAACTAAAATAAAAAATAAAATTAAGATAAAAATAAAAATCAGTTTGAGGAGCGGTCCCTGGCTTGTTTAAGAAAAAACAGGTCTGAACTGATGAATCCAGTTCATCAAATGGGAGTAATAATCATAAGGTATTTATAAAGATCAACTAAGAGAATAGGTATTTTAAACGCCTAAGAAAATAAAAGACCAAGAAGTCTTAGGTCCTATGAGGCGTACCATGTCTGTGTTTTTGAAAATAAAGGATACAAGGATTTCAGCTGCATGGGGGGGAAGTGGTGCTGAGCTTTGTCTATGGTAATGCAGTGGAGGGTGACCCTGGTTCTATAGTCTTTTATCCAGGGGGATGAACTTTTTCTATTGCTGTGGTGTGATTCCAAGTTTCCTGTCCTGTTCCCCTTGAGCCGCTGTGTTTATGAAAAGTCACTTCCCTCCCTTTTGAGCCAGTGCCCAGTTCTCTCAGCACCTGTCTTTTCAACAGGTCAGCCTTTGTGTGTCTCCTTCTTTACATGAACACACGCCACCCCAATCCCTCTTCACCAGCTCATCCTTGGGACCGAGGAATGGGGACTGCGGCTCTCCTCTTTTGGCCTCTATCCCACATCAGTCTGGTTGCTCCCCCTGAGTGCCTGCTTCTCCTCAGAGTCGTCCTGCCACAGTGCCGGGCATGTGGGGAAAAATGCTTGTGACAAGTGGCTGTGTACCTCGGAGGACTCCTTTGATCCTAGGGGCTGGTGGGTGGCAGGGAATCTTTGCCGAGAAGTGGAAATGATGATGCCTTCCCTCAGAGCATACCTAGTTGTTCCGGGAAGCCAGGAAGGATTGTGGCTTGGCCGAGCCTTTTCTGCCCTACTTTGTCAAATGTTGTCTCTTCTTCCTACAGTAATCCTGGGAACTCTTTTCATCCCAGGGTTTTCTTCCAAATGGAATGTTAAGAGGGTTCAGATGCTGAGAGACAGCTCAGGGCGGTGGGGGTGGGGAGAGGTGTGAGCTTGTCCAGATCTGTGGCTTTGCCAGGACTGTTTTTAAGTTGACACAGGGCTAAATAAAAAGCCCCTTGCTTTGATCTCAGGGACTTCCTGGGTAGACTGTCTGATTAGATAAAGATCACGTATCTCCCCCCACCCCCCATCCTTTAGGAAGTAATCTAAGCTTTGCAGCCATTCCTTGTCTTGCGCTCCTGTCTCCTTCTCCAAGTCTGGTTCTCTCTCTGTCTCATTGGGTCCCTCCCTGGGTCTTGGGTTTTTCTTTCTGTTTGAGCAGGAAAAGGATCCTGAGAAAATAAGGCCCTTCTTCCCCCTTTAAGTCTTCTTAATTTGTTTTGAAACAAAGCAAAAGCTTTGTTTGAGAGCCTCATATGGACCTCGTCTGGTCCCGGGCATCAAAGGGATCTGGTCTCTATTTGCAACATGGTCAGCTGCTGGGATGCTATGAAGTGAGCGAGGTGGCAGGTGGAGGGTTTGGAGACAGAAATACAGTCAGTCCCTGAACCGGGTTCATCCGTCAGGACAATAGAGTGTGAGGTGAATGGTGTGTGCGGGGGTCTCTTCTCTTAGAGAAACCTGTAACTCTGCAACCGAGACCCGGACCCTCAGGAGATGCCCCAGAAACTGTCTCTGACTGTGAGGAACTGGCTTGCTCTTGGGATTGGGGCAATTTAAAAAAATCCTTTAATTGAAAGAGCTGCCAAATTAGAAATCATCTAGGCTGGGTCATAGCTTTCCAGCTTTGTTTGGGAGACTCTCTTTACGACATTAAAAAATGAACCTTTGTCAAAGGGTCGTGCACTTTTAATATTTTATTTAAACCTCTGTGCCAATTACTGTCCTGAGTGACACTCACAATTTACAGAATATGAATGTTAACTCCTTAAATCTTCATGACAACCACAGGAGCAACAGTACCAAATGAAGAAACTAGAACACAGAGAAGCTAAGTATCTTGCTCAAGGTCACACAGCTGGAATGTGGCAGATTACAGATTCAAACTTAGGCCATCTAGTCCTGAGAATCCGATTTTGCTGCCCAGCCCCTCCCCCAAACATACCCAAGCTTAGAAATTCACTGAGAAAATACACGTGGGAAGAAAGCATATACATTTCTGAATTCAGTAATACTTTTAAATATTTTCATCCACATGAAAAATAGTCACACGTGTATGTGGGAGGCAGTTGAATGTAGAGGTTCATTCATCAATTTCATAAACAATTCTTTGAAAGCCCGCTGTGCCTGCCTGGCCCTGGGCTAGGTGCTGGGCATCACGCAGAGTTTGATATACATGAGGTTCCTGCATTTCAGCTGAGGCTTTAAGGCCAAGGGCCTGGGGACAGGAGATGGAAGATCCCATGTACACAGCAATGCTACTGAGGGTTTTAGATGCTGTGGGACCAGGGACCTGGAACTTCCTGGAACAGAACATCCCTCTCCTTGGATCCAAGCAACAATCATCACTTACCCTGGGAGGGAAAGTGACGTCACTTACCCTGCTCATGGGGATCCTTGCCTGGTCTGACCACACTTGCCATAAAAAGTGTGACTGCATTTGTCATAAAAATTCATGTGGTTTAGGCACCTGTAGAAGAAACTTGCTCATTTTTCTCTCCAGTATCTTCTTTCTTTGTCATGGGCTCTTGTTAGCTGGGACACCTGGCTGCCCAGATAAAATCTTCCTCCTCTCTTGTAACTAGTTGAGGCCAGAGGACTGAGTTCTGGTGAATGAGATGCAAAGAGAAATATGCCTGCAACTTCTGATAAATCCTTTTTCACTGGCTGGAATATAAATGTGATGGCTGGAGCTTGGGTAGTCATTTTAGACCATGAAGTGGAAATGGCTTGAACAGAATTGTGCAAGAAACTGGATCGCATACTTCCGTGGGGCTATCTATGGCCAGACTCACTTATCACAAAACACCAATGACCTTCTATTTATTTAACCCGTGGTTACCTTGTTTGATACAGCCTCCCTTTTAAATAAGGTGCTTAAATGATGTGCTTCTTATTTATTTGAATATTCCTAAAGCTACCCAACATCTGTCCAATATGCTTCCTTTCTTCTTAAATTAACCAGAGTTAAGTTCTCTTGGTTTCAACCTGGAGTCCCTACTGGCATCATCTGTTGCCCTTGGGTTTGTAAACACAGGATGATACCAATGCTTTAAAGGTTAAAATATCTCCTGAAATACAAAGCTAGTATGCCACACAGAACTCTGTAAGGAAGTCTAAATTCTCTTCAGAATTTGGGAAGTATTTTTGCTTGGGGCATATTCTACTATCCTTTCCATGGATTTATCTTAGTTCTGGGAAAATAGACAAGATGCTGTGGTTTTTCCAGGGCCCATGACCCCTCAGCCTTTGCTGAGGGTGTGTGTGTGGGGGGGGAGGTTCTCACTGCAGGGCATGGTTAATGGGGCCAGGGGTCCGAGTTATTGGTCACTTCCCATGGGAAGGGAAGCTCGGGCCCTATGCTCTGCAGCTGCACCTGCGCATGTCTCCCCACCCCCACCCTCTGCCCCTGACTTTGGAGTTCAGGGTCACCCCCTCGAAGCAGGTTAGGCAGATCTTCTAGCCTTCAGTCTATAGGTGGGGTCTTCAGAATTGTCAGGGCTCTCTTCCCTCCCTGCTCACCAGCAGAGTTTGCACAGTTTCTGTGGGCCCTGGGCTGCTCAGAGAGCTCCCTTCCTTTGACCAGACTTCAGACACACCATTGCCAGGTACCCTGAGACAACAAGATGCCATACCCCTCTAGGGGCCTCTGTTGTGTCTGGTGTGTGTGTGTGTGTGTGTGTGTGTGTGTGTGTGTGTGTGATGGGGAGGGGTTACTTTTTTTCCTGTGGCCACAACTTAACCCTGTCATATCTCCAGGTGTCATAGTAATCTTAGAGTTCTGAAAACCAACCCTGTCTTTTTTTTGGACAGATAAATAGGCTAGAGTGTGGGATATTTTTTTCCCCCAGATTTCCATTTCACCATCCTTCTCTTTTCTTCTATCTCTTCTCTAAGCTGTGCCTTGCTGAGTGACTGCACTCTGTTAGGATTAAGCGGGGCTCACTCCTCAACCCTTAGCCCCTGGAGACCCAGACAGGATGTGGGTCAGTGACCCCTGGTCAGTGACCCCTGGTGCATCTGAGCTCTGCCTTCTATAACTTCCAGTTTCTGACTAGAAGCAGAAACACCTGGCATGCCAGGCCCACATCTGGTTCATCCAGCTGAAGCCAGAAGTTGCTCATAGTCTAGCTGTTCTTACTCTGTTTGGTTTTCGGCATTTCAATTTTTCAGGGGAGCGGACAGTGGGAGAATTCCGTGCAGATGAATACTGAGTCATCGGTGACGGCAGTGAGATAGACCCTCTTAGAAGGACCAGTGGGAACAAGAGCCCGACTTCAGTTTGGAAGGTGCTCCGATGAGAATCAAAGCTTACTCCCTCACACCCCTCCCAGATGCTGGTTTCATGTAGGAAAGGTGGGGGCAGAGGGGCCAGAAGTAAGCAGACAAGCTGCCTGCACGTCTGATGTCCAAACAGTGAAAGAGGACATGTGGATTTGAGGACAGCCATCCCCAGGTTTAAATATGGATCTACTACTTGAGTGATCGTGGGCAAGTCTTTCTACTACCTGAGACTTGGGGTCCTCACCTGGGAGATTTTAAAAAAGGTGACTGAGATGATTTCTGGATCCAATGTCTAGCCCAAAGGAGATGCTCAGTAAGCGGGCATTTTAGCCTGAGATGGGAGTTAGTGGCCCCAGAAGGGACAAGTTTTGGGCCGTCTTCAGCTCTTCCCCCAGATCTGGAGGCAGGACCGCAGGGGTGGGTGGCAGGAGCTATGGCTTAACAAGGCTGTGGGATGGGCTTCAGGCCTCCTGTTCAGTAGATGCTGGATTTGGGACCATGTTCCCAGTGCAGGGCTCTGTCTATCCCAAGGGCTCTGTCTTATCCCAAGAAAGAAAGGAAGACTGAATCTGGGGAGAGGCAGCGTGTGTGTTTCTCTTGGGAGAACCAAGGCGGCTGCTAGCTGGAGTGGCTTCACTGCCTGGAAGTTGGTGAATACACATGTCCCACCTTCAGCATTACCATCAACAGCCAATGGAGGCCTGCCCGTCATCCTCTGTGTGTGAACTCATGTATACCCAGGGGCGTCAGACTCATGACCCTGTAGGATGCCATCCAACCTCACTACGTTTATTTTTTCTTTCTGGTTTTTTGAATTTTTAGTCCTTAGTTTAAAATATATCACATATACAGAAAATAAGGTAACAATTGTTCATTACCCAGTGCTCAGATTTAACCAGGATTAATATCTTGTAGTATACTTTGGGTTTCCTTTTTTTAAAAAAAATAAATAACACCTTACTTCTAATGTTTTCCACCTTTTCCACCCACTCACTGTCATCCATCCCCAGAAGTGACAGTGACCTTGAAGTTGGTGGTTAGCCTTCCCGTGCATAATTTAGTACTATTACCTGTGTTGGTGTCCAGACACAATATTCTATTGTTTTGTGAGTTTTTAAATTATTGACAATGTGTAATACTTTACAGATCCATTTGAAATTTACTTTTTTGCATATTACATGTTTATGACACATCTGTGACAGTATGCATAGCTTTGGATCAGATTTTAACACCTGGACGGTATTCTATCTTTTTTTTTTTTTTTTTGACGGTATTCTATCTTATTAACGCATGGTTTATGTGTCCATTCCACTGTTGGTAGACAAGTTGTTTCCAATTTTTGATGATATAAAGAAAGCCATCAGGAGTGAAATTGGTGACTTCTGCTATTGGTGACACAGTATCCACTGTACTAGGTATAGTCAAGTTATCCCCCAAGTTTATATCCCCATAAGCAGTGGCAATAAGAATTTCTGTTTTGGGGGGCACTGGGTGGCTCAGTTGTTAAGTGTCTGCCCTGAGCTCGGGTCATGATCCCAGAGTCCTGGGATTGAGCCCTATTTAGGCTCCTTGCTGGGCAGGAAGCCTGCTTCTCCCTCTCCCCCTCCTCTTGCTTGTGTTGCCTCTTTTGCTGTCTCTCTGTCAAATAAGTAAATAAATAATATTAAAACAAAAGAATTTCTGTTTTTTCACCATCTTGCCAATGCTTGATATATCAGATTTTTTTTCTTCTAAATGAAATGTAGCAACTCTGACTTACTACTTACAACTGCTGTCATTAATCACATCCTCATCTGGTCCCGTGGTACCTATCACATTGTATTATAGCTGTTTGACGTAGTCACCCACTGAGCTATTCATTTATGACAGGGTTCCTGTCTGTTCCTATTTGTGTCTCCAGGATCCAGCATGGTGAATTGTGACAAGCACAGAGTAAGGGCTTGGTGTACCTCTATCGACTTAAATCTAAAGAAGAAGAATATCGAAGAATGGTTAGTGTAGGGGCAGAACCAAGATTGATCAAAGATTCAGAACCTTCAACCACTCCTGGATAGAATGTCAACCAGTATAATTACTTTGGAAAGCTGTTGGGCAGCATCTGCTAAAGCTATTCACGCCCTAGGACCTGTTAATTCCACTTCCAATGGAAATGTTTGCAGACAAGCATGAAAAAATACACCCTGGACCATTCACGGCAGCACTGTTTTTAAAAATTCCAAACAGGCAACCCCTCCAAATTGTAGAAAAGGCAAATAGAGACGTGCAGACTAGACAGTGATGAGAATGAATGACCGATAACTGCACACAGCAGTATGGAAGACTTTCACAATACAATGTAGAACAAAAGATGCCAGACCTCAGGGAGCACATGCGGTAGGATTCCGCCGACGTTCGAAATCAGGAAAAATCAATCTCAGGTCATGACACTGACTACTTTTGGCAAAAAGTGGTTCCGAGCTGGAAGGTGGCGCGGGAGTGACGGGAATGTTTTAGTTATTTTCTGTTGAGGTAACATTTACATATGATGAAATTCAATTTTTTTCCCTAAGGGTCCAATCCAATGGGTTTTGACAAATGCAGCAAGTTGTGGAGCCACCACCATAATCGAGACATAGAACATTTCATACCGGGGAGCTCCCTCCCAAACTTTCTGTTCTCTTTCTTGATGTTGCTCATGAATATGTTCGCTTTGTGAAAATTCACCGAGCCACAAAGATTATGATACATGTACATTTTTCCGATTGTATGCTATGTATCAGTCAAAAGTTTGAAGGGTATTATTTATTTGTTTGTTTGCTTGTTTATTACAGAGTATTAAAAAAAAAAAGGGAAGACTGTCCCCAAAGCCCAGCAGCTGGCTACAAGATGGCTGGTTGTGTGGCAAAAGGAACAAATCAGGAGCAGTGGGGAAGGCGACCAGAATGGCACGGTGTAGAAATCTTGGAGAAGAGAAAACAGAATGAGTTTGCTTTTATCTCAAGCTTTGGTTTAGGGTTGTGGGTCTCTCTGGTCTTCCTCCGTGTAAAGACCTCACCTTAGTTAGGGCGCCTGGGTGGCTTAGTGGGTTAAGCCGCTGCCTTCGGCTCAGGTCATGATCTCAGGGTCCTGGGATTGAGTCCCACGTTAGGCTCCGAGCAGGGAGCCTGCTTCCCTCTCTCTCTCTCTGCCTGCCTCTCCATCTACTTGTGATTTCTCTCTGTCAAATAAATACATAAAATCTTTAAAAAAAAAAAAAAAAAAAAGACCTCACCTTAGTTATATTGACAACAGGGGCAATGAGTTACTTTAGAAGTTCCAAGGAGGATTTTGTCCCGGGAAATCCTGGCTTTTCTCTTTGCCTTCCCCCGCCTCCTTGTGCATTTGCTAAGCTCTCCAAAGATAAAACAAAACCCAACCCAAGCTGGGTGTAGAAGGGAGCGAAGGAGGACAGAGCTAGACAAAGCGAAACCGCATGTCTACTGCTGTGAAACTTGGAAGCGGTGCTTGTTAAGGTCTGTTACTGCTCCCTTTCACTCAGGATTTAAAGGTGTGCTTCATTTAGACCATTCCCTTCCATGGCGAATAAACCTAATATGTAGCCACAACCTTTGTGAAAAATAAACTTAGCTACATAGAAAAAAATTCCTTTTTTCTTTTTTAAAAGTCAGGCTTGAAATTTTTATATCCTTTGAGTCATGTTCTTGAAGCAACTGGCTGGTTAATTCAAGAAATGTTACTTTCCCAATTCAAACATGACATTTTGAAAATCATCCATGAATTACATGCCTCAAGAATGAAAGGCTTTTCTGTGCCATTTAGAAGTTATTTTATTTTATTTTTTATTTTGAGAGCGATCATGAATATCTGTAAGGGCATATTTATTAGTCCCGGAACAGATAGAAAATTAGCAAAGTCATAAAATTCTTACCCAGCTTTGCTTTTGCAGCTGTGTCTCAATCCACCAATACCCCTGCTGCTAAAATGGTTGAGGATGATGTTCTTTTTGCCTTTCCAGGCAAGGTACTGATCTTTGTATGTTGGCTTTCTAACCCCCTACATGGAGATGGAGGTAGGAAAAAATATATATCAAAAACAAAAACCGAAAAACCGAAACTGTCTCTAAGCTTTGTTCTTCCGGTGCAACAAAGAGTTGCTAGTCCTATAAATTTGTTTCCTAAGAAGTCTTACCTTCTGATCCCAGAAAGTGCCCCTCTTCTCCTAATCCCGTATGGTAAACCAACACTAAGCCTCAGAAAAGCAACAGGCTGTAAGCTTTCCGTCTTAATTTATACTACTGTGTTCGGGATCTGTACACATGGATGTATGTTCCTGGGTATACCCACCCAGTAATTACCATGGCAAGCCTTTAATTAGTCTGAAATAGTGCAGGCATAATGGTGACAACCCACACATTTTTCCATTGGAAATTGTAAGTGGATGACAAAGGGAGAACCCCATCCTCTTCCCTCCCCACACATAACTTCCTGTGAAGCTTTTTCATGATTTTGTATGTCAGGTCGGAATCCCTGCTCATGGGGGTACTGATCAGTGTCAGTCGATTAGAACAGGGCTACTCAACGGGTGGGCTGTGGAGCAGTGCTGGTTGGGAGTCAGCAAGGAGATCAATTAAAAAACGAGGAGAAGGTATTCAGCAATTTTTAGAGGGATCTGGCAGGGTCATTCTTCTGTCTGTTGAATCTAATTATAAAAACTGGGGACTTATCACTTTGTTTTGTAAAAGCTTGAAAATCTGGTAGAGTGCCAATCTCTGGTTCGAATGAGATTGGATTTTCTTTCTTGGTAAAGCTATCACCAACAGCAAAACCTCCTCTCCACGAGAGCATGATGAAAATAAGAGTGAGCTTATATTTGAATGGCCACTCACTAAGTATCAAAGCATAAACTTATGTCTTGGTTTGGGACTCCCGTGGAAGAAAATCCAGAGAGAATGATCTGAGTAGATAGCACACTGGAGAGATGATCCCAGTGAGCCACAGAAGGGGAGTGGCGGAAGAAACATGGGGATAGAAAGGAAGCCAATAAATGGCGTGTTAGCAAGCAAGTTACCTCTGTGGGTGCCTGGAGCTCAGCCCCTCTGGGAGCTCCGAGGAAAGTGCAAAATAGGCTTCAGAATTGCCCTAGTGGAGGGTGAGGAGGCTGGGACATTCATCCACACAGCTCCTTTCAGTCAGCTGTTAAATGTTCCTGAGGGGGACTGTGAACTCCCTGGTACTTCACTCTGTTCCTTGTGCAAGCCAAGGGGCCCCACTGCCCAGAGAAAGTGATGAAGCTAAGGCTTGTCGCAACTTCCAGTTGAGAATTGGGCTGGTGGACACAGATGTTTAGGAAGTGTGGTAAGTGCCAAGCGGGGTACGACAATGAGTAGGTAAGACAGGTGGCCTTATCCAGTTGATAGCTAGTAAACCGACGTCTAGTTTAGCACTATAAAACAATGTGGAAGATGGTGAGGGGCTGGGAAACCCCTCTCTTCTTTGGTCACCTACTTTGGGCCCATCCAGAGTCCCTTGCGCTGGCTCTCATAACCAGGTGGTCTACCTCCGTGGCAGACACTGGCTGAGTGCTCACATAGCCTATCTTGGCTTCCCACACCCCCAATCCCTCAACTAAACTCTATTTCCCCATCATCCTCGTAGAAGAGTGTGGCATGGAACAGAGCCCCAGAGAAGGAGTGGACATGATGTATAGTACATCTCTGCTTGACCTAACCTTTATGCTCATCCTGACCGCTCTCAACTCTTTAAGCAGGCTGGAATAGAAATGACTCCCAGGTCGTCTTAGAGAGTCCCAGCTTGAAGGTGGCCATGCCACATCATGGAAGGAGTCTGGACCCCTGGGTCATTACTTAGAGGAGAGACACTTGGCCAGAAACAAATCCTAGGTTTTACAGTGTTAAGTCGCTGTGATTTTGAGAATTATTACAGCAACTAAGTATTGCAACAAATAATGCAACATACGTGTGTGATCAAATAATTTGTTTCTCTTTATATCACTTAAATCATTATCTCAATACTTATTTATTTTTCAGCTGTCTGCCCTCCAACAGGAAGACACGGATTTGTATACTGTCATATCTCCACGTCCGCTTACAGAATGACAGAGCTGTGCAGAATATGTGGAAATAAAGCCAGGCCCTCTGCGCCCAATATGAGACACTGTAAGGGTTGATGTAGGGACATTTGGCAGATCTGAACAATCTGGGTGAGTTAGAGAAAAACAAACAAACAAAAACCAAACTGATCCTGTGAGTGTCGGGAAGACTTGGGAGAAAGGCGTAGAACAAAGAGGAAGGTTACGAATGTTGGCTTGGTGGTTAGAAAGGACTGGCTTCAACCAGCTCTGCCATTTATGGAGCATTATGAGTTTGGGCAAGTTCGTTAACCTTGTTGGGCTTCTTTTTCCTCATCTGTAAAATGAATGTGATGTACTCTGCCTGCCTCCCATGGTGAAGGGAAGAGCACCGAGTCACAAAGTGTGAGCTCAGGAAAGAGTGGCAAGGATAGTACTATTCATTGATCCCTGATGTTAGTGAGGCTGGAGAACTCTAACCTCCTGGCTGCTGAGCTACCCAGGGAGAAACACTGCGAAGACTATAATCATGGTGGACGGTTGTACTGGGGCCAAAGAGAAAGCTCCGTGTGTCCAAGTCCTCTTCCTCAACTTTCCCATGTGCGGCCACTAGAGGGCCTTGGGCATCTCTGTTCTCTCCTATTGGCTCACTCAACGCGGGGGTCCCAAGAGGCCCAGTGCATTACTAGAAAAGGAGCTCTTTTCTTCAGGGAGAATCGAAAGAGCAAAAATTTGATGAGAGGCTTTTGTGGAGTACTTGCTGAGGGGTCATAGGTGCTAAAGGTGAGGGTGCAGGCTCTGCATTCTGCTACAGGCGAAATTGGCCCTTGAGCATGTGATCTATTTGCAAGAAGGGAATTCCTTGGGGTTACCCTGGGCCTGGCTTGAGACCCTGTGCTGAAAATAAGATGAGATTGCATTGTCTTATCAGATACCCAAACAGAGGGGTTCTGGTTTTCTGAGCACCACTCACTGGCTTCAGGACTGAAAGCTAACTTATCCTGATAGAGGCAAACCATAGTTCAGCAAATTTCCAGAGGTGTGGCACTAACCTGGTCAGGTATGGGAGACTAGGGATGTATTCAGTAGGCAAAGAGCCCAGGGGCTCTCCCCTGCCCCCAATCCACCTCATCTTCCAACTTTCATATTACTAGGTCAGCAAGGTTTGAGACGAAAAAGGCAAAGAGCCTGTTGAAAATATTGCTTATATCAGTCATTCTCACTTTAGCAGGAAAGAGCTCTGTTCCTTGATAAATCCTTAATAAAGATACCTTAGATATAACTCCAAAACTTACCAGTCTTATTCCTCTGCTCATCACTTTAAATATACTGGCCTTCAGAAAAACCCAAGCTTATTCTTAGTTCCTTGTTTTTATTCTTACTTTTTTCTAACCCATCCACTTCCCCCTCCTGTTCCCTGCTTTATGAAATACCAATCTTCCATTAGTTCCAATAGGTACTTCCTTGATTCCTGCCTGTTTTCCCATAGTACTTTGCACTTACCCTTAAAAAAACATTTATCAGAGGGTGTTATCGCACATTTTTCCCCCTCTCTCTCATCACTCAATTTATCTTCTCATGTGCTTCATCTCATCACTGCTTGAATATCTGTCCCAACAGGGACTCACCACCTCAAAGGCAATGCAATCTGTTGCAACCAACTATCTTTGCAAAAATAGTTTTCTTATTATTAGTAACCAAATCTGCTTCCCTGATACATAGATGTATTCATTCTCTCCCTATCAGTTCATTTGCTTAAAACCCCTTTAGATGTTGATAAGGCTTCTCATGTCCTAATTGGAAATGTCTTAAATATAGATATTCTGAGAAGGGAAATACAGGGGTAATTCATTCTAAAGTGTAAATGATTGATAAGAACTTTTCCAAAAGAACAGATTTTATTAGGGGAACTTAAGAGTGGGATCAAGAATACCCAAGACACCACCAGGACTTCAACAATTTGATATAGTAGAAAGAGCATTAGGCTAGGAAATGAAAGATAGGTCCAGTGTGATACATTTTTTCCCCTGGGTTTTGGTTTTCTTATCTGGAAAAAGAATAATCTGCATGATGAATAGTTCTGCTTACTTCTATCATTGCACAATTTTGTCTGGAAGCAAAAATCTGGACCGTCCTTTCTTCTTCTTTTTCTTTATTTTATTTTATTTTATTTTTTGAAAGGCATAGATGGGGGGAAGGTAGCGGAGGGGCAGAGAAAGGGGGAGAAAGAGAACCTTAGGCAGGCTTCAAGCCCAGCACGGAGCCTGACATGGGGCTCGATCTCATGACCCTGAGATCACGATCTGCGCCAAAATTGAGTTGGATGCTTAACCAACTGAACCACCCAGACATCCCTCCTCTGGACTGTCTTATGCCTTTGCTCTAGTCTGTTTTTCTTAGTTCTTTCTTAGCTCTGAGTGGGCAAAAACTTACCTGTGTGTCAGTGAGTTCAGCCTCCTGAGGACTGGCCTGACATTCTTGGTGCCAAAGGTGTCGTGAGTTATACCACCCACCATCAAGTCAATCAATGAGCCTTTTATTCCCACCTGGTCTGAACCTCCCTCTCTCCTGCCTCGACGCCCTGGGCTTGTTCTTTACAGTATTTGCATCATAAATATTTTCAGGTAACACATTTATTGAGGGTAACTCATTTTATTATGATTTTATGATATATTCTCTTTTCCTGGAGTTTTGCAAGTAAAGATTGCATAAGAACAAACTCTTTGTTTGTTCTAAGTTCCACACTACATAACCAGGTCATATTACAATTGCTTGATGCACAAGACTCAATGACTCAATAAATACTTTACAAAAATAACGTAGTTTTTTTCCCCTTTCTTAAAACATAAAAAATTAGAAATTTTATAGATTTGATTCCCCCTACTCTTTTTATATGTATTTACTGGTAATATACTGGTGGAGAAAAAAAATTGTTACGACAGTATTAGAATAAAATAGATGAAATGAGGTCCATGTTCTTTTCCCATCTATTTTGCTTTTGTTTTTCCTTCTGCAAAAGTGCTATTACCTATATTTATGTCTGACCTTCCCCCACCTTCTGAACCTCCCACTAAGGCATGAGCAGCACTTCTGCCACTCTGTAGCCTTTTAGTAGAATTAGAGCATTATGCTAACATTGGCCTTTTAGTTTAAAGCCTATTTAAAACCAGTCCTCAGATTTGCCCCTAAAATCCCCATGTGCCCTCCTCCTTCTATCCAATCTTAGGCAAGGATATTCTGGAAGTCAAGACTCCAGCAGGGTGCCTCAGGACTAAAGAACATTTGGTTTAAGGTGGGATTTTCTTGTTTTTCAGACACTTCCGTTGAGTTATTAAGTTTAAAAGAAAAAATTACTCCCAAATCCCCTTCTCTTCCACCTCCTTGAGCCCCTGTCTGAACTCTCACAGAAGTGATTAAACAGTTTCACAACTCCAGCGAAAAGGTTATGCTTAAGTCACATTCATATTAAATAAGTTATATATAAAAACTGCTTATAACGTTTACAACCCCGTCTTTCCCTCTTTGCTCCTCCAGGAAACGCAGGATCTGGGTGTGCACTGAATCCCACCCACGATGGCTTCCAGGTTCTTCTTCTGGCTCCTTTGTCCCCATCCTCCTGCCAACATCACCCCTCGGAGGAATTCCAAGGAGCTCTGTGGGCATTTCGAATGGCAAGGTGGCTTCAGACAGCCGTCACCCGGGGCAGGTGCGCACCCCTAGGGTGATTTATGAAACATACCCTCGTAGTGTATACAAATATCTACGGATGTGGATAAGTCCGGCCCCACCCTGCCCCGGCGGCAGATCCGCGCACTGCGTTTGTGTCACAAATACCGGAGGGGACATCTCCTTAGTACTCCCTGGCCTCTTGGAACTGCTTGATGTAATCTTCGTCTGAGGGGCTCTCAGTGCACTTCTGTCCGTTGTTGGGAGGCCTGGCCTCGTTGTACCTGCTCCAGTCGCCCTTGCAGATAATCCAGGGGAGGACGTCCACCTTGTAGTGGAGCTCGGCTGAGAACTCGGTGCTGATGAGGTTGGGGGTCCCCGCGCCTTTGCCCCTGGTGATGAGCTGCATGTTGTCGCCATAGCAACAGTGCTGGGCGGCCAGCGTGGTGCTCTCCAGGGACAGCATGGAGCGAATGCAGTACCGGGCCGTGGGCTTGTAGATCTCCAGCTTCTCCTTGGGCCCACTGGCGTCCTTCCAGCGGAAGTCCTTGCGCTTGATGCGGTCGAAGATGTCCGCCGTGCTGTAGGCCACCTCGGTGGGGTAGGAGCAGGGGCAGCTGGGCAGGTCGTTGATGACCTTGTGCATGTACTTCTTTAAGAACTCACTTTTGCAGCCCATCCAACGCTCGCAGCTGTCAGTGTCTGAGAAAGACCAGAGAATCCCTCTCACCATATGCAACAGGGGTGGCAGATTCACTGACCTCAACCCCTCCCCTCCCAGGGGGAATCCCTGCGGTCCCCTGGAACCACCAGCCCTCACTTTGGTCATGCTCACCCCTCTTGGCCTTGGGAAATTTATTTGCAAGGCAACCTCCTCCCCATGTATACCATGAAAAATTTCAGACACAGAAAAGTAGAGAGATGAAATTCCAGCAGTGACTCCCTGTCTGCCATCACCTAGATTTAACCATTACAATTGCTCCGTCTGTCTTATTTCTTGAAAATATATGATATGATTGTCCCTGAATTTTAGGAGGCATCTGAGGAAGAAAGGGAGGTTGTGGGATAACTCTGCTAACACCTATAACAAAATGAACACTAATTCAGGGGGCAATTTTGAATCTCCTCTTTAAGTTTCAGGTAACAAGGTGGAAAGTGCCTCAAAGGAGAACTGGTAGTCCCTGGTTTTATTTGTGCCACTCACTGACTGGATTAAGCTAGAGCTGGTGGCCTCATCTCTTAACCACAGGCACCAAAGAGTGACAATCATTGTAAGCAAATTCATATGATGATATGTCTTAAAGAGGAAGGGGAGGTGGCCCCTGCTTTTAGGGAACTTAACAGTAAGGCCCAGAGGCCATTGCCCTCTAGGCTTCCAGCAAGAACCTGCCCCTGGAAGTTGTCGTATTTGGGCTTTGTAGTATTAAAATATGTCGGCTTCATTGTCAATTAATTAATTAATCATTGAACTCATTTAAGACTGAGGTGGTTCTAGTTTGTTAATGTGGATTCCTGGCTTTATTTGGAAAACCAAGATATGTTTGTGTGGGTCCTGCCCTGCCCATGGGAACGACTGGCCCCAGGAACAGGCCACTTGCGTATGCCAAGGTTGAACACAACAAAATTTGCTGGGGTTTTCTGGGACTGGGGAACACGTTTGGTGTCACTGGAACGGAAGCTATAGGGCAGGAAGTCTGTTGGTGTCAGATCGCAGGACTCTTCTGTGCAGTTTAGGCTTGTTCCGAGGGCACTGGGGAACTACTGAAAGTTTTGGAGTGACAGCTACTAGCTGAGTAAGAAGGAAGAGGAAGAAGATCTGAGGAAGAAGATACATTCAGTGCTGCTATCTGTTGCCAGAGTCTGAGTGGGAAAGGACCAAACAGGAGGGATCAAGCGAGCTCAGAGAGTAGGGCCGCTGGGCCTGAGTGGGCTTGAGGGAAAGGAGAGACATTAGGAGTGACTCCCTGCTCCGACCCAGATTCCTGGGAGGCTGGTGGTGCCATAAGAAGGAATCAAGTGGCCAGGATAGGGGCGGGGTTGGGGGCAGGTTGGAGGAGGGCACAGGCTTCTCTCAGTAGAATGAAGAAGAGAGAGAGGGGGCATCTCTCAAGCACTCAGAAAGGCCTGGCCTAAGAGGAAGAGCGTGGGATCTTGTGTTCAGTTGTCTGCGATCAAAATCTAGCTCTACCGTCTACTAGCACACGCCCTTGTGCAGGTATAGTCTCCCTCCCTGTGCCTCAGTATCCTTCACTCCAAACTGGGGATGAAAAGGATGCCCATCTCTTAAGGCAGAGTGAAGATTAAGCTGGAGGAATGCAGGGAGCCTGCAGGCCCAGGGTCCTGCCAGAGGGGATGTGCCAAGGCTCACTTTGGGCCTGAGCTCTAAGATTCCAGCCCTGTGAGCCCCCGACTGAACAGCAGTGAGAGAATGCAGGCTCCCTCCTGGGAAATGTGTGTCTGCAAAGCCAGGGCAGGCCTCCTTCATTGGACAGGGTGTTCAGAAGCAATATTCAGTGAGGCCCTAGAAAATGGCTTGGTTATCATAATTCATGTACCCACAGAACAAACACTGACTTATTTTTATCTGTCAAACTTGGTAGGTGTTCAGTGTGATGGTCATGTTCTAAATGCTCTGCCAATATGAACTCATTTAATTCTACAGTAACTCCATAAGGGGGCCCTGTGACCTCCTACCATTGACAGATCGGCTAACTGAGGTGCTACCAGGTTTGGCAAATGACCTTGTGCAGATAGATCAAGCTGTATCCCACCTCAGTGAGGCATCTTCTGTTTGGTCTTCTCTCTTCCCATTCCATGTTTTCCCTCCCCCTGGAAGGTTGTCCTTGTGGACTCTATCGGTGGACCCCTAGATCCCTGACTGCTCTTTGGGTTGAGCCAAAGCGCGGACCTGGTCAGAGACCAGGGCGAGAGAGGAGAGTGAGACAATGTATTTGTCCCTGTGGTTCCTCCTTCACCGTTGCAGGTTGGCTACACCCTTCTGCGAACCCAGAATGGTGGTGGGTAGTAGCCCTCTGCACACAGCTACCCTTGTCCCTTCAGGCCAAGGGGCGGTTAGGGCCCCCCATTGTTCTGTCCAACCCCTTCTTGGTGTCCAATCTACCCTGCTCATCAGACCCTCATTGAATGCTCCTCAATTACCTGATTCCAGTGTGTCGTGTTTGTTCCTGCCCAGAACCTGACTGACACCCATCCCTACTCATCTCTGTGTGTCTTTAGTCCCACCTCAGGTGTGGCTTTGTCCAACTGGACCTATCCTCCGCAAAAAAGCAAGCAGCTGCCTGTCTGTAGGGTATACAATAGGAAGAGACCCGAGAAGCTCTCTGCCCTCAAGAGACAACTTTTGTTGCTCTACCACTTAGTGTAAATTTCCTGCATTTAGTCTCTAATTTCTTTCAGGGGTGTGTGTGGTGGTGGTGGGGGGGGGGGGGGTAGTAAAAGCATTGTGTTTGCAGAAGGCTCCTGCTAAAGGTAGTTTGTGTGTGTGAAGGACTGAAGTGGAAGCCCTGGGTCACAGAGAATTTCAAACTGCCTCCTGTTTGGCCGAGGTCGACAAAGTTTCGGGTGGCACGCGGTAATGTGGCATTAGGAGTCTCACCTCTCTGCAATACAGAATTGCATCCCGAAGCACATGAAGCTATTTTTAAAAAGGAAGTTTTCGCCTTGCACCTAGCTGTCACTTGTCATTTGGCTTGGTTCATGCAGACTGTGTTTGGCCTAGCGCTTTTGAGCAGATGAGTAGCAGAGTATGCCAAAGGTTTACGAAAAAATACATGTGGTAGAGGGAGGCAGGCATAATACGGAGAAAGCTCCTTTTCTCTCCTTCCTTCCTTTTGCTACAGAACCAAGACCAGCATTTCCTCACTTTTTGGGGACACTCTATGAAGGCTGTCAGAAGGGGCGTGAGGCCCCCCTGGAGACTGAATCCATACTGAGGGGAGAGCTGTCCCACTCCTGTCCCACTTATTGTGGAAGCTGGGCGGCAAGCAAGGCAGACACAGAGGGCGCTCTGTCCGGCCCAGCCTGCCGCAGGAGGCCTGGGACGGCTCTCTCTTGCTTAGAGTATATTTGGTGAGCGAGAAATTCGCTGGGAGTACTGGACCCCTAAGAGGAAAATGAAACACTTAAATGGATCCTAGGACGGGATGGCACTGCAAAAGCAAAAGGAATTTCCAAAATATTAAATCAATATTTGGATAAAAAATGGGGACAAAGGTCTCCTTACCGACTTCAAACAGTTTGGTGGCATTAAACTCCTCGCTTCCCGCCAGCAGACTCACTTCGGTGGCGGCTGTCCTGAAGGTGTCTTCAATTCCTAAACACAGACAGGAGCTCATTTTTCCCTAGTTATATGGAAAAAGTTACCCCCCACCTCCCGAGCAAATCAAGAAACAAATACACCTGAACAAAGCCTTTTTTGTATTCATGACTACTCATGGGCAGGAACTTGCCAGCAGAGGAAAGAGTAAAAAGCAGGTAGTAGAGCATAAAATATATTAAAACCCCAGATACCATTTGCAGCATGAAATCAGATCCAAATGTGCCTGAATGGGTCTTAAGGAACTCATTCACTAGGCCCAGAATGGGGTTTGAGGCAGTAAGGGACACATGTCCATCTGCAAGTCTACCTGTCTGGCGGTGTCTGGGCGACAAACTGGATTAGAAGCAGGGGTTAATATTTTGTCTAGTGGTCCATACCAGTTTTAAGGAATGACTGACAGAGTTCAGATCGTTACTAGCCTGTAACCCTGATCAAGCCACTTAAACCTTCAAGTGCCTCAGCTTTCACATCTGTAAAATGGGGAGATATAAGCACCCTGCCTCATAGAGTTAAATGCACTCAAGGAATCATGTGTAAAGAAAGAACTTACAGAAGTAAGTGGTAAGTGTTAGCTGATAATTTTCCCAGGATTACTTTGAGGATATAGTAGTCCCGATATAAAGAGCAGATATATCTCACCTTCTAGGATGTCCAGCACAGCCCATGATGCTTCAAAGAGAGTAAGCCGGGCTTGTCATTACTGGCTTGGAGGGGCTGAATCCAGTTTGTCTCATACTTCCCAGTTCCCCTTTCCTTCCCCAAACTACCACTCCCATCCAGCCTTCCCTTACAAACAGGCATGCTGTGTTAGCTGAGACATCTGAGGAGGCTGGAACATGGAACATGGTAGTCTATGTTGGTGGAGAGCCTTAGTGGCCTGGGAGGCATGACTTGATTTCTTTAAGAGGCGCTCTCTGGCTTTACATGAAGCTCCTTGAACTTATTTATAGGGTTGACCTAGGGGACAGACTTTTACAGTGTAATCACTGCCAGGCCAGGGACACTGCCTGCTCCATGACTCTTTCCAGTAATGCCGAGAATCAACAAAACAAATAAAGAAAGAGATCCTGTTTTGTTTTGTTTTTTTTTTTTTAAAAAAAAAAAAAAAAAAAAAAGTCCTTCATGTTCAAAGGAGCCCTGAAAAAGACTGGGAGGCCCAGGAACTGAGAGGCAGAAAGGATGGAAGAAGGGCAGGGTCAGAAGAGAAGAAAATGCAGGAGCAGGCCTGCTGGGCACGTTGCTCTAGGTGGTGAGAGAAAACAAGAAGGCAACATTCAAAATGGTGGCAGAGAAATATTCAGAATGGCGGTCGCCAGTGGGTAGACTTGGATCTGGTATCAGTTCAGAAAAAGAAAACAGCAGCAAGCCCCCAAGCCCAGACACTAAATGCTGTCTGTATCCATGAGTGGCTGAACCCCATATCCTTCCTCCTGGTGGCAATGGACCAGATTTTTGTTTTTTGTTTTAAACTTTTTTTTTAAGATTTTATTTATTTATTTGACAGAGAGAGAGATCACAAATAGGCAGAGAGACAGACAAGAGAGAGAGATGAGGAGAAGCAGGCTCCCTGCTGAGCAGAGAGCCCAATGCGGGACTCGATCCCAGGCCCCTGGGATCATGACCTGAGCCGAAGGCAGAGGCTTAACCCACTGAGCCACCCAGGCGCCTCGGTAATGGACCAGTTTAATCATTAAGAATATGGATCTTGGAATCAGACCGCCTGAATTCAGATTTAAGACTGACCTCTTGCTGTTTGTGTGACTCATGCAAGTTAACCCTGTGCCTGTTTCTACAGCTGTCGAGTGGGCACAATAATAAACATCCACTTCATGAGGCTATTGCAGGAACTAAATGAAATAAGGTACATGAAGGCCTCAGAAATCTGCTTGATACTTAAGTCCTCAAAAATATCCTATTCTCCATCATCTTCATTATCATCTTTTCTTCTTCTTCATACTGTCTTTCTCTTCCTTCTTCATTGTTTTCTTGTCTTCTTTCTCATCTCTCATATTATTATTATTTATGGGTTTATTTCCATCTACCTAAATCCTATCACGTCAGACATCCAACTCAACTTCATTACGATTAACATGAGAAAGATCTGGAAAATCATCTTGATGGTTGCTCCACTTCCTGAAATCCACCCACATGGCTGACATAGAGCCAAAATTTAACAAATTTGTTAAATTTTGGCCCCATTTTCTATATATGCTGCTTTGCTAACATATGCATGCCTAATCTGATCCTTCCTCTCTACCCCCAGAAACCCTCTGCTCTTTCACTTTTTTTTTTTTTTTTAAAGATTTCACTTATTTATTTGAGAGAGAGAGCCCAAGAAGGGGAGAGGGTCAGAGGGAGAAGCAGATTCCCCACTGAGCAGGGAGCCCGACGCAGGACTCGATTCTGAGACTCCAGGATCATGATCTGAGCTGAAGGCAGTCACTCAACTGACTGAGCCACCCAGGTGCCCACCTCCACTTCTTTTTTGTTTCAAATATCAGCTTTATGGTCTAACGACTGAGTTGTAGGAGTAGAAAGAGGAAGTCTGGGGGCATCCGGTTGGCTCAGTCTGTTATGCGCCATACTCCTGATTTTGGCTCAGGTCATGATCTGAGGGTTGTGAGATTGAGCCCCTGAATCAGGTTCTGTGTTGAGTGTGGAGCTTCTTGAGATTCTCTTTTTCCCCCTCTGCCACATTCCACTCACTTGTATTCTCTCTCTCAATCTTAAAATAAAATAAAATAAAATAAAATAAAATAAAAAAGTAAAAAAAAAAATAAAAGGAAGTCTGTATCAACCTCAACACCCAAACAACAAATAATCCAAGTCAAGAAATGGGTGGGAGACATGAACAGACACTTCTCCAAAGAAGACATACACATGGCCAACAGACACATGAAAAAATGCTCCATATCACTTGGCATCAGGAAACCACAAATCAAAACCATAATGAGATACCACCTTATACCAGTCAGAATGGCTAAAATTAATAAGACAGGAAACAACAAATGTTGGCAAGGATGTAGAGAAAGGGGAACCTTCTTACATGGTTGGTGGGAATGCAAGCTGGTACAACCACTCTGGAAAGCAGTACAGAGTTTCCTCAAGGAGTTAAAAATAGAGCTACCTTATGACCCAGCAAACGCACTACTGGGTATTTACCCCAAAGATACAGATGTAGTGAAAAGAAGGGGCACCTGCACTCCAATGTTCATAGCAGCACTGTCCACAATAGCCGAACTGTGGAAGGAGCCCAGATGTCCTTCAACAGATGAGTGGATAAAGGAGATGTGGTATATATATATATATATAATGAAACATTACTCAGCCAACTGAGGACTGTTGGAGGGGTGGTGCTGGGGGGATGGGGTAACTGGGTGATGGGCATTAAGGAAGGCACATGAAGTGATGAGCACTGGGTATTATATGCAACTAATGAATGACTAAACACTACATCAGAAACTAATAATGTACTATACGTTGGCTAACTGAATTTAAATTAAAAAAAAGAAAGAAAAAGGAAGTTTGGCCGTGTGGGGATCAAACTTTCTGTCTCTGAACTATCTTTCAGATGAGGCCATTCAGAATGTGCTGTTTGTTAGAAGAATCTGAGATCTTATTTTAAGCTGGTGTTCTACCTGGTAATGGGAACACATGTAAATGCAAAACCACAGGCCAGGAGTTGGTAAATTGCTTTGTAAAGGGTCAGAGAATAAATATTTTAGGCCTTGTGAGTCACATGTGGTTTTGGTTGCATATTTCTTCCCCCTCCTCCTTTGTCTTTTCCTTCTCCTTTTCCATTTTCTTGACCCTCTAAAAATGTGTATGCCATAGAACAACAGGGCACACTTTGCTACCCAATTGCTCCAGACACAATTATTTTTTACCCCTAATACGGCCTCTCACCAAGTTTACAATTAGTTTAGTTTTCAAAACCCTGACAATGCAGTTTATTTTTTTTTATTTCATTTTTTGCTTCTGAATCTCTGGATTTTAATGCATTTGCCCAGAGTAGGCAATGCAGTTTAAAGTAATAATTAACTGGTGGCCCTGGGGGGCTCGAGGTGTTAAGGGATTGACTCTTATTTTCAGTGCCGGTCAGCATCTCAGAGTCCTAGGACTGACCCCAGCAGGGAGTCTGCTTTAGGATTCTCTGTCTCCCTCTGCCCCTCCCTCTCTCTCTCTCTCTCTCTCTCTCTCTCTCAAGTAAATAAATAAATCTTTTAAAAAAAATAAAAGTAATAAGCAACTGCCAAGGGTCCTCGGTTTCCTCCCACAGATCCTTCAGTAACTCTCGCTGACAGAGCTACCTGTGAGGTTTTCCCGTAAGCATCCTGAAGCCTCTCATCCTGGCTTCCTTATCAGACTATGAATGCCTCTCAGCATGTGTCTCTTCAAGGCAAAACAAATCGCGCATCAAAGGCCCAAGTTAACCAGAGTCCCTCCTTGAAATTGCACAAGTATGCTGTGGCACTAAGCTCTACATCATGACTACTGCAATTGTGCCGAAGACTCAGGAAACCCATCCTTTTGCATCCATTCAGCTCATTACTCATCTCTTACTGTTTCAGTCTGGTCAGAATCCTTGTTAGGGAAATGGCTGTCCTTTAAAAAGTGATTTTCTTTAAGGTTTAAATATAAATGAAAAACTCTTGCTTGAACTTAGAGCCACTCCCCTGCATAAATAAACCCACCTGGGCAGTTTGGACGGTCACATGTCCTAGATTCTGTCGCGGTACATGCATAGCCACAAGACCTGGTCCGTTTCTGGTTGCCGTTCCCACAGGTGACACTGCAGACAGACCAGAGACTCCAGTCGCCCTCGCCATCTGTGGAATCTGGAAGGGAGCCAGGGATATGGTCACCAGCCGCTGCCCAAAGAGTCCCCAAATCCCCCTTGTCAAGCAGTCTTCCAGTTGTCTTATTCCATCGTTCTCGCCATTGGAGGGGACCAGATGCCAGCTGGAGTCAAAAGGCTTGCGGCTCCGGAGTTCATTTTAGGGATTAGCTTGGTGAGAGCAGGGACTCTGTCTGAGGTTTTGAGTACCGTGGTGGTCAGCACGTTGCTGGGGCCTGACCCTTAGAAGGTTCCCAGTAAGTGCCTACTGAGAATGCATGCATTTGTAGAGTATGGGATCATGCAATACTATGTTATGTAGTTTCCAAAGATAACCACCATCACTTCCTTCCCTCCCCATACATACATTCATTGAGAGAGCAAGAGTGAGGGAGCGAGCAAGAGAGTCTATTTCCCCTTCCCTAAAATCTGAGCTGACTTCCGCCCTAGGAGCCAGGCAGCTTCCAACATTCACTCTGGGCAATCCGGTCGCTGTGAAAGAAGCTGAGGCTAAACTTGTATATTATGGGTCGCAAGATATTATACATGTGAGTGAAGCCTTGTTGAACCTTCAAGCCCTTTCTAGTAGACAGCTGAATAGATGCATGAGGAGCATAGCAACTGCTTTGTGGGGCCCGATCTCCTGAGCCAAAGAATCATGAGAGATAATAAACTGGTGTTATCTTAAGTCACTGAGTTTTGGGATGGTTTGTTACACAGCAGTAGATAACCACTACATAATGGTAAAGCTAGAAATGACCCTTCAAGGTCATCATTTAATATCTATCCAATGAATATTTATTGGATAGCCCCTATTATATGCCAGGCTTAATTCTAGGTATATGGGAAATACCATTAAATAAAACTTCCAAGATTTTTGTCCTGATGGAACTAATATTTTAGTAAGAAGAGTCACGCAATAATTAAACAAAAAATGAGTAAGTTATACAGTACATTAGAAGCCAATAAATGGTATGGAAAAAAGGAGAAGCAGACCAAGTGAGGCAGGGGGTGGGGGGGCTTGGGAGTGTGAGGGGTGTGAGGAAGGTCGGTATATTATCAAGACTAGTTTCTCTTTTTAAAAGTAAAGAAACTAAGTCCTAGTGTGACTGGTGGTTGGGGGTGGGAGGACTTATCCAACGTAGTAAGGGTAACAGAAAGGAAAGCTGGGGTCCCAGTGCCGAGTCTTTGATCTCTACAGCATGACTGTCTCTGCAGCATCTCTACTCTGTAGTAATTTTCTCCTGGTTTATCCAGATCTTCCTACAGCCTTGAGGCCTCTGCCAGTGCCAAGCTTGGGGCAAGAGGCATGTGCTCTGTTGGAAAGGGGTCCTCTTGGTTTGTAACAGGTCGTGGTGATCCTTATTATGTAAGCCCAGCAGGAATGTAGTCCATACATGTTTCTACCTGCAGTGTGGGCTCTGTGCCAGCCTTCCAGGCTGTTGTTAACATGGCGCTCACTCAGAACACTCCTTAGGCAAACACAGAGCTGCTGAGTCTCCTCAGTCCATTAAACAGAGTTGGTGGGGGGGTAGTGGTTGTTCATGGTTGTGTCCTCAGCCCTAAACCAGAGCAGAGAGTTTGCCCACACCTTGACTGCCCCCAGGGCCCCTGTCCATCTCTTCTCTTTCCCCAGAAGGAATCTTTTTCTATTTTGATCTTCTTTTAAGAAATGGTTTTCCAGCAACACAGCCAAGCCAGATGTTTGAAACGACTGCCTCATGTGAAGGAGTTGGGCCTGTTTGCCCAGTGTGAGTGTCTTCATCTCTCCCATCTCTTAGTAGGCATCAACAGGTAGAACTGGAGAGGCAAGCTACTTCCAGGGGGAGAAGCACTGGGTGCTCCCTCTAAGACCTCTGTGGTCTGGTGCCTCTTGGTCATCTCCCCAAGAATGTCAGAGAGATGCCTGGAACAACTGTGACATCACACTGTCGTCAGGAAGAACATTCAGGTGCAATGGGTAACAGACATACATGAACACACTCAACCACGTCCTACACATACCACCAAGACTAGCTTTGTTGAAGGGAACAGCAACAACAAAAAGTCACAAATAAAGATTGTAATGTCATTAGACTCATAAGGGGGGCGATGGGCCAGTCAGAATATGTTTACCGAGTACATAGGTAGAGTTCCTGTCACTTTTATGGTGGGTACATAATGCAGTGATGCCAAATGGTGTTCCTGTTTGGCTTAGCAGAAGCAATAGGACTGCAACCATTTAGAAATCTCTTGCAACCTTTCCTTCCTGTGGCAGTAATATGGAGAGAGAGTTTTTGGAAATGTCCTTGAATTTTGAGATTTCAGCATTAACCTGCCATGAGGCTTCTACTGGAATCTTTGCACAAAGTAATTTCTTGTCTTGGTTTCTTGGAACTAAATTACTGAATGTTAATAGTGTGTCAGATTACGTGAAAAATGACTTCTATAATTCCTCTCCTCGTATCTACCCTGTGGTTACTGTCCTCTGCTGACCCCAGCCTGGGCCCTGTGACTTGCCATGGCCAATGGAAAAATAGCAAATATGATGCAAACAAGAGGCTGGAAATGTGTTTGTGCATTAGTGTTTGCCCTCTTGCTGTAGAGAACTCATCCAATACTATGGGAAAAGCTGGGGCTGGCTACCTGGAAGGTGAGGGACAGCTGGAGATAGACCCTAGCCAGCCACCTGTCCAGCTGCGGCCCCATTGCTGAGGGAAGCCATCCTAGACCTCCAGCCCCAGTCAGTCCAGCCCAGAGCTGAAGAAAAGTCCAGGAAAATTGCAGATTCTTAAGAGAGAACCCATTTGTTCTTTTAAGCCACTACATTTTGGGGGTGGTTTCTTGAGCAGCAAAAGTTAACTGTTAAAAATATACCATAAAATTCTCCCTAAAATATGCTTTCTAGATGGCTCGTGGACTCTGGAACAATGAAGGGCTTATTATTCCAATAAGTGGCTTTCTTCAGGCTTTTATTTTAAATGCTCCCAAAGCCCTTTATTTTCCAAACTTAAAATGTGGTCCCCCCAAATCAGGCACCAAACAGTTCCGTCACCACGTGGCTGGTCATTTCTGTTAGGCTAGTGACGAAGGGCTAAGCGTGCATGTCAGCTCACCACCCTGAAGGCTCCATACGCATGCCCCAGGAAAGACCCTCCTCTTGGGGAATCTCTATTTGTTTAATGTGTGCGAAGGACAGAAGACTTTGAGGGCAGTGTTCCTTTCTGCTCTAATAAAACAATTCTGTTCTCATTTGCTCACCTGCCAGGGAACATGGCTCAGAGCAGAAAATGAATGTGAGCAGCGGTAATTGCTGAGGTGACAACAACGACAGTAAAAAGCAGTCCTTGTGACATCAAAGAGCTCAGTGAGGGAAGAATACAATGCAGTGTACTGGACTGAGAGCTGGGTTTCAGCCATGTCGTTTGAAATTTTAAGGTAGTGATTAAGCAGTTTGAGCGCACTAGAGACCTGTGGGTCGGTTAGCATCTGGGCAACTGGGGTGATTTGGTCTTGACTGGGTCACGGGCAAGCCTCCACTGCTAATCTTAGAGGAGAATGGCTACCAATTACTGAGGGTCTGCTTTAACCAGCTTCTCTGTCTAAACATAATGATTAAGCTCTGATAATAATCCTGTGGGTAGGTGGAAACATCCTTTTTTCATGGATAAGGAAACTGAGGCTCAGAGAGGTTAAGGGTCTTCCTAACATCACGCAGCTCAGACCTGGCAGAGCTGGGACGAGAGGTGAGGTCTCTCTGCTTCTGCCCTATGCTCCTTTATACCCTGGTACCCCTGCAGCTTTAATTCTGGCCCACATTGGCCTCTCTTTTTTAAGACACCCACTCATGTGGCCATAATTCAACATTACAAAGAAAAAGCCTTGACAAAAATCAGTAGGAACTCTATTAACAGAGGCCTCTGACCAGTCAGAGAATTGTAAGGAACAGAGTCCCAAACCCAGGTTACCGTAAGCAATTGCCTATCTGGTTTCATTTTGCAGGTTATTCAGAACAGTTCTGGGAATAGTATACCGCTATTTGACAGAAAAATATTTCTCTGGACTCTTCCTTTGTCCCTGATGATACCTTAAGTATCTCTACAGAAGGCATTTCAAGTGGAGCATCTCAAATACAGTCCAAAGCAGAGCCATTGTGTTCCCACAGTCAGCAATAGGTCTAACCAGCTTCCGTTGTGTGTTTTATAACATATTCTAAAGATGCCATTCTAGTCTATTTTTTTTTCCTACCTGGTTTTTTTTGAAGTACTCTTTGGCCACCAACATTTAAAGTCTGACTAAAGATGCTACCTTTAAAAATCTGAAATCAACATCCTCCACAAAGACCAGTTCCTGTGGCAGGTTTAGCATGCCTGAGAAAAGCCAGCACACCCTTGCAGTGGGTCTGGAACCCCAGGAAGTTTGCGCTGCCGGAACCCTGCCTTTCCAGGCCTTCTCTCCCTGGATCCTTCACAGCACCAGACCTAGGGACAAATACTTAGAAATTGTTTAATAGTTTCTCATTGATTGCAAAAAAGAGTATTCAGCTTTTCTGATGCTACAGAGAATTCTGGAAACCACATGATCCTTGTGAACCCGTCAGAGAAGCAGCCATTCCTTCACTCACAGGGCCTGCTGCTAAGCATTTGCCACACAGAGTCGTGCTATTCAAAGTGTGGTCCGAAGACCAGCAGTGCCGGCCTCAGCCACTGGATCAGAAGCTACACTAGAAAAGACCTCCAGGTGATTTGCATTCATGTTAAAATCTGAGAAGGATTCCTTTAGGGGTATTATAAGGGACAAGATTTTCTTGATAAAGTAGCTGTCCTGGGATCTACTCCAATGATGAGGGAGTTACTAAGAGATAGTCCCAAACCATAAAAGATGGGAGTTTCTCCATGGCCCTGAGCTGCAGTCAGATCCAGATGCAAGACTTCCACAGGGATTCTAGGCCTAGAAAGTTATGGTAAAGGTAGCTGAGGCAGCCACAGTCATGGTCCCAGTAGAACTGAATTCTATCCTCAAGATAGAAATGGACGATGTTCTTCATGTTCATGAATTCACCAGAGTGTATTCTGTAAGGGCTTTAGATGCAAAAGTTGTTTCTAGTCATGGTCTGCAAACTCTGGTGAGCCTGAGAATCATCAGAGGACGCTGGTTGCAAAAAGAAAGAAACAAAAAAGCAAAGAAAGACCGGCTCCAGGTCTCACTCCTGGACATTCTAGTTCAGCAGAAGGATAGCAGTGTCTCTTAAGCTGGGCTTCACGCCCACTTAAGAGCATACTCACAGAGCTCTTAAAACCTGATGCTTGGGCTGTACCCGCCAGAGATCCCAATTTAACTGAACTGAAGCCTGGGCATTGGGATCTAAAAAATTGCTCAGGTGAGTATAAGGAACGAGCAAGACTGAGGACCGTCACTCTGGAATAGTGGGCTCAGGGCACCAGAGCCCCCTGGAGGGCTTGTTCTAAGACAGATTTGGGGGATCCAGCCCAGAGTGGCTGGTTCAATAGGCCTGGGGTTGGGGCCTGAAAATTTGCATTCCTATCACAGTCTCGGGCCATGTCGATGCGGCTGATTTGGGGTTCACATCTTGAGGACTATTAGTATAAAGGGAAGGGGCTGAGGCCAGGATTGGTAGCTCTTAATTATGTAGTCAGGGATTCTGATGGGGAGGGTCTGAGCTCTAGTCTTCAAAACAATGTCCCCTGTGTTCTGGGCAAATAATTAAGTCAGAAACTTGTGACATGTTGGCCTGGCACCCAGGGATCCTCTGCGTTTCCCTTGCTTAACACCATAGGACTTTCCTCTCATTTCTGTCTTCCCAGTTAAGCATGCATTTCCACAATCACTCTGCTGTCATAAAGGATATGATTATTTTTGTTCCCCAGAGAGGCAGGATAAAAAAGTGGTTAGGAGAACAGACTCTGGGCTCAGACTGCCTGAGAGGTATCAGACTTGCCTCAAGGTCAAGTTGCTTCGCTTCTCTAGGCTTCAGTTTTCCCATCTGTAAAATGGGGTATCTGCCTCAGAGAGCTGATTAAATAAGTTAATATATGTGAGATGCCATGAAGAGGGACTAGTGCTTGGGAAGCGCTATATAAATGTTGGTAATTATCCCTAGTTCTTTTCTCTTGGAAAATAGGTAAACTCTTACTTCTTCTGGAAAAGGGGAGGTTTTACAAGCCTCCTAGCTAGGAGTGTCGGAGTTCCCTTTCTGCTTCCCTAGCCTGTGATGTGTATTTCTACCCTGGCAGTGTTTTCCTCTATCACTCAACTTTTCTCCCTTGTCCATGGACAAGTGAGATCCCCTTTAAGGAAGACCAGTGTCTTTCTAATTTTTGGATTCCCGGAGCCTAGCATGGTGCCAGCCATAAGACATGCTTTTAGAAAAAGGTCTCCCTGTTTTGGAAGTTGCTTAGTATTGTCTATTAGTGGCAGAAATGACTCTCTAGCACAGAGCTGGTCTTTTTACTGAGAGATGGAGGTAAGGGGGAGAGTATAATGGTGCGAGACAGGTCATTCCCGTCATATAACCATTGTTCCTAAGACTGCTGGTGGTGAAGCCACAAGAACACTGTCATGATGGAGGCATACATATGACCTCAAATATTCTTATAACACAAGGCAGGCTTCCCGATTTCCCATGAAGCCTTGCCAGGTTTCTTCCTTCTTGCACAACCAGGATGTGTTTCCCAGCTTCCTTTGCATCTTGGTGGGGGCTATATCACTGGTGCCATCAACAGAGTCTGAGTGGATGTGGTGTGTACCATTTCCAGCCCGAGATGGTTAAGAGCATGTGTGCCTTTTCCAGGCTCTACCTGTCTGTCTCCTTGGCTGCCAACCAGATGTAGAGCATTCAGTGCATAACTCAGGCCCTGGAAGTTGGTGGAACTCTAAGAGGGAAGGAGCCTGGATCCCTGAATGATGGATTGGAGTTGAGTTTCCCCCACTCTGTCTCCCATCCCAACTGAAAAACAGTTTTTATTATTTAACTCACTGATTTGTAAGGTGCTTGTTACCTTCCCTCCCCTCCTCTAAAAACTTGGGAAACTAGAAATCCCAACTTGGCATCTTGAAATTTATTGTCTTGAAGCCTTCCATTGACAGCCTTCCATTAAGCACACGTTCCTGTGGGTTCCCAAGGGCTGCTCTACTGCCCATGTCAAAGTAACATGGGTGCCTGCTCAAAAGAAGGAGCTGGACACCTATCTTTGGACTAAATTGATTTTCAGTATGAATTTTTACACTAAAATACATCAGGAAGTAGATTTGGTGATTTCCTCATTTTTAGAAATAAAACTAAAGCTTCAGGGGGGGTGTGTGAGGCAGAACCTCAAATATCCCTAACTAAAAAAAAAAAATTCTCTCCTAGGATAATTGATATGATTTAAAAATTATAGTCTTTCCAGAAAAATGTGGCTGCTGGTGCCTTCTTGGGGCTTCTGTGGAACAAAGTCTTTATGAGGTATGCCTCATAGAAGACCCAAAACCACGTACTGTAAACTGGGTTTTGCTTGGCTCCATGTCCATTAGATCTCAACATCCTCATTTATTCTCCCCACCAATTTTATATCACTGGGTGGTAAACTCACCATATTCTGGCTGCTCTTTGGTTTCAAAAGTCCGGTGGCCTGGGGCTGGACGGTCCCACCCCCTGGGGGGGTTGAGGAAGTTGCTGTCATCTGAGGTACTCTCGTACTTATAGTCTTGGTCCCCGCTGTTGGCCCTCGTCAAGGACAAGGACCTCTGCCACCAGGCCCTCCAGTCGGGGGATGGGACTGACCAGCTGGGCTTATTCTCTGGATGCTGATCCTTATCTGCTTCAGAGTCAGGACCGTCCACCACCTCTATGGTGACCTGAAGAATTCAGAACAGGCCAGAGTCAATGAGGAGTCTATATCCTCCAAACTAGGTACCCTCGGAAGAAATAGGAGAGCAGAGAAAAATGATGGATGCGTCTCTCATGGAGGAATGCTGAGACTACATGGTGATACAGGATGGAAAAAGCCCAGAGATGGCACAATGGGCCCCATGACCAAATAGGACTGATGTACATGGGCCTCAGGCTGGAAGGATACTGGGGTTCCTGATTTACCAATGATTATGTAGCTGGGAAGTCTTCAATTCAAGCAGTAAACATGTACTATATGTGTCCCTGAAGTAACACAAGAGTAATTATAATAAAACCAAACACTTATTGAGCACTAAGTCTGTACTAGGCACTGTTGTAAATGGTCTACATATATTAATTTATTATATGTATTATATGTATAAAGTTGGTACTGTTAATTGGCCCCTATGGTTGACTCTCTGCAAAGATGGCCCCAGTAATTCATCCCATCCTTGCAGGTGTGTGCTACCTCTCCCATTAAGAAGGGATTTCCTCTCTCTTTCATTCTGGCCCGGTCTTGTGACTTACTTTGTGCAATAGAATATGGTAGGAGTGACACCATGACAAGGCTTATGAGGTCTTACAGCTTCCATTCTCATTCTATGGGAATGTTCCCACCACTAGGGGTAAGGAAGCCTTAAACATAGAGACCAGGTGAACAGAGAGGCCACCTGGTGGAGAACTGAGGTACCTCAGGCAAGTGGCCTGCTCCAGGGCCCGAGTCATGTGAGCTGGGACCACCTTGGATGCTTTAGCCTAGCTGGGTTACCAAAGCTAATACCATGTGGACCAGAGACCAGCTCTACTGGTGGAGCCCTGTTCAAATTCCTAACCTCCACAACCATGAGCAATCCAATGGTCATGGCTTCAAGCTGTTAAGTTTTGGTAGCTGGGCAGCAACAGGTTAGCTTTTCACAGAGAAGTGAACAATCTGCCTAAGGTCACACAGCTGGTAAGTGGCAGATGTGGATGCCTAGCTCCAGAGCCCATGTTCTTAACAACTGCCATACGGCCTCTCAAAAAGCCACAGAAATACCATCCCCTCATGCAAGCAAGGGCCATGAAGGCCACAGGGGCTGACGGGGGCTGGTGCCACCAATGTGTGGAGGTGTGAGCACAAGGTCCTCAAGGTCCACAGCTGTGACTTTCACTCATCCCATATCCGGACCCCATGAGCACACTCCTCAACCGACCCTCAGGGTCAGAACAGAGAATTCCAAAGCCAAGGTTAGAACTTGCTTTCAGATTTACAGAGCTTCGTTTTGAAGTCACGGGGCTGGAAGAGTGCAGTTTCTTGGCTCCGAGAGACAATCAATGCTGAGAAACTTGTTTAAAAAAATATAATACGAGACTCAGTGGGTTCCTTTGGCCATCACATAGCCCTTGCAACACCCCCTGGATGAGTTGTGTGCAAATGAATCAGAAACACGTGCTCTGAGTAATCAGCGCAAGCTGTACTGGGCAGATGCGTTTCCAGTTTTGCCCTAAGCCGACATCTGAGAGAGTTGCTGGGATGCTCTGCCAAGTTGCACCAGGCTGTGCCCATCCCTGAGACCAATAGCCCCTTCCTTGTGGGCTAGGAACAGGGAGACTGGAATTCTCCTTGCTTTGCCCTTCCAAGGAAGTTGCTGGGCCAATGCTGGGCCTGGGCTGTGGCCTTGTGTAGTCCATATGCAAGGTCAAGATACTGCCATCCGTCCCAGAAAGTCCCCGGGCTGCAGCCAGTCACGTGAATCTTTTTTCTGGTGTGGGATGCCTAGTAGGGCATCCCTGGCTTTATTCCCCACCACCACAATTCTCCCCTCTTGTAAGCATCCCTTGCGTATTTATAAATAATCATGGAACTTTTAGTAATCTTTCAAAAAAGAGAAAAAGGAATCATTGGTCTTGATTCACTGCCATTTGTTGGAATGGCTGGTTGCTGGAGAGTGGCTGGGACCCCCACACAGCTCTGGAAGGACAAGTGTTGCAGGAGTGTGCAGCTGGGTGGTGACAGGGCAATACTGAGCCTTTGGAGACATAATCTTTCTCCTCCGCAGTCCGGTCTCCCTCTGCCTACAGATGGAACAACTGAGAGGCAGCAACCATCTGTAAGGCTATTAAGGGTCTCGGAGGCGAGACGCTGCCAAAGCCAGGCAAGCCTGCAATTATGGTAATGAAATCAGTCTCTGGGTAGAAGATAAGGGGAACATGCCCAACAGTTTTGGTATTCCATTTGTATTCAGACTGGAGTCAAAGGGATTGCCTAAGCAAGACGTGCCCTACAATTTCTCCAAGCCGGGAATAAAAACAATTTCATGTTTTAAGCTATTACCGTCAATACGATTTCTTTTTCCAAAACCGTTGCTCGGATCCAAACAAAATAGACTTGTTGCCTGGCCAGGCAAGGAGTAGCAAAATACTAATTTACTCCAAAAACTATATCGATGACTAAATCTCAACAGCTCAGAGGTTTTTTTTTTTCCCCCTTTAATTTCTGGCCACTGCCCCAATTGAATTAAACACAAAACAAAACAAAACCCGCCAAAAACAAAAAAACACACAAACCTTAGAATCCACCTTAATTCCCTACAATTAATAATGTGGAAATCTTATACTGATATCAAAAGAAGAACTCTAATCCTGAACCTGAAGTTTTATAGGCATCCAATTAAAGAAACTTAATGAGCATGATCAGTGGCTTCTTGGAAGGCGGGGATTAGTTTTATAGGTCCTGTTGCTCTCATTCTGTTTACATGTTCGTTAGCATCAAAGAATGGGTTGATAAAGATGCCTTAAACAATAATCGATGTGATGAGCTGAAGGTGTGGGAGTGAATACAGCAGATTTCCAAGCCGATAAAGATGCTAGACCTTACCATCTTTTCTCTTCCTTCATACACATAACTAAGGTGTCTCAGCATATTTATTTCTTCTGGACTTTTCCATACCATGAATCAAGATAGCACAAGCAAAAGAATGCTTTCAAAAGACCCGAGTCCAACTTCTGGCAGGATCTTCTCAGTGCCAAAAAAAAAAAAAAAAAAAAAGAGAGAGAGAGAGAGAGAGAGAGAGCGAGAAAGAGAGTCCAAAATAGGTGCCAATTGGGGGGAATTCTGTCCAAAATTGGAAATGAGAATAAGATCCTATGAAGTGTTACTAGCTTCCTTCCTTCTCTTGATAGTTAAGACATTTCTTAGAAACAAACTCCTTACACTTAATCTGAAAAGTCTACCAGTTAATCAACTAATGACTTAGAGAAAACAGAAGTCTTAACCTTCTCAGCTCAGGAGAATCTTCTAGAATCTTTTAGCTTGGCCCTCTAAGCCTCGAAAGCTATGGTGACTAGGAAGGCATGGGTCAGTATTTCCCAGACAGGAATGTGAGCCCTAAGGTGAAGTGATTTCCTCAGGAGCGCAGAGCACCCAGGGACAAGAAAACAACCTCCAGCGAAAGGCCAAGATTACGCTCCCCCTTCCTTCCTTGACAATTGCTGCAGAAAGATAATCCCCTCCTCTCAGACTCACTGATGCCCCAGAAACAACTATGGCAACCCAGCTGACGGAGGTTAGTGCTCTGGGACTCGCAGCGTGCTGGCCCAGACATTCTTGCTTGTTCTCCACAAGTTATATTTGAAATTTAAGCACAGAAACCGGCGTGGAGAATTTACGTTCCTGAGGTGAAGAGAGCAAGGAAGACACAGAGCTGTCCCAACACAAGTTCTTGTGATTCCCCATTATTTTATACACGTTTCCTCTGTCATCTCAATCCATGGTCATCACCAACCTGCACCTACTTGTTTGGGGAAGCTTCCCATATACCTGTCCCTCTTGCTAGGGGCTTCACATGGATGCTCTTACTTCATCCTCACCACAACCCCCGCTTCTGTTGCTGTATTGTAGGACAGAGGTAC
Source organism: Mustela nigripes (assembly GCF_022355385.1). NCBI lineage: Eukaryota > Metazoa > Chordata > Mammalia > Carnivora > Mustelidae > Mustela > Mustela nigripes. Next base: position 102,390,515 of record NC_081563.1, read on the forward strand.
TCATGTATAGTATTACCATCCCCATTTTACAGACAAGGAAACTGAGGCATAGAGAGGTCCAGTAACTTGCAGGAAGCTGTCTATCATGGCCAAGCCCTCAGGACATTTGATCCCAAGCATAGGTCAGTGGGCTCTGTTGTTCATATTCTGGACAATATACCCCCGTAAGAATCTCCACCATATAGGCTTGTCCCCAGAGTTGTGTGTGAGGTCATGTTTTGGGCACAAAGACTCCCTGGTTCTTGGTTGGTCACAGTTGCCATTCTGAAAGTATTTTAGAGAGAAAGGAGAAAGGGAATAAAAAGTACAAGCACATACATTTGTAGGCCTGGGGCCAAGCCATCTGATTGTATCTTGTGGCCCTCCAGAGGCTGGTGGCCATGTAAATAAGTCTGTGCAAGGGGAAAAAAAAGATCTCTAGGTGACTATTTTAAGTCTCCCTCAGTGGGAAAAGAAGAAATCGGTATATTGGTTGAAATAAATCCTGATCTCGATCCAGGAAAGAAATAATTGGTTGTGAACAGCTACTGTGGTAAGGAATTGATGGAGAAAGCCTAATAATGAGTTTATTTTAGAGACTTTTGTCTTTGTTATCTGACCATCAGCTGCAGACGGAAAACCCAGCCAACAAGTCTCAAGTTCGAGTCTAACTTTTCCTGGGAGAATTTCCTTTCTTTTCTGAATGACTGATTTATTTATTTTTAATGAAATCCGACTTCTACTATTGTTTCAAATTTAATACGGAGATTGGGTTCAGGACTTTGAGGCTGTGTCTTTCTAACTTGTGCCTTGTCTTTTCCCCACTCGGCTTCCACGGCCCTAAGCGGGTCCTGCCTGGCTTAGAGGGAAGGGGGGTTTAAAAAAGCACCCCCCCAAGCTGGGCTTTTTAAAGCACTTCCCTTCCCCAAAGTTAAGAGGTCTAAGAGGGAGGTGACCCCTTGCCCGGGCTTGGCAGTGTCACGTTGGAAAGGTATGGGTTATTTGGCGGGAGGGACAGCAGACCCCAGACCCAGAGCGTGGGAAACTCTTTCAGACACTGGAGGGGATGGGGTGGGGGTGTTCAGAGAGAACGTATTAAATTCCTGTTCAGCTCCCCAGCTTCAGTGAAGGACAGCTAGGTGGGGGCAAGGGGCAGGTTGCCAAGGGATGGGGGGAGACAAGGCCAGGGGCCCTGGCAGTGGAAGCCCCGTCACCTGTCTTCGCTCTGCTCCCCAGGGAGAGAAAATGCTTTCACGGCCCCGGAGGATCACTGGAGCTGTCTGCTTGGCTGAACCGCCCCGTGTCAAACGAGTGCATTTCAACAAAAGAGCAGTGCTGTAAGGAAGGGGTAAGGGCTGCCAAAACAGAACCCATCACCCCCTTTTAGAAAGCACCTCATCTTTTAAAGGACCACCAGGGAACTGGTTTACTCAAGTGCATTGGTGCATGGGGCTGTGGCGGCCAGTGCTGTGTGTGTGTGTGTGTGTGTGTGTGTGTGCGCTTGTATGTAAGCATGCGTTCTTGTGTACGCACACTCACACACACTCACACACTGGCCTAGGCTGTGGCTCTCAGGGAGAGCAGCTGCTTCCTTCTTTCTCTGAACATCTTTCCAAGTGACTTTTGTGGTCTTGCAGAAAGAGAAGGCCAGAAACACAGCTCAATTTTCTTTTCTTTAGGGCCAACAGATCATAAGATCAATAAAACCTAGGCTGCTCCTGCCCCTCTCAATGGCCTGCGGGAGGCTAAATGGCCATGGGGATTGTGCAGAGCAGGAGTGGAGTGGCTTGTCTAGACAGTGGGCAGAAAGGTGGTCGTACCTTAGACTTCATGGGCTTTGCACGATATTCTGATATTTGCAGCTATGGGGAAACCTAAGCTCTTGGGAGCTATGGGGATCTTTGCTGTCCAAAGGCCAACTCAGGAAAGGAACGAGGACATCCAGGAGCGCCCCTGTTCTCTTCCCGCCCTGTGCTCCAAGGTCTCCCTTTCTGAACCTGTACCTGAAGGTGAACTTTTGGTTCCCGTGCTGGGCAGGTGAGGTGGGGTGGTGGTTAGACAGAGTGAGAACAAAGCACTGACTGTTACTTTGCCCCTGTTGTAAGTCTATGTAAACATGTCTCAGAGGGGACACGGCAAAGAATTTCCACTTGTATCATCTCCGCAGTCATGCCTTACTGACAGTGCACAGGGAAGCTGCCTTCGATAAAAGTCCAAGAGGCTTTGCCAGACTTTCGTGTGGGACCTTCTCATAACTCACCTCCATTTAATTTCTGCCCTTTTGGCTCATTCTAGTTCTCTCCATATCCACCAACTCCAACAGCCCCTTGCTCTCAGGAAGCCAGGTGGAACTGTTCCAGAGCATTCTTTACTTCCCATCCAGCTAAACCACACAGATGAGGATGATTTAAAATGACCTGGAACCCTGGGTGCTCTACTGACCTCATGCACAGATTGATCCATTGTGTGGGCTGTAGAAGGCCCAGACTTTACGGGTGCCCTGCCCTTTTTGGAAAAGGAATCTGGGTTTCTTAGGTCTGAGGATCTCAACCACTGTTCTTTCCTGACATTTAGGTCTATATTTTAAAAAGGCCCAAGTGAGGTCTGGGGATTCCTAGGCTCACAGAATTATCTGGGAGAGAGACAGGGGATTCTGAGAAATTCTGCTCCAAATTTGGTTCTTAGGTAGAGCCCTGTGTACTTAGTAACTTTCCAATGAGAGGACACTCCCTGCAACCTTCAGTTCCCCTGCATCCAGGCATTTTCTTGTAACTTTACATAAGAAATTCCTTTTTTTTTTAAAGGTTGTATTTATTTATTTGACAGTGAGAGAGAGAGAGAGAACACAAGCAGGGGGAGCAACAGGCAGAAGGAGAAGGAGAGGGAAAAGCAGGCTCCCCACAGAGCAGAGAGCCTCATGCGGGACTCGATCCCAGAACCCTGAGATCATGACCTGAGCTGAAGGCAGACGCTTAATGATTGAACCACCCAGGAGTCCCTACATTCTTAAATCTACTACTTTAATAGCTCAATACTCAGCATTAAATCCCACAGTGACATTTCCCACCTGTGGGGGAAAAATGTGAGCCAGAGCAAGCCTAAAATTGCTTTGGACATGGCCTAAGCTCCCTTGGAGTGAAAGTGGCCTGGTCCCAAAACCATATAATCTATAAAGAAGGGGGGAAAAATCACTTCCTGCAGGTAAAGACCCAAGGGGGAGCACTGTCGAGTAACAGTAAGGAGAGGTCTGCACCTTTTTTTGCCAGTCCGCACCTCCCCCAAGTGGATCCTTTGTTCTTTAGCAGAGAGCCATGTAACCACTTCCTGGAGAAAGAACAGTGGAGTGAAAGGCCTGTTTTTCCATTTAATCAATTAGAACAATGCAAGACTCTCTGGAAATGTTAACAGGTGCATGCAGTGATTTCTGCGCAAGGGTCGTCAAAAAGTGACTTCTGGAACATTTTTCATATCTAGATCCTTACCAGTATCCTGTTCTATTTCTTCCTGTCTATTCATACCTGTTCACAATGGAACAGAGCATTTTCCCCTCCTCTGTCTCCATGTTCCCTTTGGCACTGTCTTGGGTGGTAGCCGGGACCTTCATATCTATGTCATTCTTGGATGGAGAAGGTCATACATTTCTTACCTTCTCATAACCCTAACACAGTATTTTATACACAGTAGGGGCTGGTCAACATTCTAACTGGGGCGTATTCTCAGTGACATTTGTTAGCCGCTATGACACTGGCGTGATGAGCAGAACTCTGACCAACAAAATCTGATCTGGAAGGTGTCATGCAGAGAATGTTAGTCTTGAGAGAGGGAGAGTTAACTTAATTAAGGATCAACTGCTCTGAGGTCAGGTTCAGGAACTTTTGGCCTTGTAAGCTAATTGGAATTTGAAGCAGAGAGGAAGAATGAGAAAATGCTGCCCTTCCCCAAATGCAAAGAATGGAGAAGAAAGTTCAAGGTGGACAGGAGCTACCATAGAGATGAGATTGCCTTGTTGACTAGTCCTCTTCCTTGGCTATCATGGGCACCATCTCTGGGAAGACACAGAGGGAAGTACAAGCAAAATTCAAAATCAAGAGTTTGTCTGTGAAACATGGATTGATAGGGTGAGTATTCTCAGGACGACCAGGAGCCTAGATTTGAACTTCAACCACCATTTACTAGCCATGTAACCTTGGGCAAACCAAATAGGAACTTCTTAAGTACCTGCTGCATTACTGATTATGGAAAAAGGATGTGGGCTTCATCTCCTTCATGAGGGTGTTTGGAGTCAAACCAGATCAACATTTGCTTTGTAAAGCATATCTATTTCAGCATAGAGGAGGGCTGTTATTTTTAATCCCAGGTACCCTTTTCCCTAACCACCTATTTCCTTCAGCTTCATTCCAGCCCATCTTAGCGGTACAGACTCATGTCTCCCCCAGCTACTTCTGTTCTCACGTCCCTTCCTCTCACCCAACTTTCTGAATCAGACTTTTACATTTTAGAGCAATGAAGTGTTGTCACCTCCTGAAGGAATTGCTGGTGTCCAGGGCAAGCTAAGTGGGATTTGAGAGTGTGCCTTCCCCAGTACCTCTGAAATCATACTGTACTTTGCCAAGTGAGCTTCCATGTTAAATTGGCCCTTCTCTATAGCTACCCTATTTTGTTAATTTCAGGGCATATAATTTTGTTTTGTGTGGGCATATCAACATCTCTGAGAGTAGGATGTATTGTAATCATTGCATTACATTGCATTACATTGCATTCAGTGTCATACTTGAATTATCAGTGTTTTCTTTCTTTAGTAGTGCATCAAATAATGGTGCATCTCCCAATGAAGGCTGTCACACAGATGCAATAAAACACTCGTCCTACAGAGATAATCTGATTGTCAACCAGAATCATAAGGGGCTAAGAATACAAGTGCGGTAAGGCAGTGGTTGCTTTGACATCAGATCAGGACACAAAGAAATAGGTTCTTTCAACTCTCAAGCATTACCTGGATATTTGGATTCTGCCCATTGATGTCAGCTTTGGAAAGATCTGGAAAGTTTGGGAGATCAAGGAGAAAGGATCTGGGGCCATCTCTTTGCAGTGAAGGGTGCCCAGGCTCTTGCCGGAATCGCTGTCTGGGGAAGGGCTGGTGTGCAGCCTGGTGGTCCAGATGTTCCCCGGCTGCTTCTTTGGAGAAAGGAAAGCTCGTTTCTGATGCAGAGTCACTTTCCATGTGGAGGTTATTCTAAAACAAATAAACAAGCAAAGGAACAAATAAACAGGAGGCACGTGATTTGAGAATACCCCCTCCCTTAACAGTCCATTAAATTCAAGAGCAAAGACAATGCTAGTGGCTGGAATTAAACCAGGATGGTATTCCCAATTCATCTTCATTTCCCTTGGTTTAATTACTCCATCTTCAAAAAGCCAAACCATCAGGGAACTTTTCCCAGCCTGCTGCTCTGGAATTTTCTGAGAGCTAAAGTGTTATGGGATATTTATTAAACATTGAAGCACATCAACACAAAAGTGCTATTTTGAAGGAGAATGGGTATTCATTCAGAACTGGAATCAGAGGATGATTTCCTTTTCATAGCTTCAATTAATTAATCACTCTGGCATTAGTTACAGCCTCAATGTCCAGAGTTTGTTTCTGTGGTGCATGTCATGGAACAAAAGATCTGACCAAACTGGATAAAATGTTCGAGCCAAATCATTGACTATAACCAACCAACCATCCATCCATCCATCCATCCATCCATCCATCGGGTCAACAAGTGTCAACCACATTCTAGGCATAGGAGATAGAGCCACGGACAAGACCTGGGCCCTATTCTCTTAATACTTACAACTAATTGAGGGAACAAAATAATAAATATGACAAAATCAGATCAGAAATTGGTGACCGGTAAGAAGAAAGAACATGATGGAGAATGGCCAGGGACGACCTTAGACAGGTTGCTGGGAAAACCTCTTTGGAAAGGCAAGACCTGAACACCTGCTGCAACCTCGGGAGGAACATTTTCACAGAAGAAACAGCAAGTAAGACAGTCCTGAGCTGGGGATGAATTTGGTCCCTTCATGGGATGGAAAGAAGGCCATTGAGACCGGTATGGAGTGAAGGAGGGAAGATAATATGTGATGAAGGAAAAGACGGGGATAGCCAAAGAAAGAGTGACAAGAAGGCATTTTGAAATTTAATGCCTTTATTCTGAAAAGTTCAAGTCTGTTGTTTTTCCCAGCTAGTAAAAAATGTCTCTATTTAGTTGTCATTCGGGGAAAAATTTTGTAGTGATTGAAGAGTGTAGAAGTTGCTGGACTTCTTTCCCAAACCAGCCCTTCTCCTCCTCTTGTTCTCCCTGGACCTCTCTTTGGAGCTTTCCTCCATCCCTTCAGGGATGGCATTTTCATGTTTACTGGAGAAGGGAGATGTAGAGATAGAATTTCACCAGCGTTTGGGTCAGTGGTTAATGCTCTTGTTATTCTTGGGCATGTTTCAGGGTTTCGGAGTGTATATTCTAGCACACTGTCTCCACATGCACTCCCTGCCCCCACCGCGGTGCCTCTGACCCAGCCAAAGGGTTACATCTAGTATCAAAACACTCCTGACTCCAAGTACCAAAGGTCAAGAATGGCCAGAGAATGAAACACATGCAGTAGATAAATATCTTCTTAGTTAATCTGAAGGCATGGATCTTTCCTATATCCTTTAAACAGAAATGCTGAGGAACAAAAGTGCTGGTGCAGAGACCACCTCCGCTGAAGATGCCAAGAGGGCAAGGGACCACCAGTCTGCACACCAACCCTTCCTCAGCGATTCCAGCAAGAGGCTGGGGCACCCTTCCTGGCAAGTGCAAGACAAAGATAGCCTGTCTGCTCTTTCCTCTTTAAAGCATGCAGTTAGAGAGTTACACGGCGGGGAGAAGCTGAATGTTCGTCATCGTGTTTTTGCTTGCCCTTGGTTTTTGCTAAAGAAATGTGGCCAAGGGCAGTGCCTTTGTTCACCTTTCCAGCCACCTCTCTGCCATGGTTTTTGTCTCCTGGCACATCCTCGTAAAGGGAGTTGCCCTGGCATTCCCTGGGCATTGCTCAACGCAATGAGGGCCAAATGTATTATGCTGAGACTGAGCCCAGCACAGGGAGGGGGGAGGGGAGGAGAGCAGGGGAAGGAGAGAGAGAGAGAAAGGAACATGCTAAATCTTCTCTCAACCTAAGAGTTCTGTCTATCATAGTCCAAGGGGAGAGAACTGAAGGCAATTGCTGTCTTCTTCTTCTTGCTGGATCCCCAACTTTAAAACATCTCCAGCAGCATTAGTGAGCATAGTTGGATTCTCATGGAGAACTTCTTGCAGAGAAATTTGTGAGTGCAACTCTCGGAAGGGGACCAAGGCTTGCTTGCCAATTGCTTCAGGGATTTCCTGCAAATCCAACCCTAACTTCGTTGTAGTAACTGGGACACAATGCTTAACTGGGTTAAAATGGAGTTCTCCTTCCTTTACCTGTGGTGACATAAACTTTCTACTCTTAAAACTCACATTTTAGGAGAAGAGATAGGAAATGTTATTTGGCATTTTGTTTAGATGGCTGAAAAACCAAAGACAATCTGATTGGTTTCTTGGTCTGACTCTGGAATTTCTCAGTAGGAGATTGACCACCACGGAGTGATCCTGGCTTAGCCATGAACCAAGAAAACCCATTAAACTCTCTGTGGCTCAACAATCCTCCATGTGAAACAGCAGATAATAAGGAGAGTCCCATGTTGTCCCAGCAGGATGGTCAAGACAACTCAGTTGGGTTATCTCTACACATAAAAAAAAGAGAGAGAGAGAGAGAGAGAGAGAGAAGTGTAGAGTTAGGGCAATCAGCTGGTCAGCTCAGGCCACAAGCTGCTCTGCCGGGAATAGACTGGGGCTAAAGTATGTTTTGGCTTGAGTTCTGCACACAATTGTGGCATTTCTCCATCTTTTCCCAATCCCCCCCACCCATGTCCCAAACAAGCTTTGGGTTCACAAAGCATTTGGAAGATGGGAAGTAATAAAGAAACACTAATCACAATCTCTGAATATCTGAATTCCTCTTGCATCTTTATCAAAACATATTTAACTGGAAACCTTGGCTCCCTGCAGTGGCATGGCCCCAAATTTCCAGAAACTGGACACCCTAGGATAGGGGAAGGATGTCTTACAACATCTCATATAAAATGAAACTCCACTTTATTCAACCAATAACAAGATCTGGGAGTAGCCATTATTTTGAAATCTCGATTTTACATCTTGGGTGATAGGCAGCAGACAGGATCTGCTAACAATGAAGGAGAAAGCCTTTTCTTAATCTTTCTCTCGGAGCACACGGCTCATCTTCCTTGCAGAGAATCCCCCTCACCCCCCCCACCCCAGGTCTTGGTTGATGGCCATCCCTCCATCTAGATCAACGAGTTCACCCGCCGAGTGTCCTATTTAAGTTATGCTACCAGAGTGAAGATTCTCAGGAAGGGTGGGTCGCAAAACGAAGATCTTCCAATAGTTTGCGTTTTGTTCAGAAAAGTAAATGCCCCTTCTGGAAGGCACTCTTTTGGGAAAGTCCAGGAGCTGAAGACAGGAAACCTCACCATATTTTCTGAGGTGCTGCACAATTCATTTTGTCTCAATTCACATGACATGAGGAGGTCGGCTTAGCTTGAGAAAGCATTTCTTCACCCACCATGTGTGTTTGAGGGGATCATCAATCAGTGCTGCAGCTCTGGCCGCACTGTTCTCTCTGGAGTTGGGATTACCAATAAAAAGAGGAGCCGAAGCACTAACACTGTTCTATGGTTTACATACAAACTCTGCTCAACAGCTGAGGCAGGCATCTACAGTGGCCGAATGATTGAGCTACTGCTTAACACTCCCCATCCTTGTGCGTACAGCCTGTCCCGTCCCTCTGTTATTTTACTACTGTTTTTATCTAAAATGGGGGGGGGGAGGTAATAATAAAATGTTAGCAACAATGATAAGATAGTAAAATGGGATGGGGCACCTGGGTGGCTCAGGTCATGATCTCAGGGTCCTACGATGGAGCCCCGCACTGGGCTCTCTGCCTACTTGGGATCTCTCTTTCTCTGTCAAATAAATAAATAAAATCTTTTAAAAAAATAATAAAGTGGGAACCGTGTATTTTGCCTTAGATGGGAGTATTGTGGCAGATATTGCAAATATGCCTACCCAAAATGCAAAAATGCCTACCCAATTCTATTCCCCTATTTTATTTAATTATTTTTACTCGGTATTTGTTTCAGGTGGCAAGGTAGTGGGCTAAAACTACATTTCCCAGCATCCACTGCAGCTGGGAGCGACCACGTGATGCAGTTCCACCCAATGAGATGCACGTAGACGATGCTGGATGGGACCCCTGAGTGGGAGGTGGTCAGTTTACCTTTTGGCCTTTCTCTCTCCTACTTTCTCTCACCTGGAGTACAGATACCAGGGCTTCAAGTGAAACGAGGCTGCTGGCATGCGTGAGGTTGAAGGCTAGTCTCTAAAGCTGACTGAACGGAAGGATAGGGGAGCCTGGGTCTGGGATGGCATGGTAGAGCCGTCATAGGAATCCTGGACGGGTGACCTCAGAACTTCTTTTACCGAAACCCCAAGTATTAATGTTACCGTTGACAACGCTGCAGCACGAGTGGCAATATTCCCTGTTGTGACTCTAATATTAGAGCTGTGACTACCAATGGAAAGGGAAACGCCCTGTTCAGTGAAGTGACTCAAAGCTGGGCGCTCTGTTCTGGGCAATGAACACAACCCACAGGGCAGGGCAGTTAGTGAGTCAATCATGGCAGACTCGACAGCGGCAGTCAGGTTACATATGCAGCTCTGCCATCTCTGCCCACCCCCAGACCTTTACAGAGTCTTCTCATTGTTTCAGCATCTATGTATTATATTTCTCAAATGTATTACTCCCTGTATAATGTAACATTCCTTTTATTTGTTTAAAACGCTATCATTAAATTTCAAGGAGTTTGCTCTCACTCAAGGAAACCAGAGCTCCTTGGACAAATGGCCGGCTGACTGCAGAGCTTGGGCAGGGAAGTAAGTATACGTGAGTTTGGGATACTTTGATGCACTGGAAGATGGGGACGCTTTAGTGGTGAATGGTGTCCTCTGAAAAGAACACAGGAGCCAGCATGAAGGGTCCTCACTGCACAAAGATTAAACAATTTGGGTGTCAAAACAAAGTTTGTCATTCACAATGCACATAGAATCTATGTAAATCCATGAACTTAGGATGATACTCACAAAAGAAAGCACGAAAAACTATTACAACCATTTGAGGTAGAGATTATAAAACTCCTTACTTGAAACCTTGGTGTTAAAGAAAAAGTTTGCCTGAAGAAATGATGTTTGAGCCGAGACTGTAGAGGCAAGCAAAAGTGAAGTGGGTGAAGCAGGTGCAGAGCACAGAGCAGAGGGGGAGGTGGGTTAGCAGACACCGCAATCCTGGCAAAGCAAATGGGTACAGACTCCCCGGCGCGTGGAGGGGCCTGGCAGAGAGACCCAAAGGGCATCCAAGCTGCCAAGGGACCACTCTACAGTCTCAGTAAGACATTGCGGAATTAAAGAATATAAATGTCAGGTCCAGCACAGAGATCTCAACCCCTTAGCCTTTGGTCTGAAAGCTTTCTGTTATAGTGCTGTGATTTTCCGCCAGGCCACCACTTCCCTGGTGGCATTTTCTGGGTCATTTGGAGGCTTCTGAAGCTATGTGGTGCCGGGATCTGCTCCCTCCTCCCAACTCTCAGCAGCTGGTCCTGAATGCCCCTGGGAAAGTTCTACCAACATGAACGGAGAAGAAAAAATGTCTCTCATCTGTAGACTGGGGACAGTTTCTAAGATGATAAGCCCAGATGCTTTATCATTTGTGTCCTTTCTTCCCAGGACATCACTCCCCCAACCACTGCCTCTGGCCATGGCATGGCAGGAGCCGCTCATTCTGGCCATCCTCGTGATGAACAAGGCTTGTCACAGCCACAACAAGGTCAAAGTGGTCACAACATTCAGAGTTTCCAGCTGGCTATTTGGCACAGGCAGAGGGAGAGGGACACAGAGCAAATGAGGGTGTTCAGCTCAAGGGGAGGCAATCAAGGAGTGGAAATGGGGGATGGGTCCACCTTTGGGAAAAGCCTGCTAAGCATTATTGTCCCAGTCTGTAAATAGGCACCTGCCCTATCCTGCAAACATCTCCCAAAGGCTGGTATGTGGGAGGAAAAATGGCTTATCTGACCATTTCCAGAACTTCCAGAAGAGGCACAAATTGGTGGCTGGCTAGGAGAGTTTTAGTGCTTTTTTTTTTTTTTTCCCTCCTTTAAAAGGCTGTGGTAACCATTCCCAGATTAACACAACCAGGCAGACTTCTTGGAGGCAGACGGGATGGCAAATTTCTGGAGGGCAAAGCACACGCATATCTGCGATCTCAAAGCCCACACCCTCCAATTCCACAAGCTCAGGGGGCACCCAATAAGTACCAGTTGATGATAATGATGGCTACGGGCCTAGTTAGATTTCATTTTAATTAGGCTCAGGCTACAGGCCTCATTACCCCTACTGTGGCTTTTATGTGGGATTCTGAAGAAAAAAACAATCTAGGCATCGTCTATTGAAGATATTAAAGAAGATATTATTAGCAATGCTTTTGGTCTCATAGACTTTGAACAACAAACAACAGAGATTATAATTAATGTCGCTGCAGCCTCTCTCCTGAAAACATACTAACAATATAGCTAATTAGCAATATGTCCTCATTTGGGGCTGGACATCTGCATATTATTATCGACAATGCTTGTTTCCTTTTTCCAGATTAAAGGAAGCCATACTGCACCCAGGCACATGGCCATGCTCCTTTCACATGAAAACACTCCGTTTTTCTTCTACCCACGATAAACATACTCAGAGCTTTATCTGCACTAGGCATCGATTTTTGTCTGGAACGCTTCCACGCATCTAAAAATAAGTTCAAGAATGCCACTGGTGGTATTTCAAAGGGAAGAGCAAAAGTTCCCTGTTTGGGGAGATAAAAGAAAAAAAAAGGGCACCGTGATTATCGTTACACATGATTGGGGAGCAAGCGCTTCTAGGAAGAGAAAACCAGAATAAGCAGAACGAGTTTCAGGCAGCGAAGTAGGCTTTCTCAGGGGGGTGCACGTGCTCTTAGGGCTCGGGCAGACCATTGTAGGGGTGGCAGGAGGGGGTGATGGAGGGTCATTCTGTGAAGCACCGGGAAAAAGTCAGCAGGACCCACGGGTAAAGATGCAGATGACCAGGCTGACCACCTTTCTGCTCTCTCTCTGTTCGGGTGTGATGGTCATCGCTCCCCTTCAGGCAGCAGGAGCAGAGACAACATCAGTGGCTTTCTTTAACAGCAAGCATGAAAAGGGAACTTCCTGGCAAAGGGGAAAGGGCCAGCAGTCTGCTTCATTCTTGGCTGTGGCAGCCTGCAGATGACCCTGGGAGCGAGTGACACAGGTACACCACGTTTCAAGAATGCAGGGGTATAGCATCTCGGTTGGGAATGGAGCCTTCTGTTGAAAGCCTGACGAATGGCTGAGGAATCTTACGTTACAGGGGCAGAATGTATCGCAAGAATGTTTATTTTAGGGCTTGGGAATGACCCCGCCGATGATTTCAGGCGAGGCTTTAGAAAGCATGAAGAACAGTCAACTAGTTGCATTTGAGCAATGGTTCCACGGGGGATGGGGCCAGCCACCCACCCCTGTGCTTCTTCCTTAATGGAAGGCTCTTGGGGCTGGCTGGTAAAATGGATGTCAACACCCCACTGGCTTGTCTCCGATACTTGTATAAACAGCTTTGATCTTGGAAATGTGTGTGTTATTTGTGATTTTTCAAGTTGTGTTTTCTCCATTGCTGGCCAAGAAAACAGAGTGGGAACTATCCAGGACCCATTCCCTTTATGTCCTGTGAGGCTAAAGAATGAATAGAAGTGAAACACAAATTATTCTTTCAAGTCTAAGAAAACATGTAAGAAGTAGAGCTCAAGGATTTGAAGCCAATTTGCCCAAAAGAAACCTACACCCATCATCTAAAACATCTCTGCGAATGTAGGGGATGGAGAAACTATATTTTCCAGAACCTTCCTCAGAGGGAATGGTGGAACTATGTAGAAGGCCCACTTTGATGAGTCCCTTTTGGTGTGAGACAAAACCTACTTAAGGCTAAGATAACGGGAGGTTTTATCTGCTGAGAGAGCTGTCGCAATTTGAGGGCAGAGCTAACCTTCTCAGAGCTGCAGAGAACAGGCCAAAGGTGGCCACCAGGGGGCCCTTTGGCCACGTGGGGGCTTAGCTTCCCCTCTGTGTCAAATTTTGAGCAAATTTTTCATAAGTCTGGATTACTGAGGGGTTTTCAAGTTGTGATTTCTCCATTTGTAGCAAAGAAAACAGAGTGGGAAGTGTCCAGGGCCCATGTCCCAGCACCCTATTTGAAGAGGCACCAAATTATTAACGTGCCTAAATGGCCCAACTATCTAAGTCGTCCCTTGACCAAAGTGGGAGGTTGTCAACCAGGACAAGAAGATGCGTGGAACGGGGAGCTTCCAAGGCCCAGGTCAAGGCTGGTGTTCTGCTGTTGAGAGACAGAACCAATGTTAAGAAGCCAGCCTGGGGTTGGAGTGACCCTGGGGACCCTTGCTAGATTATTATTTTAAGCAAGATGGGTTTCTTTTAACACCCAAAGTCAAGACCCTTCGCTGAACCCTACCATAGATCTCTGCTCCAAGTACCTCCAAAATAGGTTTTAAAGGGAATTGGAACTTTACCTCAAAATCCTGGAAAAGGGTTCATGGTATTATGGGAGGAGCCTGGGCCTGGAGGTACGAAGCCTGGTTCTGTGTCCTAGCATTGCCTCTATCTGGTTTTGTAAGCTTAGGCAGGTCACTGTACCTTTGTGCCTGTGGTTTGCAAAAATGTCTGCAAATACTTTCTTAATATCCAGGCCTTGGGTAGCTGCTTCCCACACTGTTGTTGTGCGTGGCCACGTGATTTACTTTGGCCAATGAAAAGTGCTTGTGTATTGGGGCTTGTCTATTTTTGTTACTCTTTGTAATCCCAAAACCACCGTGTGAAGAGGCCTGGGCTAAACTGATGATGAGATACATGTGGAATGGAGACAATCCACCCCAATCAGCCAGCCAATGACCAGCCACTCAGATGGAGACTATCCTAGACCACCCAGCCCTAGGTGAGTCAACCCACAGACTCATGAAAAAGCATCACTGTTTGCAGTTTTAGGCTAATGAATTCAGAGTGGCTTGTTATACAGCAAAAGCTAATAATTTAGGGCCTCAGTTATTTCTTCAACAAAGTGGGCATGGTAAGGTAGGGTGGAAACTCCAACAAAACAAAACAAAACAAAACAAAACCAAAACAAAAAACACAATCCTCCGTCTATCCAGTTCTGACATCGTTGGAATGGAACCCTCAAGAGACACTAGTTCTGGAGAAAAGAATTTTCCAACAATGTAAAACAAACAAACAAACAAACAAACATGTTATACCAAGTGCTTGAAAACATCAAATTGACATGGGCAGATGAAACAAAAACCTGATGGTTTCAAATATCTAAAATGTAACTACTATCTCCAGTTGCTAGAACACCTTCACCTTCTCCACCTGCTGAAGCCAAGCCTGGTGAAATCTGTTGGAAAACAACCCCCTGCCTACTGCTTCCGTCAATTACGTGTGCGGCTTTGTTAACGGGCCTAATGCCAGTTTTTCAAAGATTTGGACCTGAGATTTAACAGTTCTCCCCTCTCACTTTCATGATGCACCTGTATAGCTCTGTGGGCTGCCAGAAACTAGCAAATGTCCATTTATTAGGGAACCCCTACTGACACTATAAAACAATTACAGAGCTATCATAGACCAACTGCAGCCTGAGGTGCAGAGAAAGCTGCACGCCATCAGGACTGGCTCCCTTTCCCACCTGCCCATACAGATTGTTCTTATTTGGGCTGCTGGTCTGTTCTCCCAGGGAAACTGTTTGATCCCTAGGCGGAGAGCTGGCAGACCAGGCGATTGTGGTCCCTCGGCTTAGCTTGGCTAAACTTTCTCTATAAATGGTTGGGGTGTTTGTTCCTTTCGTGGATTTGCTCAAGAACACTTGCTGGGCACCTACTTTGTGCCCGGTACTCTTTGGGCGGTGAGGCAATTCAGTAGCCCATCGCTTGTGAAGGACAAATTATCCAAAGCTTGGAAATAAAGCAAGAGGATGTCTGCAGGTCTCTTGGTTCCTATCAGGGCTCAGTAAGAAGATCTAATTCTCTAGGCCAAGGTAGCTTTGTTTCACCTATTATTTACTACTGACTAGGGCCCAGACTGAATATTACATGGTAACTTGTACATTTTCACCCTGTAGAAATACAAATAGGTATTTTTGTTTGTTTGTTTGGGGTTTTTTTTTTTTTTTTTGGCCCGGTAGAAAGAACTCATTAAAAATTCTCATCATGGGGTGCCTGGGTGGCTGAGTGGGTTAGACCACTGCCTTCAGCTCAGGTTGTGATCTTAGGTCCTGGGATTGAGCCCCACATTGGGCTCTCTGCTCAGCAGGGAGCCTGCTTCCCTTCCTCTCTCTGTCTGCCTCTCTGCCTACTTGTGATCTCTGTCTGTCAAATAAATAAGTGAAATCTTCAAAAAAAAAAAAAAGTTCTCATCATAAGAAAAAAAACTATAACTATGTGAGGTGACGGATATTAACCAAACTTATTGTGGTGATCATTTCACAATATAACCATATATCAAATCATTGTGTTGTGCACTTTCAACTTATGCAATGTTATATGGCAATTGTGTATAAATAAGACTAGCAAAAAAAAAAAAGGAAACAATAACTGAAAGCTGAAAGCTTATTGATTTATTGCCCTATGGGACATTAACCAGTTTTATTTCTAATTTACAAATTTACATCCTTATGATTTTCTTAAGGAATGTTTTAAATATGTTTTCCTCAAGTCCTCTGACCTGGCCTTAGCAACTGACTTCCCTTATTAATTAGTTAAATTAATTTTTGACATGTATTCCTTTCATATTTGTATTGGACTCATGTTTTTAACATTATAAAAACCATATTCAGACAGTCTTATTTCTTCAAGGACTCTAGACTCTATTGGGGAAGTTAAGAAATGCTTATGCACACGCACGGAAATGCAAAGTGGAAGTGGAAAATTCCTTAGGAGTGGAAGCTTTCAATGTGAGGAAGTAAAAGGATCCAGACTCTTACTAAACACTTCAACTCACCATGTATTGACCCTTTTACATCACCATATTATGTTCTTTTACTATCTCTGAAAGACCCATACGGGTCCCATGCAGCAGGAAGCTGAAATGAGTATGGAGAAGCATGGTTTGTGACCAGGACTTCTCTTGGGATTTCTCCTCTGAGGAAGGGCCAGGGACAGAGCGGAGGTGGGGGTGGAGGGTTGGGAGGTGGAGGGGGGTGGGGAGATGGGGATGGGGTGGGGGTGGAAGTTCACGTGCCAATGGGCACCCACACTAATTTCAACCATTTTATTACCTCCCTGCACCCATAAAATTTCCTACTCTGACCCTAGAGAAAGAAGGCAACACCCAATATTGTTCTTGATAAAGACAATTCTCTCAGTAGAATTCACTCAGGGAGGTGAGGTTCAGGAAAAGAGGACAGCAAGGTTCTCAGCTTTCTTTCAGGGGACAGTCATGAAGGGGGCGGTTTGCAACAGAGAACATGCTTCCAGGTTTACTGCCCTCTCCAGTATAAACACCATGATGTATCAGTCTGAATCTGGGCAGGAAATGGATGGCACTGAGATACTGGGTGGCCAGGGAGAGCTTAATATAGGAACAATTTACAGATGTCTGATCAAAGACACTGGAAACCGCCAATGATACTGCAGTACCCAGGGCCAGTAAACCCAGGGTGATCTTATAGCCTCAGGCCTGAAGAGGTGAGGAAAGAGAGAGGTCACCATTATCCAAAGTAGGAGGAAGAGCGTTGTGTGTGGGTGTGTGGGGGCCGACGGGGCTTGCTAAATACGGCCATTTCCCTCTCCTCTTCCCCTCATCCGCTGCCCCAGAGCAAGGGAGCCTGTTGCTGTAATACACGCAGCTCAAGGACCCGAGGCCTAAATTGGGATGGAGGAGGGCAAACCTGGGTCTACAGATAGACGAGAACATATAGGGCACACGGGACATGTCTGGGAAAACCAGGTGATCACTTGTACCAGGCATTGGATGTTAAACTGAATCTTCACAACATCCATTTGAAGTAGCCATGAGTACCCGAATTCCAGAGATGAGGAAGGGGAGTCAGAAAGGTCCCTAGCTGGTAAGTAGGTTCCACAGCCCTGTCCCTCCCACTGACGTTCTGCTGTCCTAATTCTGCAACCCCCTTCCCCAGAAGGTGCTCTGGAGACTAAGAGGCTCTGCAGCCCCTTGAAGTCCCCATCCCCCCCCACTGAGGCTTGTCCAGGGGTAACGAGGGGTAGGGGTTCCCAGGGGGCTGGCTCACAGATGACCTACAGCACACTATTGATTTCATCCTCAACTCGGCTCCCCCACTTTGTTTGGTGGGGTGTCCTGGACTCCTTTTCTTAGGAAAACTCATACTAGCCCATTGCTCTTTGACTTGGGCAGTCTGATTTTATACATTAAGAGATATGTAATATATACTTATAAATATATATTATGTATAACTTGTATTTCTAAACATGTTAAATATTACATATAAAATTTATATTTATAAATTAAAAATATATTTATAAATATATACATTGATATATAAATAATATTTTATGTATAATATAAACATAATATTTATATTTATATATAATATATTTATATATTTATAAAATAAGATTTATATTTATAAAGAAATATACATATAAATACACACACACATATATACATACACATACACTGCACAAGTTGAGAAAGAATGGGCTAGTATGAGTTTTCCTAGGAAAATAAGTCCAGGACTCCCCCTACTAAACAAAGTATATATTTAAATATGTATATATATTCATATATAAAATTATATGTATATATATATATATATATATAGAGAGAGAGAGAGAGAGAGAGAGAGAGAGGAGATAAAGTAAGAATGGAAGGCACATGGGGCTCCTGGGTGTCTCAGTCGGTGAAGCATCTGACTCTTGGTTTTGGCTCAGGTCACCACTTCAGGGTTGTGGGATCTGCCTCCCATGTCAGGTTGTGCACTCAGTGGATAGTCAACTTAAGGTTCTCTCACTCTCCCTCCGACCCTCCCCCTTTGCTCTCCTCTCTAAAAAAAAAAAAAAAAAAAAGAGAGAGAGAGAGAGAGAATGGAATGTGCATGGTACTTTATGCAAACATTGTGGCAGCTCTTAAGGGGGCCAGATGAAGCAAAGAACAGACAAAACAGGTCACCAAGAGCCCAGCCTCAAACATGTGTTGCATTGGATATTAGTGTCTGGTGCCACTGTATTCTTCCTCCTGCCTGCTAAACATTTAGGATGAACTTTGAACGTGGCAGGGGCCCCATGACTGGCCATCCACAGTAGAACGTCTAAGGAAAATGCAGGCATAAAACAGTCACAGAACGAAACACGACAGAAGCAAGAAGAATGAACCGAGTACAGCCATACCTAAGAACATGGATGAAGCTCACAAACATGGTAGCAAGCAAGTCAGATACCAAATACACAAAGCATACGATTGTACTTATAGAAAGCTAAAATGCAGGCAGAATGGACTGGTGCTGTTAGAAGTTAGGACAGCTAGTGACCAGAAGGGAGTCCATGCTTTTTGGGGGGATGGGCTATGCTCTACTTCTTGGTCTGGGAGTTGGTCACGCAGTATGTTCACTTTGTGAAAATTGATTGAGATGTGCTCCCGATGTGTGATCTGTGCTCCCTCTGGTGTGTAGGTGACTTAGATGCAAAACTTACATAACCACCAAAAAGCCAAAAGAAAAGAAGACAGAGAAGGAATCATGGGAGAAATTGCCATTGGCAAGATCAAGGATATTTTTTAAAGATGCAGCGCTTCTGTATTATTGCTATTTTCTGAATAATAAAGGGTACA
The DNA here is from genome assembly GCF_022355385.1 of Mustela nigripes. NCBI lineage: Eukaryota > Metazoa > Chordata > Mammalia > Carnivora > Mustelidae > Mustela > Mustela nigripes. The sequence goes on from NC_081563.1 coordinate 102,409,572, forward strand.
GGAAAATCCAGCTTTTGCAAAAAGAGGGACTTTGCCTTGCCAGCAAAGTCTTCCTCTTAACACTTCCCTGTGGCTCAGTTTTCTCACCTGTGAAATGGGGAGCATCTCTGTGGTAAACACGGGTCTTTTCTCCCCTTCGTGACTCCTTTTCCTCATTAACCTTTCTAGTATCACAGGTATCTATCTTTTCTCTCGATGGTTCCTGCTCAGGCTCAGCTCCTATCTTCCCTAGTTGTAAGCACTCCTCCTCCTCTGCCGCCTTTTCAGCAATGCCTTCTCTGTGCTAGCCTTGTCCAAACAGTCAACTCAGGGCCTCCCAAAGCTCCCCACCAGCTGGGTACAAGCTTTCTGCCTCAACTGTATGGATGAGAAAATGGAGTGGAGAATGTCACCAAAGTCACTTGGCTCATAAAGGGTCCAGCTGGGGCTTACGCACCTGTGAACCCAGCTGAAGGTGTTAATGCTGGATGGTGGACACAGGAGATGGCAGCCTGCTGTTGGCTGAAGCCACGGGGAAGGACATTAACCACCCCGGTGCATAAGGAGACGGATCAGGACACGGAGAGAGAACCTAGAACCTAGAACCAGGCTGCAGCCTCTCCAAAGATGCCTACCCTTCAGAAACAAGGGAGTGGTCTGTCCTTTAGTCTTTTGAATTTTAAAGCCATTTTATCTCCCCAAGCCCCTCTTAACACAGTCTGTCCTGAGAATCATCACACCAGACCTTCCTGGCAAGAGTGGGGCACAAGACAGGTCTGGGGATTTGGCTCCCTGTGTTGATGGAACATGATCCTGGGGATCCTTGGGGAGGAGGTGGCATGTAAAAGGGCTTCTAGCCTGGGCCTAGCGTATGGGATTTCAAACTCCCAGCCTGGGGCTCTTCCTATTCAATTGGCTGCTTCTGTGGCATTGCTCTTGTCCAACACAGTTTTCCATGACAGAATCACAAAAAGTTAGCCTTTTCCTTTAAAACTGCCGTCTTACCAAAAAAATCTGGAAAGAGCCTCTGAATAAGTGGATGGAGGGGTTAGATGGACGGATGAATGAACAGGATGGATTTCAAAGCCCCATAGGCGTGGGCATAGCTGAATCACCCTACCTCCTTGAGAATATGTTATGGTCCTGGGATGTTGGGGGAATGAACAGAGGCTCTGGCAGAGGTGGGGAAAGTTTTCCCTGCCTCAGTTCCTGATTTGGTCTCCACTTGCGAGGCGACCCCGAGTTCTGCCCAACATGACACGGCAGAGGCCCATGCCTCCCAGTGACATCACGAGGAGTGCCTGGCTTTACTCTCTGCCCCAAAAGAGAATCTAGACACGGCACTGGAGGGACCAAGGGGGACAGCCACCTGGGCATGACAGAGCCACCATGCAATACCCAGTGAGTGTAGCAAGCAACGTGGGGCAGGAGGGGCTTGGGAAACAGGGATAGAAAGAAGACTGAAGGAGTCTTCAGAGGGGTAGGAGCCCAAGTATTTTGTTCTCCCGCATTCAGTTCTGATTCTGGACAATTTCAGAATCTACTTGCTTCTCTTCAATGTCAAATAAGAAGATGATACATAAGTATGTCTACATATGCACTGATTTGCAGATATACATATTTATTTTTTTAATATTTAATTTTTTAAAGATTTTATTTATTTATTTATTTGACAGACAGAGATCACAAGTAGGCAGAGAGGCAGGCAGAGAGAGAGGGGCTCGATCCCAGGACCCTGAGATCATGACCTGAGACGATGGCAGAGGCTTAACCCACTGATCTACCCAGGCGCCCCAGATACACATATTTATAAGTACGGTTACGTAAGCATATACACGTGTTCACCAAGCTCACGGAAAGCCGATAATAAGCTGAGTTATCACTTTAACTTACTTGTTCTCAAAGTGTGGTCCCAGGGTTAGCATTACTCATTAACATGAAAAATGCTGAGTCTCAGGCGCCACCCTGCAGAATCAGCCTCTGGTGGGCTGGGGGGTGGGTAGCAGCTTATGTTTTAACTGGCCCTTCCAGTAATTTGGACGCAGGCTGACATCTGAGATCCTTGGCTCTCACCAGGAGAATATGAGGAACAGGTGGCTGAGTAGTAGTTATGGAACTATTATGCTGACGGTCACTTTAGCAAAGGAAAGACTCTCAGGAAATGAAGGCCTCTCAAATGGCTGGTGTATTTTTCCTGGGGAAATGTAATCAGGTGAATAGCCAATGAGCCCCAAGGCACCCAGTCCAGCTTGGGGAGACCCTCTGAGCTGTCACCCACTCTTCAGGGTTTTGTCCCCCAAACCCCCAGGGATGACACCCAGTGCAGAGCTCCTCACTCTCCTGGTCGCTGGGTCTCCTGGGTCGGTGAAGAAGCTGCTGTTGAGTCAGGTGACATTAGAAGCCAATACAGGGGTGAAAAGATAGGACCTTGAGGGTGGAGAGTGTCCTGGAAGATTTGACTCGCTTCCCACATATCCCCAGCATCAGTATGTTCTAGCCTTGTCCTGCTTGCTTAGGTAGCACATGTCCCGAATGGGGCAGCACAGGGTTTCTAACGGACATCCTCTTCACTGCGTCTTTATCTCTGAATAAGCTATACGGGTCCATGGGGAGGGACAGGCTTGGGCCCTGACTGGCTACTAGATCAACTTTTCCAGCTCAGAGGGCTGGCAGACTCAACAAGGCCCATGAAGGGGCCCTCAGGAAGGCCAAAGAGAAATTATCCATCAGTATATGAAAGATGAGGGAAGACAGAGGAAAGAATTAGATCAAGAATTTCCTTCAGGTGCCCCAAATGCCAAGGGCCTATTACCGTGGTTTGGGGGTGGCCCCTCTTCAAACCAGAGAGCTCCCCTTTGCCCTAAAAGGGTCACACAACACACCCAACAGCTCGGATAAATCCCAAACTGTCCGACAGCTAACCTGCGATTTTCCAGGAAATTGCAGAAGGACTCAGGTATGAAGTTGGAGAAGCAAATCTATCTGTTCCCATCCTATCCTCAGGAGTCACCATGAAAACCCAAAGTGCCCCATTTCAAAGGGAATCACCCCTGAGGAGCATTCCTTTACCAGCAACCCTGCACACTTAAGGATATTAAGGAATAAGGATATTCCTCCAGGGAGACCTTCTGGAACATAGAAGCCTGATGGATAAATCCAACCCAAGAGGACGCTGTCTTCAGACAACCTCCACAGGCCCCCACCAGAAAGGGCTCATGCAGCAACAAGAGATTTGCTCTCCTCCAGCAAATTTTAACCTCATTCTGTGAAAATGCCATTTGTTGGCTTCAGCTCGGACTCTCACCTTCACTCTCCAAGTCTGCAGATGGAAAGACTGGTTTTTAGGTAGAGCAAAATCCATTTTTAACCAAGTTGTGAGTAGTCAGTCACTAAAAGGCCCACATGCTCGCCCTCCCCAGCAGTCAAAAGAAAAGGCAGACAGTACACAGAAACTTGTCCCACAACTTCTGAATGACTTTCAACACCTGACTTTTGAAAGCAGACCCTAGAAGGTCAGAAGATAGACTTTGTGACAAGTGGATCTGTTCATAATCTGACCAAAGGAAATCAGTTTCTTGCTTTTCAGAAGACAAAGAAAGCATCTTATGACCCCTCTCTCCCGCACACCACGGCTGGTTCCCTCACTCCCTGGCTGGGATCTCGGGTCTCAAGCCCAGCTAACAGAAGATCCCGTTCCCTGGAATTCCTGCCCCTCCCCGAGGGAACTGCTTCTGTCCCAGGTCTTGAACAAAGATTCCACGACGCATGTTTGATCTGTTCACGCTCCATTTTCATTAGTCCTTCACACTCTCCATCACTTGGAAAAATACAAACAGCATGGTTCAGTTTTAAGGTTAAGAACTGACAGTCTCCATAAACATTTTTACAATGGAAGCTGACTTATCCACTGCCAGGATTCGGTGTCTGCGGGAGGGGGTGAGGTGGGATGAAGGCACAGTGGGTAGTAGAAGCCTTCAGCGTCCGAACGAGAGAACAAGAACTGTGCATTAAGTGGGTGAAAGGGGCCCTTGTGAATTTGCTGGCAAAGAACTGGGTTATCCATCTCTGCATCATTAAGGCATCTTGGGGAGGGACGGGGAAACCCGAGGTGCAGGATACCCCAGGTATACATTCCTGACTTCCAGAAAATACAAAGCAATCAGCAGTCTTGAGTTGGGACACTATCATGCCATGAATATTAAAAGTGACCTAGGAAGAGCTTCTAAAATCATTCTCAGGATGTCTGAAGAAGAGAGACAGGGGATAATATAGACGGAGGCGAGGAAGACCCAGAACTTAATCCACTCTCCACCCTAAACCACCTCAAGTACTTAAGAGCTGAAATCGTCTGATGAGAGCTGGAATTCACTTCAAATGGCATGTAGGCAGATGAACTTCAGGACTTTTATTCATTTACTCACTCAACATGTAATTATTGAGAGCCAATGACTCGATCCCAAGCACTGGGAATACAATGATGAAAAGACAGACACCATTCTTGCTTTCAGGGAGTTTCCAGTTTCTAGCAGGGTTCCCAAACTTTGCTGCACCTCCCAGTGCCCAGGTCATACCCCAAACCGTTTAAATCAGGGTGTCAGGAATGGGACTCGGGTACCTGTACTTTTCAAAGATCTTGGGGTTTCCGTGGTGTCACCAAATTTGGGAATCACTTAGGATTCTTAGCTGTGCTGCCACGATTTGCCTGATCTACGAACACCAAAACGTTGACTATCTCTCGTTCCAGCAGCCCCTGCTCTGCTTTCTGAAGCTCCATGTGTCCACAGGACTTCATCCTAATAATGTCTTCCAAACAAGTGCAAAATTCTGTGTCGCTCCCAGGGGAGTTTCTGGACTTCAAGTACAGCCACATTTTTAAACACTGGTAGGAATACCTCCTATTCCAAACCCTAAATCAGAACACATTAGCCAGTACCTAATCTGATAATGGTATACAGTATATGAGACCCAGGCCATCCCAGAAACTCTAAGTCTCCGGCTGCCATATCTACAAGGTCATTTCATGGCATAAATCCTGGGAGTAGATTCCCAGCAGGTTTAAATCACCCGATGTCTTTGTTAAGGTAGAAAAGGAGAACTTGCTTGATAAGCCCTTACCCTCTGTTCTCTCTGAGCTTTTTTATATCCAGTTCCCCTTCAAACGATCAATGGAAATCCATTATAGACTTTCTTGGACCTGCTCCTGGATTTTCATCAATTTAGAAAGGAAACATTACATTAAGTCTTTTTCTGGAAGGCCCCAGGAATGTTCAAAAATGAGAATAAAAGAAAAGAAAAAGGAAAAAGGAGCCTGCTTTGAAGTTGCAATGAATGTGCCAGAAGAAACAAAACAAAACAAAACCAAACTACAAAACAAGACACAAAACACCCAAAACCCAAACGATGGATCCTGAGAAAAATGTTGCAGAAGAAGGACTTCCCCTGCTTCCCGTTGTGCATTCTTAAGGGTGAAGTGGTCCCCACTCCAACCGCCAGAGCCTGCCAGTTGGCCAATGCAGCGGCATTCCACTAGAGAGATTAAAACCAACTTTATGATTGTGGTGCAAATAATAAACAGCCTGGCAGGGTTTCCTTCCAAAATGAAAGCTCATTTATTTTCCGAGGTGTATAATTTGGTTGTAAATGTTTCCTTTGGGCCAAAACATCCCAGATTGGGTTTTTGCCTGGAACGCATCACTGCTTTGCTGGAGAAGAATGGACTCCGTGTGGTCCTAACTCATCCCTCCACTCAGGGCATGAAGGGGCTCAAGTTGGCCTGCTCATGCTTCCCGTCTGGAGGCAGCAGTCTACTGGGCAGAACCAGAGGTGAGGAGGCAGGAGGCCCCGGGGCCCGGACTGGCTGCCCCACCTCTGAAGTCCTGGTCCACCTGTGAGGTGGACAGCTTCGCTGCTGGCTGTCACTCATGCCTGTTTCTGCACCTCTGGATGGTGGCAAGAATGGAAGATTAGGAGCCCTGTTCCCCACAAGTGTTGGCTTTTCTTCCAGGTCTTTGTGTCCTCATTTTATTTATCTTTTCAAAAATCATCCTACAAAAATCCACCCAGCAATGACTAATATTTGGAGAAAGGCAAAGTCAGATTCTTTCCAGGGCTCGTGGGCTGACCACACGTACTTGGGGCCAGAATTTGGCTCGTGGTGCATAGCCAGTTGCACCCAAATGCAAACAGCTTTCTCTTCCTATATAAGCAGCTTCAGAAATAACAGCCTCTTTCTACCAGTTTCGTGCTATCACCTCTCTTCCTTACATCATCTACTTTCACCCTGTCTCCCGGTCGTATCTTCTTAGAAAATTCAAAGCCAGTGCTATGCTTTGTAGATAAAAAGATATTTACTGCACTTCCCCCACCACTGTCCCAAACATCTTGTGGGATCAGAGGAAAGGCATCAAAGCCATCATACGACATAAATTCCTTCAGGATCTCTGAAGTTGTCACTCTCACACAGGGTTCGGAGTACAGGAAGGGGGAAGACGTGTGCTGAAAAGAGCAACAAAATTAGTGCAGTTTGTCCTAGGGGACATGAGAGGAACGCGGTAGAAATTCGTGTTAAGGAACCTGGCTCAAGTGGCGAAGTTCAGTGGTCTCACGTATTATGAAGTCACCTGCTGGGAAATGATGAAGCAAGCTTTGGCTAAACCTAAGACCCTTCTGAGACTGACCCTGAAGCACGATGTCAGGCAAAATGTTACATAAAAAGAGCTTCCTACGAAGTGCAGACACCTCACTGCTAAGATGAATGGCCCACCAACTTGGCAAAATTATATCAAATTTTCTAGTAGAACCTGGCCTGAGTCAGATCATGCACACCAGCCACAGGCAGGTCACACTCAGCTTTTTGGATAATCACCTGCTGCTGGACATCAGGCTGCTAATTCAAGTGGAGAAACAAGAAATGTTTTTAAAGGAGAATCAAGGGATTAAGTGCTAGCCTTCTGACAATCCAAGCACAAAGAAACATAGTAATATGAATGGGGCATGACAGTTTTAGCCTCCAGGAACCCTGTAGCTAATTCCTTCAGCACTTTTTGCTGCTGCCAGCAACTGCATGGCCCACCTGGCACCTGGGAAATCAGGTTCATATGGTCTTTGGAAACCATAATACTGATGCGGTATGGACAAGCCATAGAGAAAATTCTGTCTTTCCTCTGTATCAGACTCACCAAAGCAAGGGATTCCGAAAGGACTGCTGCATGAACGTCACGTTTGCACTGTGGTTAGAGGGGCTTTATTCTACGACACATGCATCATACAGAGACAAAGGAGAAACCAAGATCTGACTTTTTGAAAACTCTAATTCTTTCCTACTTCCCTACCTTATGTCAATACATCTGAGCCTCTGGGGCTATAAGTCACTTCCTGTCATGGTCAAGTTACATCTCCTTTATGAAGCTTTCAAGACTTTTCACAGTTCCCAGGTGCAAACATGACTTGTCTGAAAATCATTTTGAATTCAGAATATTGCCTACAGAGGCCTGGACAGTGGGTTTTGAGAGATAATTACCCTTCATGCCTGAGTCTCTCTTTTACGTCACTCTTCCTCTTCTGAGGTTCACGCGCGCGCGCGCACACACACACACACACACACACACACCATATACAACACTTTCCTGACAGAAATGCCCCTGGTTCCAATGAAGGCATCTGGTGAAAGTGTCCTGGGTCACTAGAAACCTCTTGACCTGCGAGGCTACAAGCTCCATGATAACTTACTTCATCAGATGGTTAGAAGTGAGTCAGGGGACAGCAACACACAGACACAAGGTAACATTTAATAGCAGGATGTTTCCTGATGCTACTTTTTTTGGGTAAGCTGGAAAGGTTAATTCACAAAGGAACAGAAAACTGCAGATTCAGGCCCCCCTTCTGCCCCCGACGGTCTTTTATTTATTTATTTAAAAAAAAAAAATCTCTGTATCTCTGTTCTACTCCCTTTTTTACCCTGGGATGGTTAAAAAAAAAAAAAAAAAGATCAAAAGAGTGGAACATTTATTACAATGCAGGGGTTGTTGAGTGACTATGAATCACTCCACTAGAAAATCAGGTTAAGTTCAGCAGGTTTACATTTAAAAGAAAAATACAAGGTATGAGTGGAGAAGCCCAAATTAGTCACTCCCTAGTCAGGGTGTTGGAACTCGAGAAACTAATGGGGGCTCTGTCATTGTCAGCTGTCGGCCAGGAGGTCAATTTTCTGGACTCCGTTTTCAAATCTCTACAATGAATGAAGGAATAGCCACTCGTCTTCCCAGGTCTAGTGAAGGCATTTTGGGAAGCACTAACTAACGGAGCACATTTCACTGAGCATGCGCCGTATATATGCAGGGCTTTACACCACATGTACCATGGGGTATAAAAGAGAAGCGCTACCATCTCTGCTCCCAAAACCCTTTCGCTGTTTTGGCAGGCGGGCGGGGGAGGGGGTAGTGGGGATGTCTCACACCCTCCGATAATTATGTATGAGGAACGATGGAATCCTCACTTAGTGGATGCACAATGCTACGAGGGTTCAGAAATGGCCCGTTTCCACCTTGACAGTTCATAGGAAAAAACAGTTTCATGATTCGTCCAGAATTTTCGCAGATGGAAAATGGGAGCAAGGCAGTATTAGCCAAGTGAATGGTCTGAGCAGAGACGCAAAAGAGCATGGGGAGGGCACGAGGAGGAATAGGAGTCCAATTTGGCTGCAAATACAGACTATAAAGCAAAGGGCGAGAAAAGTTGATTAGTTCCAGATACCTCCAGATTCCTCGATACCTGTTCTGAGACAAGTAATAGGAAGGGACTCTGGAGGTTCTTAAGCAAGACAGGACAATCATTTTTAAGGAACTTAATGTATTCTATTTTGAATAGACAAGAGAAACCGGAATTAAAAGTAAGGCTAGAGATCTAGGGAAGTGAGGACCCAGTTCACCATGCCTGACAGGGAAGGGGAATGGTCCCCCAGGACAAATCAGAATGGGCAGGGACCCATTTACACGTGGAGCCAAGTACAGAAGGCAGCTTCAGAAGGGTCCTCAATGGTCGCTCTCCTGCAATTCACACTTTCTTGCAATCCCCTTCCTTTGAGTGTGGGATGGAGGAAGGAACTTGCTTCTAACAAACAAGATATGACCAAAGTGACGGGACGTCACAGAGATTAGGTTACAAAGACCATGGATTTCGTCTTGCTCACGCTCTCTTCCTGGCTTTACTCATTTGCTTACTCTGAGGAAGCGAGTTGCCATATTTGAGCTGCCCGATGGACAGGCCCCCATGGCAAGGAGTGCTGGGCGCCCTCTGCTAACAGGCCCGAAGAACCCGAATCTTGCCAGGAAGAAAGCCAGAAACCTGGAAGCCAGTCCTCCCCCAGCCATGCCTTGATATTGTCCTGTCTGATAAACTCGATTGCAACCCAAGCTGTATCCAAATCTCTGACCCACAGAAAATGTGAGATAATAAATTGTCCTTTTTAAAGCCACTAAGTTTTGGAACAAGAGATAACTTGTTATGATATATAATACATCTGTCACATACATATAATATGTACATATTATAGTGTATAATACAGGGAGCAAGATACTTAACTGGCATGGAAATGGTGGGGACAACTGCTCTTTGAGATTAAAATCCCAGCCTCATGGCCCAAAGTTGTGCATACTCTTTTTTTCTAGGCTTTGTTGATTTTAAAACTTTTCATAAAAAGAAACCTCTCCACCACCCCCTTCTTTCACTGTTTCCTAGAGCTGATTAAAGAAACATGACTTGATTTTCAATTTCAAGCAACTCAGGGGGGCATTCCAATAGAAAAACCGGCAGGAAATTAATGCCATACACTCCAGACAAGGCAGATGCTTCTAAATCTGACATTTAGGTAAAACACACCTTTCCTTTTGCCTTCTTTTGATTTTGCACTGGTAGTTTTTTTTTTTTTTTTAGGAGCCTGGGAAGGGGAAATTATTCTCTCAATATAAAAGGCTGTCACCGCACAAATGCATTAGTGCCACCAAAACACTCAAATGATAGTTCACAAAAAACTCGGCCAAGGGATGTTGAAGAAACCGAATTATTCCCTCGCTTATGTTTGAATTACTGTAGTATCTGACAAAGCGAATATCATTCCTGTGAACTATGTAATAAACTTCCATGTTAGACCTTCTAAATGTGTGTGTGTGTGTGTTTATGAAATGTGATTACTTGTAATTAAATTCTTTTCACTGGTGTTCTTGTGAGAAAAACAAATTATAAAACTGCCTTACCACAAAGCTTGCAGGACATAAGGACATAAAATGTCCAAACAAGTAACCACATTCTGTTTTTATTAGTTAAGGCTGTATGCTCCTCCCCCCCCCCCCCCCCCCGCCAATAATGACATCTTCCAGAGTAGTGGGAAACAGAGACTCTGTACTTGAACTTGACACCTTGGTGAGACCTGTGGTCATCACAGTGGTGAGGGACTGCTACTTGCAAATTGGTTCTAGATGAGCTGTTCTGAGTCAGTTCTCCTGCTCATGCACACTTTTCATTCAAAAACAAAACAAAACAAAACAAACCCCAAAACCAAAACAAACAAACAAAAATACTATGAGTTCTGCATTTAGTACAAGATTGAGGTATATTTTCTTTCTGTGTCAGTTTACTTCTCCTGTCCGTATGTGAAGGGGCAGACAGCATGCAGTGTGGGTTTGTCCATGGCTGTGACCTTTCTCTTTCTCTCTCTGTCTCTCTCTCTTTCTCTCCCCTACAGGTGGGTCAGCACCTTCTCCACTGCAGCTGGGTAACAAAGGAACATTCCCTTCTGCAAATATCATGAGCACTGAGGCTCATCTCCATTCCACTAAAGGAAACACATTATCTGAAAAAGTAAACACATCATCTGTGAAAGTAAGTCCATCTTCCTTTCAAACATCGATTCCAGGGAAACAGTACCTGCTACTCTAACTGCAGAAATACTGTGAATTCTAAGTCCTGTATTCCTAAACAATGGGTTATAGCAACTTCTACCCAAACTATGTTTTGCTGATTGGTAGCCAGATACATATTCATGGTGCAAAGAGATGCTTAGAGGTGATGAATATGGCTTGAAACTGGGGGCATCCTTTATTTCTTCCTTAGGTTTTGGTGCTGGGGAAGGACTCAGTTTTTTCTTGACTACATGTCCTACATTCTGTGAAGTGATGGGTTTCATGAATTAATGATCAGTTGTCAGTCATGCAATGAGACACAGCTAAAGAGGAGGCAGGAAGAAGACAAAAAGCTGAGAGCACAGGCTCAAGTGTGGTACCCAGAAGTGGATACCGGTAGTCCTGGAAGCAAAAGTAATTTCTATCCCTCATCTGATGCCCTTACATCAAATTAATCAGAGGAACAAGAGCCCAGAGGCCACCATTGAGATTAGAGTGTCACCTCCAGTAAAGAGAAGCTCAAAACCATTCCCATCATGGTTTCTCTAGGTTATCCATGACCATAGGCTCTCCATCCCACACTGCTTTGAAGATCTCTTAAATGGACTCAACCTGACCCTGCCACCCTTCCAAGCCCTCCTTCTAGGACTTTCATTCTATGATAAACCATCTCTTCTAATTTTCAACTTCTTCTCTGACTATTCCTTCAACCTTCTCCTAGATCTTCATGGTTCCCATAGCTGCTTCCTGACCATTTTTCCCCCTGCTTTCTGAAAAAACAAAACCAAAAATGCATAAGCATTTCAAGATGATGACTATCCCAGCTGCTATGTGGTGCCTCTAATCATTCTTCATTTGTTGAAAATGTAACCTTCCGGCTCAGTCTTCTTCACCAATCTCATCTGTCATCCTATTTGGTAATTTCAACATCTATGTAAATGGCTGTCCCAGCTCCTTGACTTCCCACCATCAATACTTTCCTCTACTGCATCTCAGCTCCACTCTGCCCTAGACCTTCTGTCAGCAAATCTACACAAAGATGCTTTCTGTCCTATTAGCTCATTTCCCTAGATTAACTCACTGAGATCTCTGGTCCTCTGCCATTATCTCACCATCCTGTAGCTTTCTCTTTAATTTTCCTTCTTATTTAGCACATGTTCCTTCGTATAACCATTTCTTTGTAACTCCCCTCAACACTCCTTGCCTCCTTCTCTCCCTATGATCTATTTTACCGGCAAAACTTCCGTTCTGATTGAATCCAGTGATCCAACTTGTCTATGTTAGAAGCCAAGCAGATGGACAATGTGAAAAATAAAATAGCCCAACCTGAAAACCTACTCTGTTTTCCATGTTCTTAAACCTCAAATAAGTACTCAGCACTGTTCCAAAATCAATGGCCCTTCCCTCACAATCTTGTCTTCTCTGGCATCCAAGACGATTATTTCACATCTGCTCCATCCAAATCTCCTACTCTTCCTCATTGTTCTCACTGCATATTGCATTGAAGGAAGAGGAGCCATCCATGGTTAATTCTTCATGACAGTTGTATAGTTGACGTTTGTATTCTCACACTAGTTCTATACTCCCATCTGCATAGCTCCTCCTTCTTCTCAACTATTGCATGGAATGGTCATCCCTGCTTCTATCAAAGGCCAATTTCCACACATGTATTCTTGCTTTCTTGATCAATTTACCTCTCAGCTCTCCCCTCTCAATCTGTCATTGTTAATTTTCTCCTTTCTATTGGCTTGATCTCAGCATCAGTGATACCATGGTACCTCTGATCTCAAAACAAATGAACCAAATACTCGCCCTCGACCCCTTGTCCACATGTTTCCCCTTCATATTAAAGCTTCTCTAAGACTTACTTCTTCACCTTCTGTTTGTTACTTCACCCAGCAGAGGTTGTCATCTGTTCCCATAATGCCTCTTAAACTGAATTCAGTATTAAGAATTTCAGCAATGGCCATGCTGCCCAGTTGAATGGGCACTTCTCTGTCTTCATCTTCTTTGCTCTGACAGTAATATTCAAAAGGACTCTTGCCTTAAGGTAGTCTCCTCCCTTGGTGTCCATGACATAACTCTTGGCTCTCCTTCTACCACTTTGATCATGACATCTTAGTCTCAATTCCCAGTGCATTTAACCATTTCCTTGCTCAAAATCTTCACTTGGATGTCCCAATAGGCATCTCAAATTCCATATGTCCAATATAGATCCACTGATATGTATGCCTCCCCCCCCCCCACATAAAACTGGAAGTTATCTCTGACTTGTCGATTTTTCCACTCTGAAATATGATCCATCAGCCCGTCCTATTGGCTCTGTGTCTGCATGGTGTCTTGCAACCATCTACTCCTCCCCACTCTGGTCTATGTCTCTTCTTCTGCTGGATTATTTTATTATAGAAGCTCCTAACATGTTTGCACCCCTCCAGCCCATTCTCCACAAACCAGACAGAGTTATCATCCAAAATCTCTTTAATGGTTCCTTCCTTGCTGATCTCAGAACAGCTACACCCTTTATCACGACCTAGAAGGCTCCACCCTCTTCTGCAAGTTCTCAAACCAGTTTCTCCATTATACTCACTCCTTTTCTCCAGTCTCTTTTCTATCCCTTAGTCAAGCCAAAGTTTCCCACCTCAAGGCTTTGGTGCTCATGATTACATTTGTCTGAATGGCTCTCTCCAACTAGTTTTTGCAAAGATAGCCCTGTCTTATTCTTCAGTTCCAGTCTTCAGTGCCACTTTTCCAGCAAGTCCTTCCCTGGCCATACCCTTTTAGTAGGTATCCCCAGGTATTCTCTATCTTTGCTTCCTGTCCATGTCCATTATAATCCATAATAATTACTTTACTTATTAATTAATTATTTGCAAAACCCTTTTCCAGAGCAGAAGCTTGTACTCTTGAATCTCCAGCATCTAGCACAGTGCCTGCACATAATAGGCAATATGTGTTAAATAAATGAATGTGTAAGTGTTAAATAAATGAATGGGACCATGGAATGCTTACTGTATAGTTGGGCCATGCTCTATAGTATATGTACATCATGTCCTTTACCTGACTGCAACCTGGTCTCTGAAATAAAACAGCCATAATTCATGGTTATTTAATTTCCTTTCAGTTCTCATAACAACCTAAAAGTAACTGTACTATCAGAGCCTGGGAATTTTAGATGTGCATTTGCTCCAATTCTCTCCAGTAAAACAAAACCATGTTAAGGATGTCCAGGAATGGGAGGCTGTGTGGCTTCACAAAAGAGGACTGGCTTGGGAGTCAGCCAACCTAGAATGAGCAGTCTGGTCTTGAGAGAGTTCTTTCATTTCTCTGGGTTTGGGATTCCTCATGTAAGAAATGAGAAGTTGAGACTCAGTTTTCCAGGTGTCTTGCCAACAACAAAATTCTAGGGTTTGGTGAAAGCCTGTGACCCACCTTCTAAGTAGAGCACCTCATCTTGGTTGGGGAGTGTGTCCGTGTGTGTGTGGTGTGTGGCACAGAGCTTGGAAGAAGGGCAGGGACCTTGCCTGCACTGGGTGCATATGCAAGCACCAGTCATTTGCCCATGGATCTTGCAGCACAAAAAGCACTTCACTTAGATTGTTAGAACCAAGACACAGAACGTTCTGGGGGCATAGCCAGAGCAATTCTCCTGCCAGCATTCACCTTTCCTTGAATCTCAAGGGGAGTCCACAGATGGCTCCCTGACATTGCTCCAGGCTGAACAGTTGGGATTTTGTAGGTGCTGAGTTTTTCTTTTAAAGGGAGTCTATGTGGCCAACAGACAGCCCTGGTCACTTTGGCAAGCTCCATCTCTGGCAAATTTCCATGGCACTTCCACTTCCACTGTAACCTAAGTGGCAGGAAGAACCCCAACCCCAAGAGTAGTAGACACACACAGAAGCCTTCAAAGTAAAGCAAGTTGAGTTAATGGCTTAAGCTTTCTTGGAGCAACAAGCATTCAGAGACCCAGAGAAGAGCTGCAGGTAGGCTCCTTGATAAGAGGGTAGCTCTTGAAAGCTGTGATTCTGTCTCTTAGTTTTCCCTGTTTTTGCATCCCTGTCCTTCGTTCACTTTAGGAAGGTGGGAACGGTGCTCTTCTTGGCTCCACAACACACACTGGCTTATTTGGGGCCATATCTTTCTGTACTTGAGTTTTCTGGATCTAGGCAGGCCCTCTTCCCTTTTCTTCTTCCCTCCTTTCCCCATTTATGAACACATTAGCGCCAAGGACACTGATGTTCATTTTTGGGTTATCCCAGAGCTTTGCATGGGTCCAGGCCTCGGAGAAAAAGCAGTGGGAGAGGCATGGTGGGCCACAGACACCACACTGGACTGTACTTCAGGGCGACAAGGCCAGTGGCAAGAACTTGGAACAGAAAGGTCACAGGTGCCTTCTGAAAGCCTGGCTCTCATTATTTCCACCTGCGGCTCAACAGTTAGAGTCACTCTCCTTAGGGATGCCATGGCCTTTCCAAATATTTCCAGTTCCTTCCCTCTGATGTTTATTCTTATTTCAGGTGAGATTTACCTCATTTCATAGGTGTCTTGTGAATTGTTTTGCCTCAAAATCTCCCCGGGAAAACTGCAACTGTTTCACATGGTCAGTGTGTCTTCCTGAAGGATGCCAGTAAGCAGAGCAGAAAGAAAGGACCTAGTCAGGAGTTAGCCTTTTTCTAGCCAAGTGTGGCCTGCTGAACCTTTTCAAGAGTAATGCATTAAACAGAAGTGGAAGCTTCAAGCCAGGGGCACTTGGTCACTCCTGAAAATGTGTTATCCCTTCTGGAAAGTTTCACTGCTGTAATAAGTGATCGCAGATTGAAAGGATCGTTCTGGATTGTTTGGTTTTGAGCGAGCTGGCAATTGTGACTGCAGAAGCCTCTTCCTCCACCACTGGAGTCAGACCCCAAGTAATGCCGAAGACATCCTGTACGTTGTCAGTAATTTTACTTGCATACTGGAGAACCGATTTCCCTCTTAGAAAGGTTCTCGTAGTCATAAGAACAACTCTGTTCTTTTCTCACTCAGTTCTAGTATCTGTAGATGCTATTAAGCCCTAAGGGATTTCCACACTTAGGGCTGTGTGAAGGAATGCTGTCCACGTGGGTCCTGGAGGGCTGCACAGAACCGACCCAGGCTAATTCTTAAACAAATGTGTACTCCACAAAGGGAAACTTCAAATAAGTTAATGAGTAATGGGATATGGACTTTGCCATTTTGCCTGATTTTGGTGAGGTGGCCCTCTGGTTCAAAGTTGGTCACCCCTCATTAAGGACTTTCCCAAGACCTTGCAGAGCCTAGGGAAAGGGCTGGAGCATAAAAATATAACCCAATTAGTCAAAAAAAAAAAGTCACCACGTTGAATAGAAGGCTGTCAGACCCATGACTAGACTTTTAGGAGTGTTTGGGCACACGTAACCACAGTGATGGAATGTTCATCTCACATGGCTCTCAAAGGTATTCTTTTTCTAAAATTTTAAGTTATTGCTTCTCTTTATTGTACACAGTGTCCTATAAAGAAGATATATGCCCACAATTGAGCTTTGAAAGAGGACCATGGGGCCAGTTCCTTTTAAAGGGAATGAAGTCAAGCAGTAAATTTGCTGGTCATTCTTTTCATATGGACTGTATCTTAGCCAGCAGTTGGTCTTTGATGTCCTAACAATAGCGTGGGGCCATGGAAGCAGGAGAGGATCCCCATTACACCGAAATGCATCCACACTCATTACAATTTGGAGACCAGTCTGCAGGGTACGGCCCATCAGGGAACACAGGGAGTGAGCACTGGGGCTTGTGGGCTGCCCTTCCCATTGAAAAACGGCCATCTCTTCGGTACTGTCCACCTCGCCTGTTGCATTCTTCACTGTATTTTTCACTGAAGTATGATACACATACAGAAAAACGCACACAGATAATGATAGAGCTCTGTGAGATTCCATAAACCGAATGGGTCTGTGTAAACAGCACTCACATTATGAAACAGAACATTAGCAGCACCCAGACAGCCCCTGGTGCCCCCTTCTAGTCATTTCCTTGATCAAGGCAACCAGGGTCCTCTCTTCTGCCAGCACAGATTTGTGTTTCCTGGTTGTTTTCCATAAACAGCATCAGCCAGCACTCTCTGTGCCCGGCTTCTTTGAGTCAGCATTACGTGTGTGAAGCTGTACGGCTTCTGTTTGTGCGCTCTCAGTGTGTGCACTTACTGATGATCTGCTCTACTGATGATGGGCATTTCGCTGGTTCCAGTTTGGAGCTATTTAAATAGTACTGCTCTTGGGATGCCTGGGTGGCTCAAGTCGGTTAACCGTCTTGACTTTGGCTCAGGTCATGATCTCAGGGTCCTGGCATCGAGCCCCGCGTCAGGCTCCCTGCTCACCGGGAGTCTGCTTCTCCCTTTGTCCTTCATTCAACTTGTGCTCTCTCTTTCTCTCTCTCAAATAAATAAATAAATCTTAAAAAAAAAAATAGTGCTGCTCTGAGCATTCTTTCTCAGATCTTTGAGAGCACGGATGAATACATTTCTGTGGGGTATATATCCAGGCTAGGACAGGTGGGCCAGGGAGTACATACATATTAGTTCAGCAGTTTGGAAAGCCAATTTTCCAAAGTGTTTGTATTAGTTCATATTCCCTATAGATGCTCTCCATTCTTGCCAACATTTGGTGTCATCAGTTGATTGTTTGTTTCCTTTTAGCCTTTCTGGTGGGATAGTATAGTGATTTCATATCATAGTGATTTCGTATTTTCAGTAGTCATGTATTTTTTTTTTTACCATTAAGCTGTATACCCAATGTTCAATTCTGTGATGATCAACAAATTAATAAACTATTAAGATAGTTGAAAGGAGATTTATCCCAATTCAACATTTGGGATGCAAAGGGAGAAGAAAGAGGTCACTGCAGAACATACTGGACATATGAGAAACAGCCTACCAAAACCAAAACAAAACAGAGGGTAAAGTAAATATACTGGGAATTCAGGGCAGTAAGGGGCTTGCGAGAAACAACCGAAAAAGATCTGGAACCAGAGTGGCCCACAAACTGACTAGATATTAACAATGTAATACCATAGCTAAAAAAGGGAATCTGATATTACTGTCAACTATGGGAAACATTTTAAAAACTGACTACTTGTTCTTCAGAAGACCTTGAGGAAACGGAATTTGTGACACACTGAAGAGAGGGAAAACTGGATTAGTTGCAAGGAAGAAATTCTTCTGGCCAGCCATAATCACTTAAAAGCAGAATATATAGCTCATGGAGCCTGTGGAAATTCTGTCCTCCAGGCACATCCCGTTTCTCTTGTTATGTCTGGGAAAGGAAGGTAGGAAAGGGTGTCCCTTCTTCAGGGAAGTGGTTGCAGGCTTAAATGGTTAAGGCTCTGTGAGTGATGAAGAACATATTTGCGGGCACGGTTCCATCCCTACCATGGAGCACACGATTTTTAAGCAATGAGACTGCACAAGGAAGGGCATTCAGAAGGAAGGCAGAAAGAGATGGACGTGCGTTGCTTGACTCAGAAACAACCTTTGGTGGGCGGAATCCTGTGCTGACAGAAATCCACAGCCTTTTCCAGTTCTAATTTCTCAGAGGCAGGCTCCTTCGGGCCTGAGGCTGGCCCAGAGCCAGGCTGAGCTGCTCCACGCACACAGCCCTAGCTGATGGCTGGGTCCCACTGGAGATGCTCATCACATCCCTCCGGCATCTGCTTTGGGACGTGGCCGCGTGGTGGGTCGGGTGGGGAGGGGGCCTCCGTTGAAGCAGGAGGCCAGCTGTGTTCCCAGTCTCTTCTCTCAAGCTGTCCCTGCTCTTGCTTTCCCTTCCTGTTCCCACATGGGAGAAGAAGCCGAGAATAGCCTTTTCAGAAGCATCACTGATTGGCATGAGGTAGAATGTGTCGGCCACATGGAACGGCCTGGACTGCCTCAGTTCTGTGCGACCTTGCTCTCCACAGGAGGCGCTCTGAGCAACCAGATGTCACACCTTGATTTCCTCACAGCGCTTTGCCTCCGCTTCTTCAGCTGCAAAATAGAAATAGTCCCCATTGGGCCACTTTGCGAATTGAAGGGGTAAAGATATAGTCCTGATGGCAGTGCCTGGCACAGAGGAGAGGCTTCCGGTTAGCTTTTGTATCAACATCACCTGTCCTGAAGATGAAGTCCCGAAGTTAGAATGATCCCATGAGGATGTCTATTCGTTGATAAAGCAAATGAAATGCAGAGAACTAAAGCAACTTACCCTAAATCACACAGCTCTATCATACCAATACGCATGAGTTAAACCATTCTGGGACATCCAGCATGGTCCATGCAACATGATGAGGTCCTAGTGATGGAGCTATTACTATTATCCCATTTTACTGAACAGGATGTGGAGGCATGGGGAAGAGCACAACTTCTGCCTATGGATGCGTATGTTAGTGAAAAGCAGAAGTGGACCTGAAACACATCCAAAGCCTGTGACTTGGGTCACTCTGTCGGGCCTGGTGACGAGTTTGTGCTGAAGGAATGGTGAGGCCCCAACAAGGGCTGAAGCGTGCTTGTTGTCTCTGCCTTACCGAGCATCTTCATCATGAGAGGACAGTGGCAGGTAGGCGGCTGGTTGTAGGAGTATGGGAGACACGTGGAAGACACCCAAACCCAGTCCACAGCTTGGCTCCTGGCCTGCCTAGATCTACTGAGCCCCAGAAGAACTGCAGGGCTGTGAACATGAGAATACATGCTTATTGTCGCAGCCACTGAGTTTGTGGGTGGGGGTCCTCTGTCATGCAACGTAATTGGGAAAGAGCTGAATAATGCCTAACCTGTATTCAATGTTTTCTGGGACTTGCAATTTGCAAGATAAGCTTCTAAAATGGTGCTTCTGGGGTGCCTGGGTGGCTCAGTGGGTTAAAGCCTCAGCCTTTGGCTCAGGTCATGATCCCAGGGTCCGGGGATCAAGCCCCACATCAGCTCTCTGTTCCATGGAGAGCCTGCTTCCTCCTCTCTCTCTCTGCCTGCCTCTCTGCCTACTTGTGATCTCTGTCTGCCAAATAAATAAATAAATAAAATCTTTTTTAAAAAAAAATGGTGCTTCTTAAACTGTACTGTGTGTATGATTAGCATGGGGCTCTTATTAAAACGGAGGTCCTAACTCTGTTGTTTTGGGGGCGGGCTGAGATTTTTAGTTCCCCGAGGAGATCCCAGGAGATACCACAGCTGTTCTAACACTCTGGGTGCAAAGGCAGAGCCGTCATCCCAAGCCTCTGCTCTGTCTCTGAGCCACAGCTGTGCCTGGTGAACATCAGGGCAGCGGATGGGTGAGGGAGGGCCAGTCCCTGTCCTCCAATGAGCACTCTAAGTGGGTTTCTAACCCTGAGCCCTCGCTCCTAACGTTTAGCATAGCCAGGAGGCCAGCTCATGTTAACATTTCCTTCAGCCCGCTTCATGGGTTAGGGATTAGAATCTCCTAATGAGATCTCCCCTTTTTTACTTTTTGCCCTTTCTACTTCCTGGAATCTGAAGGTTCCCAGCAATAAAACTGGCTTCCAATTCATTTGGGGCTCATAACCAATACCAGATTTCCAAGTCACAATGTAATTGAGTCCCCAGGCAAGAGATAGAAAATCTATTTCTGGTTGTCTTAATTTCTAGTCAGGGAGGGCAAGGGGACAGGAAGATGAAGGGAGCAATGGACAGCAGCTTCCAGAGGAAGACAAGCCTTTTGCTGGGACATCTCGGCAACCTGTTTTTTTGTTTTTGTTTTTGGTTTTTTTTTTTTGTCTAGTACCTAACTCTTCTTTCTACCACCATTATCTGGAGAATTGAGCCCTGTGAAATTTTTGTCCTTTGGGCATCCTGGAAAAATAGAAGAGTTCTCTCCAAGGAGACAATATCTTCTCTCCTTTCTTCAACTTTCATCGTGTAGTTGACTCTTGAACAACTGGGGTCCAAACTGCATGGGTCCACTTAACATGGATTTTCCTTGATTTTATTGATAAATACAGTATGATGCTGTAAATGTATTTTCTCTTCCTTAAGATTTTCTTAATGACATTATCTTTTCTCTAGCTTACTTGATTGTAAGGATACAGTATACATTATGTATAACAGACAAAACATGTGTTAATCAACTGCTTATGTTTGCAGTAAGGCTTCTGGTCAACAGCAGGCTATTGGTAGTTAAGTTTCTGGGAAGTCAAAAGTGATACGACTGTGTGGAGAGGGGGGTGGATGTCCCTAACCCCTGCATTGCTTAAGCCTTAACAGTATATTGTAGATCACAATCTACAAATGTTTTAACTATAGGAAGATCTCATCCTGAGACTCAACTTCCCAATATTCTGAAGGTTTCCAGTAGTGTCTCTGGATTGTTATAGATCTTAAACATGTTTTATGAGTGCCTTAGAAAGATTGCCACAATTTCCTAATTAAGCTAAAGATACACCTATCATGTGACCAACCTGTTTGGCTCCTAAGTATTCACAGGAGAAATGAAAGCATATGTTCATGCAAAGACTTATACCTGAATATTCATAGCATCTTTACTTTAAGAGGCCCAGATTGGAAACAGCCTAAATGTCCTTCAGTGAATGAATGGATAAGCCTATTGTATGCAGACAGTGGAATACTAATTGGCAATAAAAAGGATCAAATGCTTTTGCATAAAACAACATGGATGAGTCTCAAAATCATTTTGGTAAGCAAAGAAGCTTGCTGCATTGTACATCCTGTATGATTCTACTTATATAAAAATCTAGGAAACGTAAAAACCAATCTCTGGTGACAGAAGGCAGCTCAGTAGTCTGGAGACTGCTGGAGAACGCGGGAGGACTCACAAAGGAGCACAAAGAAACTCTTGGAGATGACAGACTTACTCATTATCTTGATGGTTTCACAGGTGTCAAAACTCATCGGATTGTTCCCTTTAAATATGCATGGTTCACTGTACATCTATTACACCTCAATAAAGCTGTATTTTAAAAAATAATAACACAGTTGCCATTCCTCCCCACTCCCCTTCCCCCCATTTTCTCTCCATCCCTATCTCTGAGAGGTAGTTGGGAGCCAAGACATGTTTTTCATTTGTTTTATTGGCACTGGCATGAATATTTTATCTAGATGCCCGTGGGAGTAAGTTAACACCTGGGTGGCCTATGACATCATTTCCAGCTTCCCTGGATCCTTCATATAGATTCTGTCCACATCTTGTTATTTTTGAAAATAGAGATGTGGTGTCCGGGGAGAAGTGGCCTATTGCCTTCACAGTCTGTTTTCCGTGTTCCAGGTCACTTATGTGAACATCTGGGGATTAGGGTGCCCCAAACTGTGAGTCTGGCAGCCCGGGGCCCCAAACATGAAGCCAGAAACTCTCCTTCCTATTCTGTTGGCCCCGCAGCACTGTCCCTGCCAGGGGGTCGGGGGATATCACTCTCTTACAGGGGTATATCAGTCACAGACAGGGCTCTATGCAAGTTGACTTGGTTTACTCAAATGTGCACAGGTCAGGCCAACAGGAAGAAGGAGTAGTTAACCTACTGTTTTTACTTCTACTCAGTTTACAGAAACAACTTTCAGTGATGCATGCTGGTCGGCACTTGGGGAGTTGATGAGCAGCTGCATTTATCAAGGCCCTTGGCATCTGCCTTTTTTAGGCATTAGATGACAATCCTGTGCACCTCTGAGGACTTTCTACCACCGCTTATCCTCCTACCTACAATCGCAACCAAGCAGGGAATCAGGCTCTGAGAAAAAAGACCAATTATCTCTTTAAACGCTAGCAGTCTGAGGGTTCACCTGGCCCTGATCTTCCTCATTCCTACTATTTTGGAATTCCCCTCCTCCCAGCTGCTCTGGGAGCACATGGCGTAGCCAGATTCTGTTGCTGCCCACAGCATGCGCCTTTCTGAGACTAACAGGCTTCAGCTTTGTTAATGACAGCAAGAAGCAGCAAGTGCCTCATGGAAACTTCCCTGTACACTTCTTATACCATCACTACCGTCCCCATGGCCCAGTGCACGAGTAGTGTTTTGTTTAGTTTGGGTTCTCCCACAAGGAAACTCTGAAACGAAGAGCAAGTAGTATATTTGGGAGATGACCCCAGGAAGCTTTGGTGGGGGAAGAGGAAAGAAGGCAGAGAAGGAAAGAAGCCATAAGGTTACGTGATCAAGCCAGTGATCACAGTGGGCAGTGAGTGGAACACTGGGCACTAGCATGTTGACTTTATTAGCATTGTATTCCATCTAACCTCTGGACTCATCAGCCACAGAAAGAAGTTAAGTTTTATCTTTTATGTTCACAGCCTCTTATGAAGCTTCTATGGAGTACAGAAATGATTTAAATAAAATCCAAAATGAGATCTGTTTCTTAATAGCACACTCCTTTGCAATTTCTTAAACTCACTGGGTATCATCCTGGGTATTCAATCGACACCGCATCGCATCCCCCGAAGAATCTTCTGTCTTTTAGGAAGCGAATACAGACAAAGGAACACTCTTAGCTGTCACCGAATAAAGAGGCTTCCTCACCATTTCTTTTTTTAAAAATCAAAAAGTCCTGAGCCAAGGGTTGCAGAAGAAAGATGTTCTCTGAAGATGAGAGAGAAATAAGAGGACCACAGAAACCATTAAACACTATAAACTAAGACCAATGCAGATAATTGAATCTGGAGAAGATAGAGAAACTATTAAAATAACAGTCTTCAAGGGGCGCCTGGGTGGCTCAGTGGGTTAAAGCCTCTGCCTTCGCTCAGGTCATGATCCCAGGGTCCTGGGATCGAGCCCCGCATTGGGCTCTCTGCTCAGCAGGGAGCCAGCTTCCTCCTCTCTCTCTGCCTGCCTCTCTGCCTACTTGTGATCTCTGTCTGTCAAATAAATAAAATCTTTAAAAAAAATAATAGTCTTCAAGTCCTGCATGAGACACTTTTTTGAAAAGTGAGTGAATGGTGGTAAAAAAAATAGCAAACACAAAACTAAGATGTAGCATAAAAGATTTAAAGGACACATCAGATGGACAATATTATAACATTGAAGGTTGTTAAAAGAAATACTTGTATGACATATGGAAGATTGTGGGATTCTTTCTTTTGGAGGCTTTAAAACCAAAATAGACTCTTCTTTACTGAGTGGGTAGTTCTCATGAACTGCACAGGGTATGGTTCCATCTGTATGAAGATCTAGAGTGGACAAACTGATCTATGATGACAGGAGTGAGACACTGGTTGCCTTCAGCAGGAGTGAATTGCCTATGAATATTCACTAGAAGACTTTCTGGGATGATGAAGACATTCTATATCATAATCTTGATGGTGGCTAAATGGGCATATACAATTGTCAAAAATGGAACTGAACTTTTAAGACTCATTTATTTTATTGTATATAAATTATATTCATTATTAAAAAACTAAAAATGCTGAGAGAGAAAAAAGAGAGTGAAGAGGAAGAGGAGGGGAGGAGGAGAGAGGGAGAAGGGAAGAAGAAAAAGAAGGGAAAGGAGAGAAGAGGCAAGGCTATAGAAGCTAGGAGAAAAAGGTGAGAAAAAAACTGATTAAAGAGTGAATAAGCAAGAAATTACTCAACAAGAATTCTTAAGATGAAGAGAAGCATGGAGCTTCAGATTAAAAGTGTCCAGTGGTGCTAACCAGAACTACCTAACTAAAGCCTTAAATCTAAACACAACATGATGACATTTCTGAAAGTTATGAATAAAGTGAAAAATCCTAAAAGCTTCTAGTTAAAACAAAAAAAGTCATCTACAAAGACATAGTATCATGTTTTTGAGTGAAACATGAATAAAATGGGATTTTATCTTCAAAATTCTGAGGAAAAACAACATGGAACACAGCCAACTACCAAATTAACATTTAAGTATGAGAACCAAATAAAGATATGTTAAAGCATTTAGGATCTCAGTGAGTTTAGCCTTTGATAAAACCCTCTCTAAAATAAATTTCTGAGAATGTTTTCTAGCAAAATAAAAGATGAAATATGAGATTTGAGTAGCAGCAACAACAGATGAAGAAATAAGTAAATTTTACAGTTATATCTAAATAATTATTGGGAACATAAATGAAACTCCTAAGAAATTATTCCTAAGACAGTTATAATGAAAAAGAAAGAAAGAAAGAAAAAAGAAACAGAAAGAAAGAGGAATAATCGGGATTAAATATTCATATAATGTGATTAAAAGTTGAGAGATACATAGAAAGAGAAAAGGCATGCCAGATTCTTATGTGGGGGGGGGAGATTTAGTTATAAATACGGATTGATTTTCAGCACTGATAGAAAAGTGTAAATTCAAATCTGTTAAAATGTTAAGAGTAACAGCAACAGGATATTTTCAAAACTTGAGGAAAAATGAACATGGTAAATAATATTTAAATACTTATTGAATGTTCATGTGCTAATAAAGTACTTAACATGCATTCAGTGATTTAATTTTTACAACAGCACTAGGAAATAGTTATATATCTAATTTCCAGAGGAGGAAATTAGGATATAGGCTAACTCTCTTGCCAAAGGTGACACAGAAAATTGGAAGGTAAAAGGCAAAATGAGAAAAATTATGGAAATTTGAGAATACTACATAAAATGGGAAAAATATCTTCAAATCTACCCATAATCACAGTAAATATAAATGAGTTAAATTTATTGATGTATTGCATGGAAAAAGAAATTTAGCTATTGGTTATTAATAAGAGAGATATTTAAAAGACACTCAACAAATCCCAGGAGGAAAAAAAAAAAAGGAAAACAAAAAAGGTATTCAAGACAAAAACTAGTAAAATGATAAATAAGGAATTTCATCTTGATAAAATATAACCACCAGAAAGGATATTTTATGTCCCAACATCATGGATTCTAAACAAGTAAAGCAAAAATTAATGGGATTATGAGAAATAGACAAATCCACAACAGTAGGATAAAAATGAAATTAATTTCCTTGAGGAATCAGTAGATAAGTAAAAAATAAATAAATCAAGAGTTGGAGGTTTTTCATAATATAATTAACAATCTTAATCTGATAGGTCTTACAAAGAGATGTAAGATTGTACAGCATAAAAATATACAGTCATGAAATATTTGCAAAATATTTCTATGTACAATATACATAGAAAGCTAGGAGAAATATATTTGTACAATATAATATGTACAAAATATTACTATGTACAAACTTTAAACTGAGAAAGTCTAATTTATCAGTATGTAAAAATATATGATATTCTGGAAAATGTAATTTATCAAAATTGATTAAAGAAAAGTTACATTATTTGAATAGACTACTGACCATGGAATAACATGGAATGTTAATCAGAGATCTCAAGCAAAGAGGTACCAAGGCCAAAAGGGTTTTATGAATAAATTTTAACCATCTCATAATCTTATTTAAAGTGCCAGGTGAAAAAAAATGAAGATTTTCAACTCATCCCATGATGAATATTGATGAGTATTGAAATAGATACTTCTAGTTTTCATGCACACACCAGGAAAACTAAGTATATACTTTTATAGCTTTCCTAGATTCCAGAACTAACAAATTAGAAACTATAACAATAAGAAATAAAACCTTATCAAAATAGCAATCAAACCTAGGTATGATAGGACAAGTAGTGGCTATTCATTTGGACAAAAAACAGAGTTATATCTTGCTATATCTTTATCTTAAACCTTAAACCCACAATAAATAAGTAAATGGACCTTAAACCCACAAATAACACCAAAGTAAATTGTAGTTCTAAACAACAGCAGCATCGACAACAATGAAAACTATAGAACTGTTAGAACAAAATCTGTTTAAAGATTTTGACAATCTCTATTTGAGGAACTCTTTCTTAAGTAAGGCAAGAAAACCAAAAGTCATAGGGGAGATGATTCAGAGTTGTTTATATTTAAAACAGAAAGTTTTTGCATGGCCAAAGGCAGTGGAAACAATATTAAAAGATGAGTGCAAGATTGGTCTAAACATTTACAAACCCTATGAGACAAAAGATCAATATGGTAGAGATTTTGCAAAAGATGGCCACAATAATTCCTCCCAGCCCCATACACGTGCTCCTTTACAATGTTATTTTGTTGGTCTTCCAGTTAAGAAGAGTCTATTTCCCGTCCCCTAGACTCTGAACTAACCCATTGATTTGTTTGGCCAACAGAATGTAGATGAAGTTGTACAAGTTCATCAAGAGGTCTTGTAATTTCTGCTTTTACTCTCTTGTGGCCACCATGTAAAGCCATGAAAGCTAGCTTCCTTGAAGATGAAAGACCTGAGAGAGAGCCTAGGTGACAGCCAGCATCAACCATCAGACATATGAGTGACATCATCTTGGACTATCAAGCTCATGTCAAGCCAACACAAGGCTACAGCCACAGCTATAATTCTG
Source organism: Mustela nigripes (assembly GCF_022355385.1). Taxonomy (NCBI): domain Eukaryota; kingdom Metazoa; phylum Chordata; class Mammalia; order Carnivora; family Mustelidae; genus Mustela; species Mustela nigripes. The sequence continues at coordinate 102,436,792 of NC_081563.1, forward strand.
GGTAAGTTCAGTAGAACTACCCTGCTGAGCCCAGAGCAAGTTGCTGACACACAAACCGATGAAAATAATGCTCGTTTTTAGCCACTAAACATTGGGGTGGTTTGTTATGTATAATAGCTAAGTGGGACAGTCATCCATAGTTTATAAAGAATTCCAGGGATAAGAGCAAATACCCTGGTTGGAATATGGGCAGGCAAGTCACAAAACAAGAAAGACAATGCTTGTTGACCTGAATCAGAGCTGGGAGTCCTGCTGAGGAACTGGAAAAGGAACGTGGGCTCCACAATCCACCTGCCTGCGTCTGAATCCTGGCCCTGTTCACCACAGCTGCGTGGCCTTGGGCAAGTTACACAAATCTCTCCAGGCCTCAATTTCCTCACCTATGAAAAGGCTATAGAAAAACTGTCAATCCCACAGAACCATTGCAAGGAAACTTACTTGTATTAAGTACAAATAAATGTGCCTTTTGCTTCTACTGCTATAAATAGCTCAGGTGACCTCTTGCATCAGAAGCAGTGAGTATAGGGATGCCTGGTGCCTCAGAGGGTTAAAAGCCTCTGACTTTGGCTCGGGCCCTGATCCCAGGGAAGCAGGGAGCCTGCTTCTCTCCCTCTCTCTGCCTGCCTCTCTGCCTACTTGTGATCTCTGTCAAATAAATAAATAAAATCTTTAAAAAAAAAAAAGCAGTGAGAAGCTAAGCTGTTTTATTGAAGGCAAGTAGAGGGATAAAGGAAGAAAGCTCTTAAAGATGGTAGTTAGGATGCAGAGAACAAAGACATTGAATTACATTTCAGAGCTTGGTTTGCCATTATGATATTATAAAAATATCAATTTTGTGGTTTATAATACTTGCTTCTATCTCACTGTCTTAACAAATTCTAGCTTTATTATTTAAAATTGGCAGAAATTCATGGTTTTAAATTTGACTGAGATTAGTAGAGAGGCAGCCATAAAAGAGGTATAATAATAATATTATATTATTATTTTATTTTATTATATTATAATTATTATTATATTATAGTAATAATTATTATTGTTGTGGATTCTATATTTTAGAATGCTCTATCTTCCAGACTGCTTTCATTATATGTAATTGTTTTATTACTATTATCAATTAAAGACATGAAAGAACTAATCTGAGTTTCTGATTAACATGACACACTCATTTCAATGGAGATAAGATTTTATTCAAAAGTGAAAAAAGTTAAAGTTTTTTGTGCATTTTTATGCAGCTGTTGCAGACAACTGGACAATTTCTTATAAGATATTTTCAAATACTGAAAGCAGTACGCAGACTGACATTGTTTTCATGAGCCACATTATGGCATGCTCAAAGCATTTTACTGCCACCTCCTAACAGCGTACCTACAGTATGGGGATAGTCACAGAGCTAAAAAAAAGAATGTATCCTCTAGTATGTTGAAACTACCCCCCAGATCGTGTTAGATCATGTTTATATATGTGTGTGAGTATGTATATATAATGTTATCAATGTATGTGTATATATATATAAATATGTATATTCCTATTTAACACAATAAGACTGTCAAGATGTGTTTGAAAATTTAAATTGTTAAAAGGCCTTCTCTGTCTTACAGCCAGCATGACGACTTTGCTAAGAACTTGGAATACAAATATCTTCAAAGATTTTTCACTATAAAGTAACAAAAACAAATTAAGCAGCTTCTAGCTGTGCACCCCTGGACAAGTTACCTAACATCAATGTTTTCATTTGAATCTGGGATAGCGATAGTGCCCGATTCACAAGACTTTTGTTGATATACGTAAAGTGTTAAGAACAGTGCCTGACACATAAAAGACACTTGAGAAATCTTAGCTATTATTGTTGTTATTCTTACTACTATTTTATTGGGTGTCCTTGATATGTCCAAACCACCAGATCTTAAATAAGGGAGTATCTCTTTTAAAAGATCCCAAATACCCTACTGTTGGGTAAATAAACCAACCATTGTGCATTTCTAACTGCAACCTTGTATTTTAGAATATTTTAAGCGGTAATAACAAATAAATAAGGTAGTATAAGGATTGGTTAACTTCCAGGCTACAAAAAATGAGTTTAGCAACTCAAAATATCACAGAGCCAAAATAAAATAAAATAAAAATTAAATAAAATATCCCAGAGCCAACAAACTCAAATGGGACTTAATATGGGTTAAAAATGCCCAATAAACAGGAAGAATATAGTGTCCCCGGTTTTGTTTTTAAATGCACCTGCTAGTAGTGAATTACATTTCCAGGGCTGAAAACAACATACTAATAAATGTCTTTTGCAGACCTTCTCACTTGGTGGAACATACTCTCTTTCTCCATTTGAATCGTAATATCTTTAGAGAGCCAAAGAAATAACTTTAGTCAGGAAGAATATAAAACTTTTATAATAACAAATTACAAAAGAGAATAAAGTTATGAACCAAACTGTTAAACTCATCATTCTGCCTGGATCAGTGCATAGAGTAGACCAAATAACCAAACACTATTACAAGATAAGCTGAAACGGGGGATTAGCAGCTCCTTGGGACCCAAGATATTCCTAGGACCATTACTCCTTCTAGATCCCCCATTTCTTTTGCCCTCTTGGGGAAGTTCTTCAGCCAAAGGCCCTTTTGAGAATTTAATCCACTTCCCCTTTGCAGTTGCCACTTCCACCAGCTGCTTCTCTCATTACCTTACTGTTCAGGCAGAAAAGGCCAACCCCAGGTTATTCTAATGATAGCAAACACCTCATAAAGAAATCTGCCAAATTTACTTTTCCATAGAACACCATTTTTACAGCTTTTCATGAGCCCATGAGGAAAGAAAGCATCATGTATAAAATATGACTTCCAGAAATCTTGAAAATATTAAGAATGATGTCTACAGTGTTAGACTGCTAGATGTACCATAGTCTAAAGAATGGGCATCTCTTCTCTTCAGTTTCCCCAGAGGAATCCTATCAGCCTGTCATTGTTCCTGTTGGCCCATGGGAATTGACATTTTCAGAAATGTCCCCAATTTTTAAAAGAACTGCAAGCTCTGGGGTGTATGTTTTTCCACTCCTGGTTTGGCATTTGCGTGCAAGGATCACCTTGCTTTAGTCTATGACACCCTGGCAGAGAGAAAACTTGGTATAATTTAATCAAGAATTTGGAGTGTATGAATGTTGGCAAATTTCCTAATCTCTTTTGTGCCTCAGTTTTTGCATCTGCAAAGGGGGCATATTTACAGGATAGAACTTCATTAAATCATTGAAATTCTATAAAGCGCTTAATGCAGTGGCACACAGTAAGCACTATGGAACTATTTAAGTGAATTCTCTCTTTAACAGAACTCTTCACAAAAATTACACAAAACGTAAAAAAAAAGGAATTAGTTGGGGCAATGACTGTAAAGCCCTTGGGAACAATGAATAATACTTATCTGGACATTGCAGAGTAAAGAGTTTTGGAGAGGCTGGTTTGAGGAAGAGATTTTAGGAGTCAGAAAATTCCCACTGCTTCTTGGGAAAATCCTTTTTGATTTCTACCCATGTCCCAAGTTGACAACTGCTAACACCCTTAGACTCAAGGAAAAGCGTCTTCCAAGACAGCGGCAGGAAATTCCTACCTGAGCAATCCTTCATTCGGAAGCGATAATTGACCTTGTGTCTGAAGCCCCTTCTCCCCTCCCTAAAGGCGACCCCCACCTCCTCCACGGTCGCCCTTCCTTGGAGCTGAACGGATCATCAGAATCCCGTTCCTAAAGCGACCCTCAACAGGAGCAGAACGCTGGAAGGCTTTACTAGACATCTGAAAGCCCCAGGTGACCCGGCCCCAAGCACGACAGGTGGCTTGACTCCGCGCCCTCTGAAAGGCTGGGGACGTACACGGGAGGCACGTGGACTGCCTGAACAGACAGAGGGTGTCTGGCCATTCTCCTCGGGAAATTAGTTCCTGATCTTTGGCGTTACTTTCCCAAAGGGCGGACTCACTGAGGTTCTTCCTCTCAAACCTACGTTGGGGATATTACCCTTAGTTAAGCCTCTCCAACCCTGTTGTCCCCTCTCCCCCAGAGTAACATTAATCAGCCTCTAAAGGGCAACCAGAGACTGGCAGCCCCCTAACGCCAAAACACACACACTCCACACCTCCTCTGCGCATCCCAAGCCTCGCCTCCCAGGTACCCGACCTGTGACAGACCTGAAGGAGAGCGTCTGCCAGACCTCGACGCAGGGTTCAGCCTCCAGGCACTTACCCCCGCTCTGCCTCTGCCTGAGACAGGTTGCCCCCGCCCGGCTGCTGCCCAAACATTTGCTCTTTGGTGAGGCGGGGGACCCGCCTCCACGCATGCAGCGGGTGCTAACTCAGCACCCCGCCACCCTGGGCCCCGCAGCCACGCGCGCCCCTCTCTGGCGGCGCACTCACCTGCAGCTGGGTCCGGCTGGCGTTGCCCGCGGCCGCGTCCGGCCCGTCAGCGGCTCCCGAACCGCGCAGCACAGTGATGTGCAGCGTGAGCAGCAGCAGCCCCAGCAGCAGCAGCAGCTCCGCTGCCAGGCGCACCATCCTCTTAAGACGCGCGGCTTTAGGACCCGGCGCGGCGGGCGGCGGCGGCGGCGGCGGCGCCGGGGGAGGAGGAGTTGGAGCCCGGGAGCCCGGCAGCGCGGCTCCCGCCTCGGCCCCTGCCGGGGCCCCGCTCCCCGGGCCCGCGGGGCTGGCGCTAGGCTCAGCGGGGCGCGCCGGGCCGGGGGAGCAGGAGCCACCGCCACCGCCGCCGCCGCCGCCGCCGCCGCACCACGGCGGAGCCACCGCGGGGCCGGGGGCGTCCAAGCCGGCTGCGGAGCAAACCCCGGCGCTCCCCGGTGGCGGCGGCGACGGCGGCGGCGGGGACGGGGGGCAGCCCGGGACCCGGGCTGGGCCGGGGACCACCCTGCGAGCAGGGGGCAGCGGGGGCAGCGGGGGCGGCGGCGGGGCGGGCGCAGCCGAGCCCCCGAGCGCACATGGGCGCCCCAGATGTGGCCGCGGCGCCGCAGCTGGAGCGGGAGCGGCCGCCAGAGGAGCGCGGGGAGGAGGAGGAGGAGGAGAAGGAGGAGGAGGAGGAGAATGAGGAGGAGGGCTTCAGTGGCGGCCCGGAGTTACCTCCACGCTTGGCTCCCCCGCCCTTGCCGCCCGGAGCCACTCACCCGACGAGCCACCTCCCCTCCTCCCCGCGCTCCTTCGGGCCGCGGGCCACGCCGCCCAGCCGCCGAGTCCTAGGGTGAGCCGACTCCAGATAGGGGCCCCGCGTGCACAGGGGCTGTCACTGTTTGGAGGTGACCCGGGTGCCCCTCCGGGGTCGGCGTCCGCCTGCCGGGCTGCGCCAAGTGCGCGCACTGCTGCCGAGGTCGCTGTAGCGGGCGAGGGCAGACCTTGTGCGTACTGAGGCTCGGGGCTGTGGGTGGGTGGGGTGCCTGGGCGAGTTTGGAAATCTTTATTGACAAAGTGGAGTTAGGAGTTGTGGTGATGGAGAACCGAGAGGGTGAAGGACAAGCCAGGTGTCTGCCACTGTGCGCCCCTTGCCGAGAAACTGCCGTGCGTGTGTACGAGGGGAATAATAAAGTGTCGTTCCAGAAGGGTCTTGACACTTGGTCCTGGACTGGGGGCCGCAACTCCCTGAGCAGCTCTTCACGCGCCCGCGGCGCCGGGTAGAGCTTGGGAAGTGAGACGTGGGTGTGGGTCCGGTCGAGCGCGCAGGTGGCTCGGCTGGAAGCTTCTGGAGCCAGGAACGCGCGGCTCAGGCGCGCAGGACGTAGTTGGGGCACTAGGGGTCAATCTCAGCTCAGGCAGTCACGCGTCGAGGGGCTCATCCCGGAGGCGCTGCTCCCGGAGGGGACCTAGGGGCTGCTGTCGCACAGCCGCAGCTCCCGGGCCACCGCCTCATGACCGCGCTGCAGCCTCGGGCTCCCGCGCGCCGTTCATGCCTTGCTGGGGGCCTTGGGCGAGTGGAAGGGCTCCAGGGTTGAGCAGAGGGCGCGGAGTCCTAGCCTCGGATGCGAGATCGAAGTGGGTCCGGTGGCAGGCTCGGATAACCGCAGTGGCAGCGCGCTTTTCCCTCCCTTTCGATCAGGATCTGGCTCCCGCCTTCCCGAGTGGCTCAGCGTGGTGAGCGCAATGCACGGCTGGGGCCTTTTATATCCCGCTTCCCCCGCCTCCTACCGGGTTTCCTCCTTCCCTCCTTCCCTGTGCCCGCCCAGCCGGTCCCTCCCAGTGTGTGGAGCCCTCCGCCTAGGCGTTCGCACACGTACGTTTTGCAAATTTCCAAACCTACCTCGCTTCTGAGGCTCCGGTTCCCTGGGGCTGATCCTCCCGAGTCTAGCTTAGGTGACCAAAATTAAATAAACCTTTTTCGCCCGCACGCCTTTCTCTCCGCCCTACAACCTTAAGATTCTAAAGTCAACTACCTTCCGACTTCACATCTTTACGCAAGGCACGTCAGCGGAGTCTTACCCAAATTAAGACAAGAAACCCTTCATCAGTCCAAAAAGTTCCTCAGGTCACCGTGACATTTTGCAGAATTTAAATAGCAGTGGTCAAGATAGGGTGTAATGGTTGCGTTTTCATCTGTGTCCGGGAAAGGAAGGGCTGAGGCTAGTTGCCGCTTAGGAGATGCTGTGAGCATTTTCAAAATTCTAACCAGCCCTAACATTTTATTAATGAATTGGCAGCTGTTTATAAAGCACTCGGTATCTTTCCCTTTTCTGTACTTTGGGGAAGGGTTGCAGGGGGAGAAAGGGGAGATGTTTGGAGGGAGTGCTTGCTTTGGATTTTTAGGCGACCAGTCCCGTCAGGCATCTCATTGAAATCTCTGGGCTCTGAAATGTCAAATAATTGTCAGCCAGAGCGCTGGGGGAGAATTTGAAACAATAGACCGTCCGCAGTTCAGATGGGAGATCAAAGAGGGGATCCCAGCAGTTTTCAGACCCCACAAGGATCCTCCTGTGTGTTTTCTAATTAGAGTCACTTGGAAAGGGGTGGAGGGCGGGAGAATCAGCACAATGATGAAATATATAAATTAAGATGGCAAACTAGAATCCTGAAGGCAAAGAGAGTTTAAGCCTGGCTCTAAACCCCAGTTGTGCCATATTATATGATGTGGGTGCACAGGGACAAATGACTTTCCTATTGCCTGAGGCAGGCTGGTCTAAATTAGAATCCAGGCTGCTGTGTCCTGTATTTCCATCACATACAGTCCCCACATGTGAGCCTCAATTGCCTCTCCTCTCGTCTAAAATTAACATTTTTGGATCCTAAGGAAAAATAACTTTAAAAAAAATTCTGGAAAGAAATCCTTGCAGTGAGTGTACATTCTTGTAAATTTGTAAAGGGCGAGTTGGAGATCAAAGCCTTTGTGAAATGTTGTAAAAATTGTAAATTGAATTTTGGGGACAGAAGTCTTTATAAAATGTTGAACAAATGTATGAATGAATCCTATTAAAATCCTTTCACGCTGTGAGATCCAAATTCCAGGTGAGTTTATGTTCTAGTAATGGCACATAATCAGTATTGATGAAAGTCCATACTCTGTGACTAAAGTTGCCAAGCCAGGCTGCATTTTAGGGGTTAGGGAAAACTGGATTATAATTTTTGTGGAAAAGGAATTAGAAATTTAATAGCCAAAACAAATTTGGTTGCAAGCACTTTTATGGAATTGGACCAATTGCTAATGAAAGTTTTTAAAAATCCTACCTCCTTTTTCAGAGAACAATTTATTCATATCTTGTTGTTATTATTATTATTACTATTATAATAGATTTTCTTTATTTGAGAGAGAGAAAGAGAGTGTGAGTGGGGGGAAGGACAGATGGAGAGGGAGAGAGAATCTGAAGCAGACTGCGCTGAACAAGAGCCCAACTCGTGGCCTCATCTCACAACCCTGAGATCATGACCTGAGCCAAAATCAGGAGTTGGCTGCTTAACCGACCAAGATACCCCATACCTTTATTATCGATCTACTTTGCCCTAGTAGAATGTGTCTGTTTGCATATCTGCTTTCTCACCAGACCTGGATCACCATCTTTAGTAGAACATTTCAGAGCACATGTCCCCTCCCCACTTCCAGCATACAGTTCTCTTTCTGGGTTCACAGAGAACATGTTCAAGCGACATTGGGTCCAGGTGGGCTGTGAAGAGCTCTGGTATTTCCAGGTCTGGCCCTAGAATGTCTATACACACTCTATTTTTCCTTTCTACATAAAAAAAGGACTCTAGGTGGAAGGAGCCCAAATCTCTGAGTTACTGTTCAAAAGGGAGGTATGGGACCAAAGGTGTCTGCATTTAACTGTGCATAATGAGAAGTAAAACTTTGTTGTTCAAAACCATTGTGACTTAGGGATGTTTGCTATAGCAACTTATATTAGCTGCAAGACAGGGACATCTGTCTCATGATCATTATATTTCCAGACCTGAGCATAATGCTTTGCATGGAGTAGTTGCTCCACCAGTGTTCGTTTAATGACTGTAATAAATGTGGTCTTTATATAGACTTTACTTAATAAGTTCACTCTCCTTAAAGTATTCCTACTATAGGCGGCTGACCTATAAATATGAACTCTTCTGTCTTTTGATTGTACTACTTTCTCATAGATTTCATCTTGTATTCTTGGTCTGTTTCTTTTGCAGACAAGCTTATTTGACTGGAATATTTGGAGAAGATAAGAGAAATCAACAACAAGCCAGAACACCTTGCAAATATTGTTGAAGAGAATCTTGTGGTTTATTGTGACAGGATTTTATTGTTGTTCCTTTTTTTTTTTCCTTACTGAAAACTGTTGCAAGACAGTAAAGAAATGTATTAGTAATTTTTTTAAAAAGAGCTATTTATTTATTTGACAGAGAGAGAGAGAGAGACAGCGAGAGAGGGAACACAAGCTGGGGGGTGTGGGAGAGGGAGAAGCAGGCTTCCCACAGAGCAGGGAACCCAATTTGGGGCTCGATCCCAGGACCCTGGGATCATGACCGGAGCCGAAGGCAGACACTTAACGATTGAGCCACCCAGGCGCCTCTTGTATTAGTAATCTTAAAAATAATGTTTTTCTTAGGGAAAAACTTAAATATATACAAGAGTAAAGAGAATAATACAATGAATCCTTGCATACCCAGAACCCCACTTCAACAAAACTCATGGCCAATCTTATTTCATTTTATATTTTCATGTACTTCGTCCCTCTCAGATTATTCTGAAGCAAATCCATGACACCGTATCATTTCACTGGCACTTTACATCTTTCAGTTTGTAGCTCAGAAAGGTAAGGGCTCACTTAAAAAGAAATGAAGCACATGCATACTGAGAGAAGTCAAAACCAGAGACTTACTGGGTGTAAGAATGATTAGCATTTAGGGATTGCAGTGGAAGCTATTAGGTGTTTACCAAAATTGTTTCTTTTCAAATATACCAGTAGACTACATTTCCCACTATCCTCTGGACTCAGATTCAGTCACATGACTGAATTCTGGCCAATAGAATGTGGAAGTGATGTGTGAGCTTCTTCCATGTTTAGCCCATAAAAGTCTCCTATGCAAGATCCTGTCTCTTTTTCCTGGCCTGCTGGCTGAATGTGTCTGCCCAGGATGATCTTAGAATAATGATCAGCCTGGATCCCTGGAGCAGAGCCCTTACCCCACCCCTGACTATGCCCAGAACACCCTGGCTAGGCTTTTATGTGACTGAAAAATAAAATTGAAAAAATGTGTTAAACCACTAAAATATGGGGATTTGTTACAGGAGTTTTTACTATCTTCACTAATAAAGGGGTGGGGGAAAATCATTCCTTTCAAGGGCTAGATAACAAACTTTGTAGGCTATACGATTTCTGTTGCAACTACTCAAACCTCCTGTTGTAGTAGGAGAGCAGCCAAAGAAAGTCCATGAACAAATGGGTGTGGCTGTGTTTTCGTGAAACTTGGTGCACACAACAGACAGCTGGACCACATGACTTGGTTTGCCAATCCCTGTTATGAGAGATTGGAACATCGCACCACCTCCTCTCAGGTGCTGTTGATGAAGGAATCACAGCAAGGTGGGGCAGATGGATTCTTCTAGCCGTGTAACCTCTTGGGCAAGTTATTATACTTCCCTGAGTCTCAGTTTCCCTCATCTGTAATTTGGAGCTGAGAATGGCTGCTCTAGGGATGTTGCGAAGTTCAACGATCACTTCCACAGCAGGGCAGGGTGAATAGTCCCAGGTCTCTCTCTCTCCTAGATGAAGGACAGCATATTATGTCCATAAGAGCAGAGAGCTTCTCTGTGTCACTCACTTCCCAATTTACATCACAGATGCTCCATAAATATTTGTTCAATGGATGTAGCTTTTAGAAAACTGCTGAAATTTGTAACTAGCTGAAAGGCTCTGAGGTAAACCCTAAGCTCTCAAGGAAACACAAACAAACGAAAAGTGCAAAGTGTTGTTCCATTAGAGTCCTTTGAACTATGAGGGGGTCACAGTGCTCAAAAGTGAGAAAATCACCACCCTCAGAGGCTCAGAGGGACCCCCAGGGCCTCCACTCCCTGAAGCAACAGCTAGGCTTATGGGACACCTGGACCTCTGGCAACATTCTGCTTCCTGATGCTCCAACACACACACAAGCACGCAAAACATGTCAAGACTGAGGGTATTCTTGTGGCGCTCTCTACTTCACCCCAAGAGCCCCTAAATGTACAAAGAACCTGAGACTACTGAGTGCATGACCTTTTGAGGAAGCCCAGAAACTGCATTCCCGAGTGAGGGCTGTCATTCCCAGGCATGAGCTAGAGCAGTGGGGAGATTGGATTGGCTTTTTGAAAAGGTTTATGATGGTTCTTCCTTATGTGGCAGGGTCAGTCCTTTATTGCATTCCTAGTGTGCTACTAAAGTATGACATCTTCCGCAAAATAGTGAGCCCTTGTAGCTCTCATCTGTGTTTTTAAAAGACCCATTTATTGCCTTTGCTTTGCTATAATTATTTCTGTGCAAATTCTGGGAGGCAAAATAAAATCTCAGGGACATGCTATACCTGGAAGAGAAAAGGGCTTCAGTATTATAAGGAGGGGTGTGTGTGTGTGTGTGTGTGTGTGTGTATTTAATATTTATATCTAATATATACATTATATGTTATATAATATCATATATAATAATATATTTAATAATTTAATATATATTAAATAAATGTTTATTTAAATAAATGTATATTAAATTTATATAATATATATTATATATAAGTTAAATAATATTTAACATATATTATATACAATATATTATTTATTTATAATATATAATATAATATATTTAATAATTTAATATATATTAAACAAATATTTGTTTATAAACATTATTTATATAAATATTATGATTTATTATTATTTAAAAAATAATATTTTTAAATAAATATTTATTTAATATATATTAAATCATTATATTATACTTATAAGTATATACTTATATACTTATAATATATATTAAATTTATATATAATTTATTAATATCTATTATAAATTATATATAAATTTAATATATATTATATTACGTATATCATACATATATTACATATATTATATTACATATAATATATATTAAACACATATATTATATATTTAAATATATATAAATTAAATAAGTATATATTAAATAAATAAAAAATAAATAATATAAATAAATAATATAAATAAATAATATAAATATATTTAAATATATTTTTAAATATATATATATATATATATATTTAAACTTCTGACAATATCTGAGCAGGAAGTGAGTGATTCAGAGCTGAATCTCAGAGTCTGGATGTTGGAAGGGGAGCTTAGAATTCAGTATCCAGCTTCCTTTTCTAGATGAGGAAACTGAGGTCCAGAGAATTAAGTAGACATTGTCAATACTGCAAAGAGACTTGGTGGCAGAATTAGGGTCCATGGCCCTAAGACCAATGTTCTGTTTTTCAAAGGAAACTTTAAAAAATGAAAGTATGACATACACATAGAAGAGAGTACATATCCTAAGTGTATAGCTCAGGGGAATTATTACTACCCAGATCAAGAAACAGTCGATTACCAACACCCCAGAGGCTGATTACCCAAATGTTACCAGTGTTCTGACTTTTATCACCATACATTTGAATTGCCTTTGAAACATTAATACAAATTGAATTTTACAACATATTTTCTTTGGGATCTGGCTTCTTGTGCTATCTTCTATCCCTCTCCTCAACTTTTTATTTTGAAAAATTTCAAACGTCTAGAAAAGTTTACATGTATAATTGAATGAACACCAGACATCCGTGTGGTAAATTGCACAGATGATCAGTTTTTCCTTCACCGTACCCAGGCCCTTCACAATACGACTTTGTAGCTTCTCCCATCACAATGTGGAGACATCTTCCCTCCACCATGCTGGCCCTGTGATTGGCGTTGAGTAACTAGCAGCTACTGGGGGTGGCGGGGGGGGGAGTACGGGGTGGAGGGGTGGTGACAGGTGTTGTGCTAGGTCTCTGGTTGGACCTCAAGAAGACTCATATGCTTCCTCTCTCTTGGTGTCTGTCTTGGAGCTTTGTCACTGCCATGTGAAAAAAAAAGGATTAGGCTGCTGGAGGAAAAGAGAAAGGGTCCTAGTCACCCCACCCAACACCCAGCATATCCCCAGAAGCAGAGCCACGTAACTGACCTGTCACTGATCGTACACACACGTAAGGGGACCCAATGAAGATAACAGGAAGCATGCATCTGAGCCCAGCCTAAACAGAATAATGAGCTAAATAAATAGTTGCTGTTGTGTGGCAGTTTTGTAATATAGAAAAAGCTGTCGGACATAATCCTTCACCCTAAACATGTCAGCATATATCTCCTAAAAATGAAGAGATTTTCTGCTACATCATCACAGTATAATTTTGCTTAGGACATTTACCGCTGATACAATCATCTTATCTAATTTGCAATCCTTATTCAACATTTTCTTACTGTCCCTACCATATCATTTATACGTTTTTTTTTTTTTTTTTTTTTTTTTTGATCCAGGATTCAGGTGAGAATTGCTCACTGCATTTCATTGCCATTGTCATGTCTCTTTACATCTGTCTTGAACAGTCCCCAGTCCCCTTTTCTTTTGGTCTTTCGGGTCATTAACACATTTAAAAAGGCTAGGCCAATTGACTTTACCAAATGACCTTCAGTTTATACTTGCCTGATTGGTTTTCAAATATTAATTTTAGATTATGCACTTTGGGCAGGAAAACTTACCTGCATGGTGTGTTCTTAGCACATTACACCACAGGGCCCATAAAGACCATGAAGCCCATGAAGTGCATTTGCCTAGTTGTTTGGGAATCTCTTCCAAGGTGCAAAGATCTTGAAACAGTTTTGTGAGGTTAAGTGAGATTAATTCTTGACTGAGGATATGTTGGTGGGTTCTATTTTTTTTAATGTGGAAAGAGAGAAAATATACAAATTTATCTGATCTCCCAGGAACCTATGGCATTTGTTCTAAGTTGTTTGTCAGCCTTGTCCAGTCACCACCGGGCAGTGGGCTGCGAACATATTAGAGGGTGACTTTCTTGTATGAATCAGTTCTTTTTTTGTTTGGGCTTATCAGAAGTCATTATCAATTCATTTGTAAACGTTTCACTTCAATCTCTTTTGGGGGGAGGGGTGTAGCAAGCCAGACCTGGTGTAAGACAAAAGCAAAATACATTTTTATTACTCACAACTGATTTCAGTGATTTAAAAATAATAAATACATTAACTTTTGTGTCACATTTTTTTTCAAATGCAAAGAGAGGTTAAAAAGAGCTCAGTCATATGAAGAAAAAACCCAACAGGCTAGAAATATACTCTCTCTCTTTTTTTTTTAAACAATTGAGGAGTTTTGGAAATAATCTTTTCAACAATCCCCGGTGAAGTTATACCTGAAAGAAAGTTAAAACTGGTAAATTTTCATTTAGAAAGGAATGAGACAGCTGGTCCTCAGCAGAGAAAGAGCAGACTGACAGCTTTAAGATGCCACATCAGAGATGTCTCCATGCAAAACAGCTTTAAGACCGACTGCTTCTCACATCTTTACTAATAAACACAAGATCTCATCACCAAGGCTTATGGCAAGGATTTCACAATATTTGGGGGTGTGGTGCCTCATTTGTGAGCCAGATGTGTCTAAGCTGAAATCTGAAGATTCTCATTTGGTAAACTCTAAACAGGATGATGAAAGTTAGATGAGAAATAGCCCCTTGGAAGAATAAGCATGAAAGAGCTTGTTTATATATTTCTGGAGCTCAAATTTGGGATGACTGTTATTTTACAAAGGTCGGGATTTTCCTTTATTTACCTGGTGTCTAACTTAGTTCTGAAACTGTAGTTGTCTTATCCACGAGTGATGAACAGAAAGTAGTGTTTGGGAATAAAGATTTTATTTGTTGGGGATGTGACAATCAAATAATACTTTAAAGGGATGTTTTGATTACTCACAAAGCCTGAAGGATAAACTGTTCTCACTCTTTCATGTGTGTGTGTGTGCATGTGCGTGTTTGTAAACAATATGCGATGGTGATATCTGGCACAACAATATTGAAAAATTTCCTATAGATGTATTAGTCAGGGCAAGTAACACCAGCTCCTATAACAAACATTCCCTTCCCTGAAGTTCAGTGACTTAACACAAAAAAAGTGATTGCTTACTTAAACCACAACACTTTGGTATTAAAGAGCAAACTTCCTTTGAGTAAGGGGGTCAGACACCTTCTGTTCAGTGGCTATGCATTTTCTAGAACCTTTATCCAGTGAAAAGAGAAAAGAAAAAATTTATATGGAACTTTGCTCAGAAAGCCATTGGCCAGAGCTCATTCCGGGCCCTACCCAACTGCAAAACAGCTGGGAAATAGAGAACTCCTAGTTTAAAAGGAAAACAAAATGGGTATGTTGAGGATTTAGTGCTGTTTTCACATAGAATTATCTTTGCCAAAATACCACTTGTTTTCAGTAGTATGTAAACAAAAACTTATGGTGTCACAGATGGGCTAGAAAGAGCAGGTATCAATACATTTTTCTATAAAGGGTTAGAGAGTAAATATTTTTCAGCTTTGTGGGACAAGAAGAAAAATTAAGGACATTACATATATACTTTTTTTTAAAAAAAGATTTTATTTATTTATTTGACAGAGAGAGATCACAAGTAGATGGAGAGGCAGGCAGAGAGAGAAAGAGAGAGAAGGAAGCAGGCTCCCTGCTGAGCAGAGAGCCCGATGCTGGACTCGATCCCAGGGACCTGAGATCATGACCTGAGCCGAAGGCAGCAGCTTAACCCACTGAGCCACCCAGGCACCCCAATGTATGTACTTTTAAAATTATTTAAAGTATACCTGTTTAAAAATGTAAAAACCATTCTTAGTTCAGGGAACATACAAAAAAAGAGAAAGTAGACCAGCCTGGCTGTAATTTGCTAACCCTTGGACTAGAGAGATTTTAAAAGGAAATATTTGGAGCTGAAGGATTTTCTGTTTCTTGGATTCCTTTTTTGCTTGAGATTTTTCAGATGATTTCTTGTGCCAAATTACATGAGAATGTAGGTTTAATTGAGGTCATGAAGATCTTTCTGAATAAGACATTTACATTCTTAGAAGGTAATATTTAAAATAAAAAATATTTACTGTAAGTCGAATAGTAAATAAATATTAGGTCATATTTTGAAACATAGTAAACCTATATGTCATTATAAAAGAGTTCATTTCTGCAACATAATGCACAATTACAACATGATAAATTATAATATTAATTTTCTAGGTACTTTATAATGATTTATTTATTAAGATTCATCTGGTACTTCTAGTATATCAATGAAGCCCTAAGATATTGCCTTCTCCTTGCTCTTCTTTCTCTCTTGTGTTAGAATGGTTGCTCTTCCTGGTTATTGTACAATTAGATAATAATATTAATGAGAAGCTGGATTCATGGGATAGTCTAGGCAGAATCACATAGGAGGATGTTGGCTTGGCCTGACCATACCAATCCCAACTCATTAGCAGTAGTGGTAGGGGTAAGATTTTATATATCATTTAGGTTAAGTAAATATATTAATTTTTTGAAAGTATTGCAAAAAATGTAATATAAGATTTATATTCTAAGATTTTACTAATGAGTAGATTTGTTACTTTCAATTTTTTATTAATCACTTTTGTAATTTGAAGAGTCATATATTTTCGCTGTTGAAAATGTGGAAAATTATATAGCTTTGCGCAGTGGCAGTATCGTAGCCAATGAGGTTTATCCGAGGCGCGATTATTGCTAATTGAAAATGTGGAAAATTATAAAAAAGGAAAATCAATTATATACACTTCTATACACTAAATCAATTATATACACTTCTATCACCTAAAAATCACTGTTTGCCTTCTGATACAGTTCTTTCCTGTTTATACACACCAAACACATACATATATATGTACATGCAAACACACATAGCCTACATACCTATTTAGATGCTTTTATATAGTTTGGAGACATAATTGAAACCATGTTTAATATGTCCATTAAAACTCATCTAAAAGAAAACTTTTAATGACTGCAGTGTATTATCTTGTATGATTCTATCAGAATGCACTCAGCCAACCTCTATTCTTGAATACTTATATCACAGAAATACTACTTGAAATATCACTAAGAGAGATACATGCAATAGAATCACAGAAAAACATATGTGTGAGGATAGTCATAGCAGCTTTATTCCTAATAGTCCACAGCTGGGAACAATCCAAATGTCTATCAGTTTTAGAATGGGTAAACAGTATTTGAAATAGGCACACAATGGAATATTAATCATCAATAGAAAAGAGCTGATGGCTGCCTGCTGTATGTAACAATAGAGAAACTTTTCACAGACATAATGTTTAATGGAAAAATAGATACCAAAGAGCACGTTCTCTATGATTCTATTCATATGAAACTCAAGAAGAGGTACAACAAATCCAAGGGTCTGGGATGTCAGAATCGTGCCTTGGACAGGGTGTAGACAGGGATGGGGCATGAGGAGAACACCAGCATACTGGAGGTGGTCGATATTTTGGTCTGGTAATTGCATACGACATTAATATGTAAAAATTACTTGAGCTGTATGTTTCATATTTGTGCACTCTGTAAGTTACCCTAATCAGTAAAAATAAGAATAAAAAAATAGTCTGTAGATACAGCTTAGAAAAGGTTTTGACTAGATTTCTTATAAATTCCTCAGTATAATCTTATATGCTCTAAAAAGATGTTATTTTGAACTAAAGAGCATATTATTTTGTAAAAACCTAGGATCTCTTTTCTATTACAGCACTCTCATAAGCTAGACAAAGGACAGCATTTTTTTCAGATAATGCTACTAGTGCTCAGATTTGCCAAAGAGTACTAATAAATCAGTTGGTGGAATTAGGACTAGAACCCTTCTTTAGACTTCATGTAAATCTCAATTTAATCCAGCACTGAATATAAGAAATCTGAATTCAGGAGCACCTCGCTGTCTCAGTTGGAAGACCATGCAATTCTTGATCTTGGGATCATGAGTTCAAGCCCCACACTGGGTGTAGAGATGACTAAAAAACCAATAAATACACTTTAAAAAAACACAAAATCTAAATTCAAAAGTCAGTTTAATTAAAGATGTTGCTCCATGAACTGCATTTTACAAAAAGAATTCAAAATAGGATTCTTTGTCTTGTAAAATTTCCTAGTACTATCCAGTTAGTATATAACTAATAAACAACTGTTTTATGTTTTCAAGGATGTTGCTATTTCATAGAGTAAGATCATAGGTATCCTAGAGTATAATAACTTAGTAACAAATATTTTAATTTACACTGACAAATCTGCAGGTCAGCTGTGGTTTCACTGATCATGGCTGGTCCAGGATGGAGTATTGGTTTTGAGTGAGTTTCTCTCTCTCTTTCTTTCTTTCTTCCTTCCTTCCTTCCCTTTCTTTCTGATTTTATTTATTTGACAGAGAGAGAGAGAGAGAGAGTATGTGTGTGTGTGTGTGTGTGTACAAGCAGGGGGAGCAGCAAGCAGAGGGAGAGGCAGACTCCCCGCTGAGCAGGGAGCCCAATGTGGGACTGAGATCATGACCTGAGCCAAAGGCAGGTCAGGCTGCCTTAACTGGCTGAGCCACACAGGTGCATTCCTTTTTTTTTTTTTTTCTTTTTTAAAGATTTTATTGATTTGACAGAGAGAGAGAGAGCACAAGCAGGGGGACCAGGAGTGGGTGAGGAGAAGCAGACTGCCTGCCAAGCAGGGAGCCCGATGTGGGGCTCGATCCCAGGAACCTGGGATCATAACCTGAACCCAAGGCAGAGGCTTAACCAACTGAGCCACCCACGTGCCCCTGAGTCAGTTTCAAGTCTGTTCCCTACGCCTGTATTCCAGGACTCAAGCCAAAGGAACAAGAAAGTCCTGGCCCTTACATCCACTTACATTCCATTAAACAAGGCACCATGGCCAAGTCCAACATCAGGTATTGGGGAAGGGGAAACACTGGGTTGACTACCGTCCATCTGTATCAGTAAATACTGCTGCCTTGTTAACAACTTCCAAATTCAGTGCCTTAAAAGAACGATTTATTATTTCTCAACAGTCAATGAATTGGTTGAGGTGTTTTTGGTAAGCTGGCGGCTCTCATGCATCGGTGGGCTGAGGACTGGTCCCTCCACGGTCGCCTCAGCAGGGGTAACACAGCTCTCTTCCATGTGGTATCTCATACTTAGCCAGCCTGCTGGAATTTGTTCTTTTAATGTTGACAGGGTCCGAGAAAGAATGGAAGATTCCAAGGCTAGCTCAGCCTTTGGAACTTGTATGGCATCATTTCTGCTGTATTCTGTTATCTACAGTAAGTAACAAGATGGTACAGATTCAGAGTGTGAACAAATAGACTCCAATATCTGATGGGAAGAGCTGCAAAGGCACATTGTGCGGTGTTCTTTTCTCTAACAGAGATGCCACATGAGGGGAAAAAAACCCCACACTGGCTTGCTGATCTTGAGATCCTACTGGGTGCTGTCCAGACCCATGAAGACATCACCAGGTAATGGATATTTTTTTCTCCGCAAAGGGCTTGAGGCTCCCAGAGACCTTGAGGAAGCTGTTTATTAGCACCTTATGAAAGGAGAGGAAGGGGACATATTATATTTGGTCTAATTTGACTCTCTATATGTTCAGCATTTATCATTCGATTAACTGCAGTAAGAAACTACATGATCAGAGGAACTGATAACAGACTAAATTTGGGTAATGAGTAAAATTATGCAAATAAGCTGTGAATTTTATTCTCATCCTCCCCTTCTTTTCTCCCCAGGATCTCTCATTCCTCCTATGGATATCATTGTGGGGACCCGTGGTGGATTGTACTATTTTTTCCATTTCTTCAGTGGAGTGTATTTTCCTGCCCCATTGATATGAGGCTTAAACATGTGACTTGGTTTGGGGCCTGTGGGTAGAGGCAATGGGATGTCAGTTCTGAAGCTGCATCTTACAAGACACCATTTCTTCTTATGTGTTTTGCTTCTATCCTGGGGCAACTACAGTTCTAAGGAAGATGTGAGATGTACGGAGCACACCTGGACCTAGTCCACAGCCTCGGCCAAGGCCAACTGAGCCCAGATGAGGTCATCTGACCCCACCTCCTCTGCAGACAGGTGGATAAATGATTATCATTTTAAGCTAATGAGTTTTAGGGTGATTGTGACTTTAGGGTGACTTATAGCATTATTGCAGAATTAGCTAACTGGTTCCTAAAATTCCCAGGGAAATGAGCCAAATCATCTATGTCTAAGGTTCACATTTCACATTTATCCACACAAAACTTGAACAAATTCTTTATAAAATTGTATAGTTGGAAGACACATCCTACATCTGTAATTTGCCACATCTGCACAACTCCTCCCCTATCGTGAACCCAATCTTTCTTTGACTTAATTTGAAATCAGTCATTTAAATCAACATTTCCACCCCTATGCAAGCAATAATATCCATGAAATCAAAAGTCTGGTGTGTTGTTGTATTTTTCCCATCCATCTCTGTATCTCTGTGTATCTGTAGGCACATACGTACCGTGGTAGTGATCATTCTATGTGTGCATCACCAAGCCTCATTTGCTATTTTCCTGGGCACATAGAAAGATCACCTTTCCAAGTTAGGTGGGACCATGTGGCCACATTCTGGACAAGACTGGTTAGATCAAGAATGGTCAGAATCAGTGTAATGATTTACTCATTTCTAGATCTGGTTCCTGAAATCTCCTGTGCTATCTATCCCCCTCTCTCTTTCCTTGTCTACTGGCTAGAGGCAAAGAACACAGTTTAGGACTCCAGGTTCTTTGAAAGTGGCAGAGTCAGTTGAGGGAAGGAGCCTTGATATTTAAATTATCTTATATATCAGAGGTCTGTCCCCATCGCCCTTCACCCTCCTTGCCATTCCCACCAGCCCCCACTGTCCAGTCCAGATCCATTGATGGAAAAATCAATGCTTACTGTATCAAGCTACTGAGAATTCAGGAGATATTGGATTTAGCAGTCAGAGTTACCTGTCTGATAAAAAATGCATCATCCTTAAAACTAGAGGATATCCAACCATTTATTACATAAGCTTCCCTCTACACCACCTGTGGTCCTTATTCCATACTTTGGAAACGCTGCTATGATCCATCTCCCCATATTACTGTCAAAAAATCAGCCCTGGAGAGGGAAGGTGCCACCCAGGTGTGCACAGTGAGTTAGAGCAGGAGCTGGGGCTCAAATTCAAGATGTCCAAGTCCCAGACTGATCCTAGTTCAGGAATGCCGGGCATCTATTTAATCCCCTCAGGATTACACAATAGTTTGTTGTCCACACTGCCTACATCTCCTGTTATCTTGGCACTGCTGACAGATGCCAAGGACTTCCATCGCTGCTCCCCAGAAACTTTGCCTGAGACTCTTCCCTGGCCACAGAGGTGCATCCTGCCTGCATGCCATGATGAGTGCCCTGGGCTGCCCTCCATCAGGGAGGACACAGGAGGTGGTGGGCAAATACTCCCATTTCTTTCCTGGGAAGCCTGTCCTACACAGTCTCTCAGCGGGGTTTTAGAGGGACTGAGCCCCTCCTTACCCACCTACACCCCCTCTCTTGACTCCTTCCCTTTTCCTCTCATTTCCTCCCTCATGAGAGGAGGCAGAGAACTTGAGAGAAGACATCTCTGAGGAGCTGGCCTCTAAAGAGAGACCTGAATGTCCTGTGGGGACATGCTAGGACAGTTTCAAGTGAAAAATCACCATTTAAAACATCTCTGGAGGTGGGAGAGGGCTTGACACGTCCAAGGCATAAAAATGAAGCTTGCGTGGCTGCTGCAAGGGGGTGAAGGGCATGTGTGTGTGGCTGGGGTTGGGGGGAGGGCTCTTAGAGAGGTGATCATGGGCCAGCTAAGGATTTTTTTTTTTAAGATTTTATGTATTTATTTAAGAGAGGGAGAGAGAGCATGCATGAGAGCATGAGATGGGGGAGGGTCAGAGGGAGAAGCAGACTCCCTGCTGCACAAAGAACCCCATGTAGGACTTAATCCTGGGACTCCAGGATCATGACCTGAGCCAAAGGCAGTTGCCTAACCAACTGAGACACCCAGGCGCCCCAGGCAAAGGGTCTTAAGCAGAGGAGCCATTCAATCAGATTTGTTTCTGGAGTTCAAGTAACAGACTTTCCCAAGAAAATTCAGGGACTAAGGCATTGGTGCTTTTTGGCAAGAGACAGTATACGTGCTCAATGAGGTTCAGCTGTGAGCTCCATCTTGGAGGGGAGGCCAGGCCTGGTGGAGTCCAGTGTCTCTGTGCATAGTGACCAACGCCTGCCCTCTGCTTTCCCTTTTCACCATGATCTGTTCTGTCGGTTCTTCCTTCCAGTCAGAAAGGTCAGGTAGAGGTGGCCCTGAGCAGAGTGTGTGTGTGTGTGTGTGTGTGTGTGTGTGTGTGTGTGTGAAGATACCCCCACTGCTTTCTAAACTGACATCTTGGGCCCTAGTCTGTCTTCAGCCCTTAAACTACAAGCTACCTCATGCTAAATTCAGAGTGGAGTTAATTCAGCTGGCACGATTAAACAGGCGTTTCCTCCTGCACTTTGCCCCGTGCGGAATAAACATCTTTTTGTACCACAGCCTGTTAAAATTATTAAAGGAGGCTCCAACAATATTTCCATGCCCAGGGGAAGAATTCTATTACAGTGCTGGGCAAACTGGGCCCTTGAAAACTCCAACAAGGGATTCTGGAAATGGCGGGGAAGATTGGGAGCTGTAGATGTAAAGTAAAGGACTAAAAATGGCCCAGACAGGCAGAACAACTCAGCCCGCTGAGGGGAGTCTCTGTCATCCTGTTTCCCTCCAAGGTGGGGAAGTTTGTTGTGAAGGCTAATTAGGTTGTTTGAGACTTGGTACTGAGGGGTCTCAAAATTAAAATAAAACTACGAAAATCCAAAACCAATCAATGCTCAAAAGACTGATTAAGTCTGTCTTTAAACGTATAGAGGCTTGACTAATATTATTTGAGTTATTATATTCATGAGGATTCTGAGAACCCTTACAGTGTTATTAAGTTTTATGCGAAAGAAAGGATTTTGCTAATCTGTTTTTGGTGGGAACCAAGGTGACAAGCACTTGGATAAACAGTTTTTTTCCTCGGAGAGGCACATGTTTTAAAATGGATTTAAAGAGTTGGGTCAGAAATTGTTTTAAAAGGTGAGTTTATCCTCGAGGGTTTTACATTTCTTAGTCTGAAGCCCCCAGGCCCCAGCTCCATTCTGAAGTTTAAAAAAATGATTTGATAGTACAAATTACTTTCTTTCTTTGTTTTCCATCTGTAACACAGTTTGTATTTTTTAATAGGCATATATACTATTTTTATAATTTAAATCTCTACAAAACGGGGCAAGAAGAGAAGTAGTCAAGGACTATAAAAATGTGTGATAAGTCACTGCTAATTAAAAATGCAAGTATTGACCATGTTAACTGAGTCAAGTAATTGTTGTTGTTTTTTTTTAATACTATCACTTAACTTAATTCTCTTTTTTATCCATAAAGGCTCATCTTATTAAAATAGACTGTTGGGGCGTCTGGGTGGCTCAGTGGGTTAAAGCCTCTGCCTTCAGCTCGGATCATGAGCCCAGGGTCCTGGGATAGAGCCCCACATCGGGCTCTCTGGTCAGCAGGGAGCCTGCTTCCCCTCCCCCCCCACCTGCCTCTCTGCCTGCTTGTCATCTCTGTCAAATAAATAAATGCAATTCCTATCAAAGTACCATCCATCTTTTTCAAAGAAATGGAACAAATAATTCTAAAATTTATATGGAACCAGAAAAGACCTCGAATAGCCAAAGGGATATTGAAAAAGAAAGCCAACGTTGGTGGCATCACAATTCCGGACTTCAAGCTCTATTACAAAGCTGTCATCATCAAGACAGCATGGTACTGGCACAAAAACAGACCCATAGATCAATGGAACAGAATAGAGAGCCCAGAAATAGACCCTCAACTCTACAGTCAACTAATCTTCGACAAAGCAGGAAAGAATGTCCAATGGAAAAAAGACAGCCTCTTCAATAAATGGTGCTGGGAAAATTGGACAGCCACATGCAGAAAAATGAAATTGGACCATTTCCTTACACCACACACAAAAATAGACTCAAAATGGATGAAGGACCTCAATGTGCGAAAGGGATCCATCAAAATCCTTGAGGAGAACACAGGCAGCAACCTCTTCGACCTCAGCCGCAGCAACATCTTCCTAGGAACAACGCCAAAGGCAAGGGAAGCAAGGGCAAAAATGAACTATTGGGATTTCATCAAGATCAAAAGCTTTTGCACAGCAAAGGAAACAGTTAACAAAATCAAAAGACAACTGACAGACTGGGAGAAGTTATTTGCAAACGACATATCAGATAAAGGACTAGTGTCCAGAATCTATAAAGAACTTAGCAAACTCAACACCCAAAGAACAAATAATCCAATCAAGAAATGGGCAGAGGACATGAACAGACATTTCTGCAAAGAAGACATCCAGATGGCGAACAGACACATGAAAAAGTGCTCCATATCACTCAGCATCAGGGAAATACAAATCAAAACCACAATGAGATATCACCTCACACCAGTCAGAATGGCTAAAATCAACAAGTCAGGAAATGACAGATGCTGGCGAGGATGCGGAGAAAGGGGAACCCTCCTACACTGTTGGTGGGAATGCAAGCTGGTGCAGCCACTCTGGAAAACAGCATGGAGGTTCCTCAAAATGTTGAAAATAGAACTGCCCTATGACCCAGCAATTGCACTATTGGGTATTTACCCTAAAGATACAAATGTAGTGATCCAAAGGGACACATGCACCCGAATGTTTATAGCAGCAATGTCCACAATAGCCAAACTATGGAAAGAACCTAGATGTCCATCAACAGATGAATGGATCAAGAAGATGTGGTATATATACACAATGGAATACTATGCAGCCATCAAAAGAAATGAAATCTTGCCATTTGCGACAACATGGATGGAACTAGAGCGTATCATGCTTAGCGAAATAAGTCAAGCAGAGAAAGACAACTATCATATGATCTCCCTGATATGAGGAAGTGGTGATGCAACATGGGGGCTTAAGTGGGTAGGAGAAGAATAAATGAAACAAGATGGGATTGGGAGGGAGACAAACCATAAGTGACTCTTAATCTCACAAAACAAACTGAGGGTTGCTGGGGGGAGGGGGTTTGGGAGAAGGGGGTGGGATTATGGACATTGGGGAGGGTATGTGTTTTGGTGAGTGCTGTGAAGTGTGTAAACCTGGTGATTCACAGACCTGTACCCCTGGGGATAAAAATATATGTTTATAAAAAATAAAAAATTAAAAAAAATCTTAAAAAAATAATAAAATAAAATAGACTGTTATCTCAAGTGCCTGGGGGTCCTTAAAAATACAAAAAACACTTCCAGTACCTGAACAAGATATGAAAGTTTGACCTGTGGACATAAAGTTGAGTATTTGCAGATGAAAAAGATGCATATTCACATGGCTCTTCCTGGGATTGCTGAAGGAGAGATTTGACTTCATTGTTCCCTCTTTAACTTTAGAGAGAGGGTTCAAATCATTACCTTATCAATCTGCCCACTCTCTGTGCACCAATATTTCTCCAGAAATAGGAATAATAATACGAACTACTTGTAGGGCTATTGCAGGTATTAATTCCATTAATAAAGATTCTAGGACAGTGACTGGTGCACAGTAACTTTCCGTACATGATATTTCTTTCCCCTAGTCCCTAGCACCCAGTTATTGAGCATGTAGATAATGCTTAGCAACTACTTCCTAATGAGTATTCTGGTGAGGGAGACCTTTTCTAGAATTGGATTGATAGGACAGATATTCCCATTCGCTCAGGGAGGCCAGTGAAGCTCACTGATCTTCCATCACGAGCCCATATCCTGTGCTACATGGAACCATCAGTGGTGTGCTGAAGAAAGGCAGACAGGCTTGTGAGAGCCAAATGTTAAATTTCCGGGAATTCTGTAAGCTGCTTTTAAACATGACCATTAATAAGAATTAAATGACGTAAATGTGCACGTAAATAAATTATACCAAAAGCAAGGTAATACTCAAAATTTAACATTTCCTCATGATTTTCCATTTTACGATGACCTCTACTCTTGAATTTATTCATATCTGTCATAGTTATGCGGTGGGAAAACTGTATAATGCTGTGTTTTTACACATCTCCTCCCGACTCTGTGTTCAGTGATGGTACTTCACGTTTGTAGATTGAAATCAGGCACAGAGTGAATATTTATACCATAGAAACCAGCAAATGCTACAAATCAGGGCTCCCCTACTTCCCAAGTGCCCCCTTCCCCCACCCCAAGCTACTCTTTATCAGCACACCTCTGACTTTGCTCAGCCTGGAGTGGGGGATGGGGTTGGGGGTGGCAGAGATTAGAAGGGATGGAGATCTTCAAAAAGTTTATCATTTGACAAAACTTACAATTTTTTGCTGCTTCATCCCCAATTTTTCTTCATGTTAAGGTTTTCATGGGTCATTATATCAGAGTGAAAATCTGCATTTTCCTCTTCTCATTTTCTTTCTTTGCACATAAGCATTTAGATAAGTAACTTTTGGTAGCATAGAAGTAGCAGTTTATGCTACTGCTGGCTCTGTACCCCCAAAATACATTTGGAGTTCACCAAGCTGTCACCCCCAGATCCAGCCATTCAGCCAGGCTTTCTTCAGGCGCCAAGGCCCCTCCAACAGCCTTGACCTTCTCATTGTCACTCTGGTCTTTCAATCTGTTTTTCCACATAGCACTAGCGAGGATTCCCCGCCCCCCCAGAATACATTAACTTTACATTTCCCCATTCTTTAAAAAAAAAAAAAAATCACTTTATTGGGGTATGCTTGACATACAAAAAGCTGTCTATATTTAATGTATACAAGTTGATGAGTTTGGAGATAACTATACATTTGTGAACCCATTAGCATAATCTATGCCATTAACATACCCATAACCTCCAGAAGTTTTCTCCCGTTCTTTTCATTATTGTTATGATTATTATTATCATTTTTGTGATAGGAAAACTCTTGTGATCTAGGATTTTAGCAAATTTTCAAGTCTATGGTATAATTTAACTGACTATAGGCACTGTTATATAGTAGATCTCTAGGATTTAGTCATAGGAATAATCCATGAGACATGTGAGCCAGGTCATGTCACTCCCATCTGAAAACCTATCCAGAGTTGTGCTCTGCACTTAGGATAAGATGCAAACTCCTTGTCACAGCCCGTAAGCATCTACAAGATCTGGTCTTTGCCTGTTTGCTCACTTTGTCTTCTCATTGTTTCTCTGTCAGTGCCTGGATCATACCCATTTTTTTTTTTTTTTCTGTGTCTGGGTCTTTGCACAATGGCTCTGCTGTCTGGACCATCCCCGTACTTCCCTGTTCCCTAAAGTCTAGCTGCTTTTTGTCTTTCAGGTTTGAGCTGAAGTGTCACCTCTCAGCGAGGTCTTCTTTGGTCTTACTATATAAAATACAGTAAGACCTCCTCTTATATCTATCTTCACCATGGGTCTGTATCTCTTTCATTTATTGCGTTTTTCATCATTTGTAAATGTGTATTATTAGTTTACTTGCTCTTCTTTTGGCTGGTTCCCCAACAAGACAGGGAGGTTTAAGAACTAGGGCCTGGGTCTGTCTTGTTTCATCAGAGCATGACCAAAGCCTAGCACAGTGTCAGACACAGTTACATTTAATGAATAAAAGATATGAAGATAATCTTACAGCCCAGAGTTAACATTTTGCTACAGCTACTAGTTTCAAATGAAAATAGCACTCATGGGGTGCCTGGGTGCCTCAGTCAGTTAAGAGTCTGCCTTTGGCTCTGGTCATAATCCTGGGGTCCTGGGATTGAGCCACATGTTGGGCTCCCTGCTCAGTGAGGAGTCTGCTTCTCCCTCTCCCTTTGCCCCTCCCCCTGACTTGTTCTCTCCTCTCTCACTCTCAAATAAATAAAAATCTTAAGAAAAAATAGCACTCATTTTGCTTTTTTCTCTTTTGATAGGATAACAAAAAAGTTGTTTCTTAACACTCTTGTGTATTTCTTCTCGCTTTTCTGCCTTTACTTGTCTGTTCCCCCTGCCCCCCATACCTGCTGCCCCTCCGTCCCTTGTTGTCCTTGAGGTCTCATCTCAAAGGCTACTCCCCCAGAGCTTTCCTCTGCTCTTCTTGGATATGCCCTTTATTCAACCTTCTTCCTTCCCTCTTGTGCCTTCCTAAAGGCTCTTACCTTGCTGAATGTCACTGTAAAGGAGACTATAAACTTTTCCAGAACCCATACAAATGCATATCCCCGAGGAACCTAACAGCATGCTTTATAGACAACGCTGTCCTCAGTAAAAGTTGCTCAATTAGTTTATGATGAAAATCAAAAAAAAAAAAAAAAAAAGGAGTTAATTACCCAAATGTTTCCAAATAGGAAAAAAGAAAACTTTGACTGATTAAACGTCTTCTTTTTCATCTCTGTGGTTTAGAATTGTTTAAACGCAATCCCATGGTTTGTTTCTTATCAGCTAAGGCATGTTCTCTCCTTTGCTCCAATAGTGCAAATTTGCCTTCGCCTAGTGCTTCCTCTTTAGAAAAAAAAATCTTAAAAAACTTGGAGTTTCCTCTTTAAGGAAAGGCTGAGAAACACTAAAAATACTAATATAGGATAATAAATATCATGAGGTGAAATTCCTTTGTGCATTTTGTAGGAAAAGCCAAGGCAGACCTGCTCAAAGTCCTGGCAGTCCCTCTTGCCTGGGATCAAAGGGCAAGTGACCTAGATTCTAGCCTGATGTTTGCAGCATAATGTGTTTGCAGCTTTGCCTCCAAATTCCAAAGAAGGTCACAGTGAAATGGGTGGGGCTGATGGTGACTCCATTTTCTGAACTTAAGAGGCTTAAGAAAGTAATGTGCCACTCATTTGCAAAGTTAATGAAGATCTTATTTCTACTGTGACCTTGTCCAGATTTATTTTATAACCTAGCTACACAAAATGGAGGATGTGGACTTTCTGGGTGATGTCAATGATCTCTATCTTTATAGGGGTGTGGATTACCCAGGAGCATTTTTGTTAGAATTCCTAGTACCAAGCATTTAAGGCTTGTGTCTTTCTCCCTGTAGATATTAGACCACAATTTTAAAAGGAAAAAGTAAAACGTAAGACATGGGCATTGAAAAACAATCCAAGTAGTACAGAATTGGATAAAGAAAAAGATTCACAATAAAAAAACGACCCAGGCAATCACGACACAATGTGGTTGATGGCCAGCAGTATCCTTCAGCGTCACCTGAGACCTTGTTTAGAAGTGAAGACCCTCAGATGTCACCAGGGCCCTCAGTCAAGGCCCATAGTTTAGCCAGGTGGCCTAGGCCAGTTGTTTCCAGTTAAAGCTTGGGAACCTCTGCCTTGAAAAAAGCTCTTGTGTCTGGGGGCACAGTTATCTTCTCCCCATCAAGGTCCCTTTTACCATCTATGCGGTACTGTTAGCCGGTTTCTTTGATTAAAATCTAGCCATTTCTTACTTTCCCCCACTTTACAGAATCCCCCCCTTTCCTTCCTGTGCCCCCTGCCCCTGCCTGTGCCCGGCAGTGGAGGCTGTCATCCCGATTTTGTTGTTCCTAGCCACACAGTGATTGGGTGAACTGAGCCTAGTGGAAACCACTTAACTTCCCGCATGTCTGTTTATGCTTCTTTACAAAAGACATAATGGCCCTGGACTACTCAGAGCTTAAATTAATTAATGTTTATAGAGCACTTCAAGCCTTGGGGATAAAAGCCTCTTTGAAAGTGTGTGTAATTATTATTATGGCTAATGAAGCTGGCTGCTAGCCCCTCCCCCTCACTGGGGAGGGGTGAGGTGAGGGGAGCTGCTCTGGGTAACAAAATCCAGAGAAGGTGGAAATTTAACTCAAGTGTCATTTTCCTTCTTTGCTTACTCTATTGGTATTTTTAGGGTCTTTCTTTCTTTCTTTCTTTCTTTCTCCTTTCTTTCTTCATACTGCATTGCGTGTAGATGAATTAAGTCAAGTGGGTTTATGATAAAATAAGCAAAACACATTCTAAATATAGCGCTTTTCTCCGGCCTCATACACTGCACTCTTCTTGTTCCCTTGGTAGGGAAGTGAGATCCAAAAAGCCTCAGAGAGAGAGAAGATTTTTACTAGAAGGTGCCTTAGAGTTTATAGTGATGTTTCTCAAGATGTTGAGGTTTATTATTTAGTCTTGGGATTAACCAACTTCTAGGAACATAAAATTTAATGCTAATTGCAGTAATACGAAGACATTCTGCATAGGTCTCTGCTCTAGGAAAATGACAGTTTAAAGTACCAATGCATCTCCAAGAGGAAAATGCAGAGCCCACAGTGTTCCAAGGGAGACCTGTTTACCCAACTCAGATCGTTGTACAAAGGGCATTTGGCTTTGACAATCTCAACTTACTCTTCATTCATTTCTGTGGTGTAAGTCTCAGATTGTCTCTGTTGGCTTGATTTCAGAGATTATGAAAGAAGTAAATGCAAAAAGTCAATAAAGTTGCCCCAGTGCCTTTTGGGACCTCATTGTACAATGATCTATTATTTGATTTTTAGGAAATCAACTCATATGTATATGTACTATGAGTACATAGTACTTTATCTATTTGGAATCATTTTGAAGCGAGAAACTTCAGTATGAAACAATCTTTTAAAGATAAATTCACATGTTTGTTAACTGGGTTTTATCGCAGCTAGATAAAGGTATCCAAGTAAGAGTTCCTGCATCAGTCCTCACAACTGGTCTTGCAGGAGTGAAGTCAACACTGTTGGTTGAGGGAGTTGATCTATAGGAGGGGCCACCATTGGAAGGGGAAGTATCACTGAAACTGAAGTTTAAGCAAAGGCTTGACAGGACTGTCTAGATATGGGTGCCATCTTGGCAGCTTTTTCAGGACAGCCTCCACTCCCTTCACTTCTTTTATATTCTCCACATTCCCCCCCCCCCCCCCGCCACCCCAAAGGTTTAAGACCCTGATTGGGAGATGGTGGACAACTATTTACTGAAAACTTGAGTCTGAGTCCTATAGGCAAATACACCAAGTCAGTTATGAACATAAATATCAAATTCACTTAGGGGACAGCAGTCAATTAAGAGGCATTCCTGGGAATCTCCTTTGCCCTACAATGTGAAAAGTGTTTCCTGCCTTCAAGGGGCTCGTGAGATACCTATAGAGACAAGCGAAACAGATTTGTATTTGTCTCTTCCTCTGGAGGAGCTTTATGAGGGCTGGACCCGGGTCTGTTTTACTCACTGTTTAAGTTTTGGTTCATAGTAGAAAAGCAATACATGTGTGTGCTTTTTTAAAGGTTTATTTATTTATTCAAGAGAGAGAGAGAAGAGGGACGGGCAGAAGGAGAGTGAGAAAATCTTCACGCAGACTGCACTGAGCACGGAGCCCTACCACAGGTTCCATCTCCAGACCCTGAGAGCATGACCTGAGTGGAAATCTAGAGTAGGAGACTTGCTGACTGAGACTCACAGGTGTCCCCCGCCCCCATAGATGATTTTTAAATGCATGGAAGGAGAAGGATGGAAGAAAGGAAGGATGAAATGTAGGAAAGAAGTGAAATAAACTATGCATGTTGCTTATTATTCAAATAGAAGTCAATTACTATGTACAAGTTTCAGGGAGGAGGAAGGCATTGAACAGGGATCCAATCGTAGTAAGGGCTTGGAGAAACATGTGGGAAAAGGAAGACGTTCCAGTGGAGGCAAAGAATGAGAGCAAGGATGAAAATGAGTATATCTGTGGCTTGAGGTGAGAATTAATAGTTTTAAAAAAAAAGGATGAATGGAGAGAGTGGAGACAGCTTATAGGCATTTAGGTATAAGTTAGAAAGACAAAGTTGCTCTTTACCAGGTGATGTGCCCATGATAATGAAAATTGATTAAAAGTAAAAAGTTTAGTTAATAATCCAGGAATTTCCTGAATAAATAACTGAACATTTGTGTTATCTGGAAAAGAGTATTGAAATATGAATTAGGTTTACATTTTCCAGGCTTTTGACAAAGACCAGTAAAGAATCCCAGAAAGACTTTGTTATTTATATATTAATGCTGATGATAAGTTTTTGATTATTTTGGAATAATTTGTGTCTTAGAAAAGGCAAAATTATAATAGTAAATGCATGAAAATGAAGCCTTTCTCTTTTTTTAATGGAAACTAAATTATTTCCCAGACGTATCCAAAATCAGGAAACAGAACAGAAAGGGATTGAAAATTTGTTTAAAACCTTTCTAAATAATTGGCCAGGATACAACTTGAACCCTAGGCTCTCTGGACGTGAGTTGAAAATGACATACTTACTTCGTTCTTTGAAGATAGAGTTTTCTATTCTAAAATAATAAGGGGGGAAAAATACAATTTTTCACATAACTTACAAAGCACCATGATTGCTTAAGCCTAGACTCTTGACATTTTAGACAGAATTGAGCCAATTCAGTGAGTAAAGTATAACTGTGTTTTGACTTGGTCTGGACAAAGTCTTTGAGTGTTCAGACAGGCAAATCTAAGAATAATAGTAATGAGTGGAGTGTGAACTTTCCCATTCATCTTAATGGGGTTGTCAACTATGAAGTTTAATTATATCACTGTTAGCCATTTGATGGCAGTTTTGAGACTCAGAGGCCAGCAATTAGTGGTGACTTCTAGCCCAACGAAGTACCTCCACTTTCTTGATTGTTGTAATGAATGTCCACTAAGGAGAAGGTCAGTTACAGTCTTTTTGATCCCAGTCAATCACCTTAGTTACTGAGTCATTAGCTGCCTAATAACTGGCAAATCCTTCTGGTCAGCTAGATCTGTCTTAGGTGTGTTGGTCATTCTTGCCAGATGAACCAAATTGTCTTTCATTTCTGATTATGATTTCCTAAAGAAAACCACAAAATATAATTAAGAAATGGCCAGTGAGCAAGTTCTATTTCTTTTGTGTGACTGCCCCTGCTGTCCCTCTAGGGGGATCTAGTCCACCTCATTAACCTGTTGAATACTCAGTGTGGTTGAGTTACAATTGACAGGGGGAGCCTACAAGGAGAAAGAGCTCATGGTCTGTTCATTCCTATACTCTTCTATTTATTCATTTCGTGAAGTATGTTTTCAACTCTACTATGTGCCAGACACTGGTTTAGAGTAAGCTTGGACAACAAGATCTGTAGGGCTTATGGTATACTAGAAAACATTTTGGAATTGACTTGTGTAATTCCAGTACATAGTAAATAGATTAGAATTTATTTTAAGAGTGATAAAGTGCTATGAAGACAAGAAAGCAGGGTGCTGCGGGTCATGTGGACATTGCTCTAGATCAGCACTGAACAATAGAAATACCATGTGAGCCAAAATATGAGCAACATATGTCATTTTAAATTTTCCTATAATCACATTAAGAAAAATTTTAAAAAGCATAATTTTAATATGTTTTTTAACTCAATATATCCAAAATAAAATTTCAACATGTAATCAATATAAAAATGATTGAGATGTTTTACATTCTGTTTTTCCCATGCTAAATCTTTGAACTTTAGTGTATATTTTACATATGGAGTACCTCTGAAACGTTCAACACCCACATATGTCTAGTAACTACTATACTGGACAGCACAGCACAGTTTGAGATAGTGGATGGAGAA
The DNA here is from genome assembly GCF_022355385.1 of Mustela nigripes. NCBI lineage: Eukaryota > Metazoa > Chordata > Mammalia > Carnivora > Mustelidae > Mustela > Mustela nigripes. Next base: position 102,469,975 of record NC_081563.1, read on the forward strand.
GGAATTTCCACTACTCTAATAGTGAAAAAGAACCTCCATTGTGAGATATGCCTTCCAGACACAGGGACTGCTAAGTGCAAAGGCACTGAGGCAGGTTAAGTTTTTAACCAAGTTTGAGTTCAACTGTAAAATTAGAAAACAAATATAACTTGACATTCAATTTATAATACTCATATGTAGCCCTGCTAAATGGTCAAAACCAAATTATCTTTTCAAGGTGCTCATATAATCCAACAGGTCATAGTTTCTTATGAGCTTAAATGAAATGACCTGTTCAGCTCAGTTTAATAGCTTGGTTGTAAGAGAAAGAAGTCTGGGTAAAACAAAACTTTTAAAAAAGATAATGGCTAAGTGAAGGCATCTTGAACATATTTTTTTTTCCTTTTGTCTTTGAACATGCAAATTCATCACAGTCTAATGTGTATTTTACTGATAAATATGCTAATTGTAGATTTTGGGTTCTAATAGCGTTATCTATCTTCAGGACAGGACTTTGTGAAAAATACATCTGTGTACCATTGCTTGTGTTTTATCTTTCTCTAGAGGCAGGCCGTGTTTGACCCCTCCGTTAGCCCAGCAACATAATGAATTAATTAAAAACAAAGGTTTGCTACATAGAAAATGAGAACTCACACAGAAATCACCCAAAAAGAGTCATGAATGTATTTTAAAAATAAAACGTCTGGAATAAGGTTTTCATGTCAAATAAGCATTCTCATATTTGCCTATTAGTTTGATGTATGTCTTCATTTGGATTCCTTCAGAACTGACCCCAAGAGAAGGATATGAATATAAGGACTTTATCTGAGGGGCAATTCAGGATGCAGGGGTAGGCACGGGGAATGAGACAGGGAAGCCAAAACAAGACACATTCAGAAGCCAGGCACCATGGTGGGAGATACTGGAGCCTACTCAAGCAACACTACTCTGAAATTCATGTAGAACATGCTCCAGTATTATTTCCCTTTCGGGCTAATACATTTATTTCCCAACTCTGTCTCCAGGGTTGGGGGAGGAGGACATGAAATCCCTTGTAACCTGACTCCCACGCTCATGGAGAGAGCTCCAGTGCCCAGGGAAAAATCTCAGCGGAGGGATATGGGTGTCAGCAATTAGACGTTGGGAAAGGCCAAGTGAATCTGGTAGATCATGGATGGTAGCCAGCCCATGTGTATAATGGAAGTTCATCCAGAAGTTTACCTTTAGCACTTAATAACTTAAATGTACCTTATTTCATCCAGCACTTTACAGTTTTCAAAGGACCTTCATTTACATGATCTTACTCAGTCCTCACAGGGACCCTGAAGGGTGTGTTGAACAGGGTTTACTTCTCATATGTCGGAGAGGATGGATTCATGGGACCTTAACCATCCCAGATGGTTAAGGAGGAATGCAAGGATTTGGCTTTTGTGGAAATCCTGTTGCCTCCCCATCACCCTCATCTATTGTCTCTCTCCCCTATGCAACTATACTTGGCCCTTGGCACTGGGCATGAGATTGACCCCATCCCCACCTACAGGAATTGGCCTCGATTGGCCAATCAGATCTGTGTGTTCTTACCAATAAGGTGATTGGTGCAGTTCAGTCTGAGCAGAGTGAAGGACTGTACTAGACTGTACTAAACTATAAAAGAAAGATATATTTTTATCTCTTTTTTTATTTACAAGTGTATGTGTATGAGACAACAGGTAGCCCTGTAGTTGTTGGCAGTCTTCATGAAAGTGTGAGACAACCCAGTCTTAGGAGGAAGCCAGTGTCACTGATGGCAGAAAAGACAGATGAAGAAAACACACACAAAAAAAACCCCAAAACCAAAAACAGGGTCCTTTGTAATATTGTTGACCCACTGGATAAAATCCTGCTGAAGCTGAGAAAACCCTTTGAATTTTTATGCAAACCATCTGGGGTAGGATTTTCAAATACTTGCAGTTGAGAATATTTTATCTGACTCCTGACTTGGTGCTTATAACAAATGCCCCACATCCTCCAAGAATGAAGTAACTTGAAGCTCCTATATGCAAAATTTAGAGGATTTTATATGTCATCTCTATGACATGTTCACATAAATTCTATCTTATCATTTGAAGTGTGTGTCAAAATCCATGTGAGCATACAGTCCCGGTTATAGCTTGGAGACCAGCTCCATGTCAGGAATGGCAGCAAAGGTGTTAAGTAGACAAAGAAGAAAGACTTGCTTCAGTTTTAAGTGGACTTGTGGCTAATATAGAGAATATTCTATGAAAAAAATATTTTTTTTGAGAAATCGTAAATTTAGACAACAAAGGAAGAATAGGTAAAACAAATGATATCTGGAAAATCAGATTGTCTCTTTTTGGGGGTGGGGTATACAACTGTTGCCACTATAAGGGGTTTGTCTACTTTCTTCTCCCTCACCTACCTCACTTCTATAGATTAGAAAAGTGAAATACTCATTTTCTTAGCCCTATCTTGTTGCAGTTATGAATGGCTAAGGAATATAGTTCCAGCCAATAAGATTCAAACAGGTCGTGATCTGGGGAAATTTCAGGGAAAGAATTTGTTTTCCTGATAAAATGGGACATATAATACTATTATGCCTCTTTCTTCTTTCCTTGGTTTGAATGATGATGTGAAGCCCAGAACTACTGTGGGCATTTTGAGGTAATGAGGAGACAGATGGAGTGAAAAAACAGAAATAATCTGGCTGGCCCTGCTGAGCAGTGGAACTCATGCTTCAAACAGATGTCTCTGACCTTTCCTAACTGGTATATGCAACAACCTTAACAGCTTTTTGAATATTTAAGGTTATTTTAGATTTTTGCTTTATTTAGTTTTTTTGTTGTTGTTTTGTTTTGTTTTTAGGTTTTGATGGTTGTAACTTAATTCAGGAGATATTCATATGTCAAACATGTAAGTGACTAAGTCTTTTTAAAAAAAATTATTTAATAAAGGAAACACCCACTTGCTCTGGTAAAGCAGGAGGAGCCTCTATTATGGTTTCAGATAGTTTGGGGAGCATGTCTGAGTTCTTCCCACTAAACACCTCTTTGATTTTTCATCTACTTGGGCAATTTCTCTCATAACTGGTTTGTTTAGGCCTTTCATATTAAAAATGATTATTGATATAATTAGATTATAATTAATCTGCTTGTCTCTCTCCCTCTTCCTCTGCACCTTCCCCAGCTCATGCTCTTTTTCTCTCTCTCAAATAAATAAATAAATTCTTTTAAAAAGAAGTGAATCTAAGTCCATCTTCAAATAACATTATAATACTTTATATGAAGTTTAGGTATCTTTTGGGAATATATTCCCAATTCATCTCTCTTACCCCTTGTGACATTAATGTCCTTTTTTCACTTATCCATATGTATACTCACTGCAATATATTATTAATTATTCTTTTGTAAGTTACCATATAAGCTGAAAATAATAAAAATAAAATATTTTGTTTTACCTCTACTTATTCCTTCTCTGGTACTTTTTTTGTTCTTTATGTAGATCAAAGTTTCTGACCTGTATTATTTTTCTTCTGCTTGAAGAACTTCTTTTATCTTCTTGCAGAACAGGTCTACTTGTGATGAATTCCCTCAGTTTTTGTTTGTCAGAGGAAGTCTTTATTTCTCTTTCAACTTTTTAAAAAGATTTTATTGTTCAGTCATCTCTACGCCCACCATGGGGCTTGAACTCACAACCCTAAGATCAAGAGTTGCATGCTTCACTGAATAAGCCAGCCAGGTGCCTCTCTCTTTCCATTTTGAAGGATTATTTCATTGGATATAGAATTCTAGGTTGATGGTTTTTTCTTTAACACTTCAAATATTTTACTTCATTCTCCTTTTACTGGCAGTTTCTGATGAGAAGTCCACTGTAATCCTTTTTCTTATTCTTTAGGGAGGGTGTTATTTCCCTGTGGCTTCTTTCAAGATTTTCTTTTTGTCTTTTTCTGCAGTTTGAATATGATATGTCTAGGGTTTCTGGTTTTCGTTTGTTTGTTTGTTTATCCTTTTAGGGTTCCCTGAGCCTCCTGGATCTACGATGTTTTCGTACTCATCAGTAGTTTTGGAAAGGTCTCAGCCATTATTACTTCAAACATTTCTTCTGCTTCATCATTTCTTTCTTCTTCTGGTACTCCAATTACTTTTATGTTACACCTTTCAAAATTGACTACAGTTCTTGGATCTTCTGCTCTGGGAAGTTTCTATAGCTTGAAGATAGCTTAAACCTGTCTTTTAGCTATCTCTCCTCTGTCATGTCAAATCTACTGATAAGCCCATCAAAGGAATTCTTCATTTGAATTACAGTGTTTTTTAAATTTTTAACATCCCCTTTTGATTCTTAGAGTTTTTATCTCTCTACTTAACCCCATGTTTTTGCATGTTGTCTACACTTTCCATTAGTTGATTGATATATTAATTATAGTTATCTTAAATTCCTTGTCTTATAATTCAAACTTCAGTTTCATATCTGAGTCAGGTCCTGATGATTGCTTTGTGTCTTCAGACTATATATACTTTTTCTGCTGTATATTGTATGTTGTATTAGGTAATAAGCACTGGGGTAAATAGAATTTATGTTTGTCTGGTTAAGAGTATGCCTTTGTTTTTAACACTTGCTGCAGCTATGGGGGCAGGAATTTAGAATTCCTTAGTGTCCTTGTTTTTTTTTACTTTGGACTTCCCTATGTATTCCTTATCAGGAAGAATCTGGTCAGCATTTTTAGCTATGGTCCCCTATTGTTATACTGGAGTACTGTTAGTATTATGATAAGATGATGGGGACGGAGTATGCTCTATAGACTTTCAATTAAATCTCTGTTTTGTAAGCCTGTGTCTTTGGGCTGTGACCTTCAGAAGTGGTTCACTGGTAGTTTATAGCTATTTTCTCTTCTGCTCCCTACTTCCTGTCCTGGCTGCAGTGTTCCCAATCTATTTCCTTGGAACCTTGTCCCATGTTGACTGTAGTCCCCAATCCCTTCCTCATTAGATGAAACAAGAAGGCTAGAGTGGACTGAACTGGATTGCATGCCCCTTTCCCTGGTGAGATAAGGCTCGGGTAATGTTTTTTTCTTTGGAGAGTATGTATTTCTTATGGAAATATTCTAAACATATTTTTATAAGGTGTACTCCCCTCCTGATCAGGGGCCTCTTCACCATGAGAACTTGATGGATTTCCTGGAGGTAAACCCCATGAGAATTTGCTCCCCACCCCTCTTCCAAGCCCAAGGCCCTAAGGAGTTTCTTACTGTCATGCTAGTTCACACTTAGCTTCCAGAAATTCATCAGAATTATCTTTGAGTGCCCCTATTACTTTATGGCTCTAGCAGCTTCTGTTCTAGGTAAGCAGTCATGACTGTCACTTTTGGATGGCCAAGTATCTCCAAATTTCTAAGCAGTTTTTTGCACACCTCAGTTTTTTGATGGGTCTAAGAAAGTAATTGATTTTTAGTTTGTTTAGTAATTTCTTGCTGTAAGGATGGGAGTGGCACTTTCAAGCTCTTTACACATTAGAACTAAACCCAAAGTCCCCTTACCTCCCCTTTGTCTCTCTCTTTCCTTACCCATAAAAATGCTATTGCATAGCACAAAAATGCAATAGCATAAAAATGCTATTGGCATTATTTTATGAGGCAATAATCTGTGAAAAAGTAATCTAATACCAATAGCAGGTGGTAAATGAAATGCAATTCTATATTTACATTTTACAGGGAATTCCATTATAAAGAAGGGAAGTAGATTTGAATTTGATACATTTACATTGCATGAAATCAAGTTGATGTGCTCAAAACAAAAATTAATAGAGAGAAAATGATTTATTTATTTATTTTAAAGATTTTATTTTATTTATTTATTTGACACAGAGAGATCACAAGTAGGCAGAGAGGCAGGTAGAGAGAGAGAGGAGGAAGCAGGCTCCCTGCTGAGCAGAGAGCCCCATGCGGGACTCAATCCCAGGACCCCTGAGATCATGATCTGAGCCGAAGGCAGCGGCTTAACCCACTGAGCCACCCAGGCGCCCCGAGAGAAAATGAGTAGCTCTTCCTGTCAATCCATAGTAAAGTTATGTCAATTAGCAGAAAAGAGCAGTAAAAAGTTGGGGAGTGGGGCTGAGGAGGAGAAGGAATAAAAACTTCCAAGCAGGAGGAACAATGAATGGAAAGTGCCTGGGTCAGGAAGAAGCTAAGAACATTTAAGAAATGTGGGAGTGGAAGAACACCAGAGTGGTGTAGTCAGTTAAGTGTCTGACTCTTGGTTTCAGCTCAGGTCCTGATCTCAGGATCATGAGATCAAGCCTCACAAAAGACTCCAGCACAGCACAGTGTCTGCTTGAGATTCTATCTCCCTCTGTCTCCCCCACCATGCTCTATCTCTCTAAAATAAATAAATAAATATTTTAAAAAAGAGAAATATGAGAGGGGAACTGAAGGGGAAGAGAGGTGGAGATAATGCTGGAGGGGAGGCCTAGTGATCATTGCAGAGTGCTTGGACTCTGTTTTAAGAGTACTGGATTCATTTCTCCAAAACTCAGTTTCTATCATTCATTTATTTAATAGGTAGAAAATTAGAAATGGTGCCTTACTATGGATTTATTTTGTATTTCTTTCTATTGCTATCTGAAGTCAATATTCTTCTTTATGTATTTATGTGAAATTTCATGTCTTATTTATATTTAAATTTATTTTTAATTATTATTGGTTCTTTTACTGTTAAAAATTATAAAATATTATTTTTTAAATCTTTCATATTTGGGGGAAAATAATATCCCCAAACTTTTGTTTTTCTTTTATTTTAGTTATTGCCACCTTAAAACATATGGTTCTTCCCATCTGTTAATGTGATATTTCAGTGGCTTATAATGATAACCATTTATTTCTCACTCATGTGTCTGTAGGTTAGCTGAAATTCAGCAGCACTAGACTGGGCCCTATCTACATAGCTGGCGATTTTGTTTTTGTTTTTGTTTGTTTGTTTATTTGCAGGATGATTTTATAAATATATCAATGTTTGGTTTCTTGGAGCAGGTTACAAGAATGCTATAGTTGGGCAAGTTCTTGTGACTCCATTGACTAGAGGCCTCAAGGTTAGATGTTTGTAGGTGAAAGGGAAAGGTGTCTTTTTGCTTGGGTTTAACCAATAGCGGAGCCAGGTATAAGGATTTGGGTGCCAGAAATTAGTATATTTGGGAGATGAGTCCAGAAGCATAGTGAGAGAGTGAGAAAAGGAGACAAGAAATAAAAAACAGTCAGTAAATTGTTCATTGATGAGCAGGTTACCACCATGGGCAGCTGGAGCCCTAACTTGATGAGGACACTTTGAGAAACTACTTAGAACATACCTTCAAATTATACTCCCCAACTTCAAAGAGGTGCACCCACCTGCCAACTTCCATCATTCACTGGGGAGGGCTGCTCCTGGATAGCAATTTTTGCTTTGTGTGAACAGGGGGTTACTAAGTACAGAGAAAACCCTTAGGGTGCAGGAAAATGTCCACCAGGCTGCAGGTAGCCTCCAGGGTGGGCCAAGAGGACATAGGCAGAACATCTGCCAAAAGAAGGTACTGGAATGCAGAGACCAAAATAAGCCTTAGGATCTCGTGCCTTTTTCCATTAATTACTACTGCAAACTCAGCTGGCCTTCAGTAAACACTTGTTATATTTAACTAGACCATTGGGTTCATTTACCAGAATGTGAACACCTTGCATGTAGGGACAGAGTGGTTGTCTTCCTTTCCCAACATCTAATTCAGAGCCTGAAATACCATTACTCAACAAATGATGGTGTAGGGAGGCAGTTTAGGAGAGTAGAGGGAGCTTGACCTTTGGGGCTAGACAGAGAGTGTAGGCTCTTGTGGCTTGATGATTTATGTCATTGTATTCCAGTGGGCAAGCTACTTGCTTCTCTTATTCTCTTTCTGCATTTTCAACATTGAAATAATGATACTGGAGTCAAATATTATTGCAAGAAGCAAATGAGTTAAAAGTTCACAGCAGGGGCTGCTCTAGAATTTTTCTAATAGGGGAATTTAGAGCAGACAGCAATCTAGAGGGAAGGGAAAACAGGGCTAGGTACTTTGTAGAAGATTGAGAATATATCATCAGCTGGGCAAGAACTCCATCCAAACACCTGCTTGGTGCTGTCACAGTGTTTGTCAGGTCCTTAGATGAGAGCTTAGCAGGTTACAGGCATTTAACTTAATGAAGATGTTACTATCAGGCTATTGTGCATAAGATTGTCCTTGTTTGGAAATGTTGTTGTGTTGGGAGTATATTGATAGTGTTGATATCTTGTGATACATAACTGTTATTACAATATAATGATGTGACCCCTGAAGTGGAAGCTTATAGTTCAAGGTAGAGGGTATTCTTGAAATTGTCACTTTTTCCTTAGATTTCTCTTGTGTGAGTATCTGAGTCCATGTGAGTGACTGTCCATCTCAGGACAGGTCAGGGTCCATACCCTGAATATTGAGAATGGCCAACTCTTCCCCAAAGAGTATAAACTATGTAGCATAGGGAGCCTTAGTGGGTGGTGATGTTGGGGAAATCAACAAATTCATCCTATACAACAGGATGGGGTCCAACTCTGTCATTTTGCTTACCGTGTTTGCTAGGTAGGCAGTGGGTGGGTATCTTGAAAAACTTGTAATAGGCTCCTCAGAGTACGTGACTATGGGGGATAAGGGCCATGGTGGCTAGAAGTTGACTCCGAGTGATGAATTCCATATCTGAGATCTAGGTTTCACTCTGCATGGATCCTAAGAGACCTCTCCATTCTTTTGTCTCTGAATGCAGAGCCATAAACCTGTAAGCAGCCTTGACTAGTATCTTGAGGGCCTAGTACCCACAGCAGGGACTTCAAATCAAGATAGGAAAAAAAAAAAAAAAAAAAAAAAGAATTGTTAACCCAAAGAGTAATGTTCTGAGCTATTCTAGTATATTGGTACTTTTCCACTAAATTCAGTGTTTTTATTTTCTAATTGTAGAAGATCACACTCCCCCCCATCAAACACTCCTAATCTTTATCCACAGAAAATGGCGTATAGTCTTCCAGATCTTTTCTTAATGCCTTATATAAATACGTTTCAAATGTTTGACTAGTTTTATAAAAAATTTATGCTTCCAATATCAATGGATACATTTTTTCAGTATCATTTAACCTTGAGTTCATTAAACTTAAGTAAATCTTAAAAAAATCTTTAGAAAATTTAATAAATCTCCTATTTATGGACAGTTATGTTATTTCCAACATTTAGATGTTATAAACAATACTTTGATCCTTGTTGCTAAATATTTGTGACATACTTAATTTGTTCTTAAGCTCTCTTTCATATTTATATGTGTGTATATATATACTTATTATTATTTTTTAAATATTTTATTTATTTATTTGACAGAGAGAGAGAGAGATCACAAGTAGGCAGAGAGGCAGGCAGAGAGACAGGGGGGAAGCAGGCTCCCTGCTGAGCAGAGAGCCCGATGCGGGACTCGATCCCAGGACCCTGAGATCATGACCCAAACCGAAGGCAGAGGCTTAACCCACTGAGCCACCCAGGCTCCCCTACTTATTACTTTTTTAATCTCAATCTTGCTGGGTCACATTCTGAAAAGTTTTCTTGCTTACAGTTTATTAATACAGTCTCTTAACCCTTGTCTATTTAACCCTACTATTGAGATTTTATTTTCAATTGTATTTTGACATTCCTAAAAGTTCCTTTTTCCAAATCTGTCCCCTCCTTCTGACATTTTCTGTTCATTTTTCAAAACTGTCTTTCTTTAATCATTTAAACATGATTTTTGGGGGCACCTGGGTGGCTCAGCAGGTTAGGCCTTTGCCTTAGGCTCAAGTCATAGTGGCAGGGTCCTGGGATTGAGATCCGCATTGAGCTTTCTGCTCGGTGGGGAACCTGCTTCTCCCTCTCTCTGCCTGTATCTCTGCCTACTTGTGATATCTCTCTCTGTCAAATAAATAAATAAATAATTCTTTTAAAAAAACATGATTTTTTTTTTTAATGGAGTCTCCTGTCTTTGTTTCTGATATCAACTTCTTGTGCTCTTTTTTATAGTGGATGTTTTCCCCATGAGTTTTGCAGTTTTGGGCCATGAGCTCATCTTCTGTGGGACCTCATTATGAATCCTGGTGTAAGACTATGTCCCTTGAGAGAGATTTTACTCTGGTAGCTTCTGCCAGGCACGCAATGGATATTAGAAACTCAGAACATGTTTTATGTTAAGTTATAGACATGAGAATTCTAGTGTAAATCTGAATGCCAAGTCCATGAAGCTGATCAGACCTATGATTATGAATTCTCAAAGTAGACCATTTCTTTTCCTCTATCTAGATCCTAGACAGCAAAACATCATTGTCATCTCTCTCTGCCTTTGGGTGGATTGTTCTAGTTCAACTTCTCACCTCTCACTGATCAGAGTCCTTATCTGTGTTCCCTGCATGGTCCCTGCTTGTGTTTTAAACACAAGCCTTGACGTTATGAGACCAGAAAACGCCCATAGAACTTCTAGAGTTTTAGCTTAGGTGTTACAGCTTAATATCCCAGATTCCTCTTCTTCTTTTTTTCTTTTATGCCAAATGACTTCCTTAACTTCCCTGCAAGGCTCAGATCTGCATCTAAAAGGATTTTACATTTTCCCTGGTATTTCCACATTGTAGTGACAGAGTTTCTGGTTGTTTAGACTGAAATGTTACCAGAAACTAAAGGTCTTCAGTATTTCTGCAGTCTAAATTCTCAGAGGAAGAATTTCAAATTTAAGAGGCATGCACATTTTAAATGTATCTTATACAGTAACATTTGATAAATAATACACAATGCGGAAAACAATTTGACATTGGAATATCTTATGAGTATAACTCAAGAGCACAACGATGAACATGGGACAGCTTTAAAATAAGTTCTTAGCTCTTTCATTAATTCAATCTGTCACCTTGTTTCTCTTTCATGTTAAGCATCAAAACTTTATTTATTTTCAAGAAGCAAAAAAAGCAAGTGGCCACGTGTGAAACTCTTAGATTTTTTATTTCTTGTACTTTTCCCCTTTAGTAGAACATTTGTCTCATCATGAACTTTGGAAATAGAAATCCTAAATGCCTGAACAGGAATGCTCATGGAATTCTGATGAACAAAAAGCATGTCCCCAGATTCTTATTTCTGCAAGGTGAAGACCTCCTATATATAAATTCTGTGTTCACATCAGTTACATCTATATATAAGGTTGGATGGTTAAAACAGAGGAAGACACTACATAGGGAAGGGGCAGGAATGAATTAGTGCACAAGCCGTTATTTTTAGTGGCTACCTTGCCTAGTCCTTAAACTGTCACTGAAGAGTAGCTTTGAACAAGCTGCACACCCCCTAAAGGTCATAACCCAGGAGAGGAGAGACTCTAGGAACGTGCACCAGGGAAGATGCAGATGGATAAACAAGCCATAAAGTGCACCATATTTTCTCTTTCCCAACATTCACTGAAGAGTTGACCTCAGGCTATTACCCTGTGAAAGTGGAATTTTAAGAGTCAACCCCAAACAAACCTGTACCAATCCCTGGGTGGCTGGCTTTCCCCATCGCTAATGAAACCCAGGAGGGTCCCGAAGGAAGGTGTGACAATTTGAGAGGCAGAGTGAAGATCACAGAAGTGAGAAAACTATCACCTCGTTTTCCCCATCCTGAGGAGCATACGGGCCAGACTCAGCATGCCCGAAGTTCTTGTGGCCTGGACAAAGGTCTCCCTGCCTGAGAGCTGCATGGGAATGGACACCCACCCTGAGATAGCCTCTCCTCTAGCTGGCTCAGCTCAGCCTTCTCAAAGGTGCCTTAGCTGAGGAGGGCATTCAGATGTGACAGCCCCTGCGCATGTCATTTTTGAGGAACCAGGTGAATGCATTCACATGGAAGGAGGTGATGAGAATAAAAAATGGTGTAAATGACTGCTTGACCTGTAGGCCAGCTGGCTGTGGGGTCATGACTCTGGCCTCCATCACAGGAGGAGGGATAGAGCTTGTAAGTTCCCATCTATCTGACAGAGGAAAATAGGATGGTGTTGGAGCAGCTGGGTCTCCAGGAGGTGGGGAGGAGGCTGGGTCTATAGGAACTGAGATACCAGGGTGTTATCTGCCTCAAATCTTCTTATTGATCTCCCGATTACTCCCTTGGGTGGTAGAATCAGGCTCCGCCACACTCCTCAGAAGGTGTTGGAAGAGTCAGAGTTAAGTCACTCATCAGACAGTAATAAGAGGTGGGCTTCCTCCACACTCATTTTTCCTTTCTCACTTGTGGAAATCTAGAGCCTCAACCACACATGAAATTATTATCTATGAAATGATTATATCTTAAGACTTTATTGAGCCACAGGTGGTAAAATAGCCTGGGTCCTTGAAACACTGTGTGGAGGAATGTGCTTGCCAACCCCAGACATTAATTTTGACTTATATCTATATGAGCAAAAAAAAAAAAGGAAAAGAAAAGAAAGAAAAAGAAACTCATCACCTCGTGTTAGGAAAGTTTAATGTACTTTAACAAATAAATTATCATTCTGAGACTTCTTTGCATGGTACTCCTAGATAAATTCTGATCTTTTCTGGATGCCATGTCTTCCTCTAGTTTGGAGGTATTTATTTTTGAGGATTAGTCAAATAATTTTTTAAAGAAAGATTACTGAGGAAATAATCTTTCTGGATTTTGGCCTTTCTTAATTAGGTAGATTTTTTTTTAGATATAGAATTGTAGATTTAAAGCTATTTTCCCTCTAAATCTGAAGGCATTGCTTCATTGTCTTTTTGAGTCCAGTAATGCTAATAAGACTTCATAATAGAAAAAGTATCAGGGGGTACAAACAACATATGGACAAAAGACCAACATAAATAGCCAATCCACACACAAACTAGAATGAATTACTAGTAAATAGGAATCAGACATTAATGAGAATCCATTTTCTTCCATCAAATTGACAAAGATTATAAAAATGGTAATACTCAGCATGGGCACAGATTAGAAAAATGAGTATTTGTGTACACTACTGATGGATCTGATACTGGAACAAAATTTCTGGAGAACACATTTATTTTTTTATCTTGTTTTTATTTTTTGAAAGAGTGAGAGATAGAGAGAGAGAATGAGCGCTGGAGGTGAGGGGTGGGGTAGAGAGAGGAGTAGAAGGAGAGAGAGAATCCCAAACAGGCTTCACTCCCAGCACAGAGCCTGATGCAGGACTGATCTCATGAACCTGAAATCATGACCTGAGCCAAAATCAAGAGTGGGATGTCCAACTGACTGAGCCACCCAGGCTCCCTGGAGGGCACATTTATAATACTCAGAAATAAAATCATTACTTTTACCTTTGTAGGTGAGGGCTTTATTTTTGTTGTTTTTTGTTTTTGTTTTTTTGTTTTTGTTTGTTTTCAGCTGGAAACTTTTTAGTTCTTCTCTTTTATCTTTGGGGTAGCAAAGTTTCATAAACATGTGTTTAGGTGAAAAGCTATTTTTATTTAGCAGCTCAACACTTACTGGGCCATTTCTACCTTTTGTTTTGTTTCAGGCTCAGGGAAATAGTTCTTTTATTTCTTTGAATTTTTTCCCCCCTGCCTTTCATTTTCCTGATTTTTTTCTTTCTCAAGTTATTATTAGATGGATATTTCTCCTCTCATATGGGTCTATTATAGCTTTTAAATTTTGCCTCATGTCATTTTTTGTCCTTTGCTTTGTATTCTTTTTTACCCTCTCTCTCTCTCTCTCTTTTTTTTTTTTTTTTGCAGGGGCTGAGGTGGGATGCCTGGTCACTCAGTCACTTAAGCATCTGTCTTTGGCTCAGGTCATGATCCCAGGGACCTGGGATCAAGCCCCACATTGGGATCCCTGCTTCCTGGAGAGTCTGCTTCTCCCTCTCCCCCTTCCCCTGTTTGTGTTCCGTCTCTATCTGTGTTTCTGTCAAATAAATAAGTAAAAACTTTTAAAAAAAAGTATATGAAATTGGTATGGACATTATTAAGATAGCTGCATGACTTAACTACAATTATTTACAAAATAGACACATTATGGGAAAAACCATGTATTCTTGGCAAAAAAGATTATTTTTCTTTTTAAAAATACTCCTAGGCTGATTGGCTACATCATTCTGGTAAAAAATTTTCATTCAAAAGATGCCAAGATCTTTTTCCATGATCTCACATTGCTACCCATTCACTTTTCACACACGGAGCCTTGTTCCTGCTGGGGCTCACAGTTAAATTGTAGGCTACATTGATCTCATCACAGTGAAGCCATTACACTTCTGGTCTTCCTTACACATTTGCTCCATGCATGCTTAAAATCTGGGAAAAACATACTCATGGGCTGGTGAAACAAAGAAGCAGCAATTTCCTTGCCTTATTCCTTGGCTTGTGATGAAGTAGAGAGCATGATGTGGTGATTGGAGCCAGACCTAACCCTGACCATGGGCATTGCAGCCGACCCAAACCTAATTAAGAAAGATCCTGAATAAACTTGGGTGAGAGCCAAAATCACTAGCCTCTTCAATCAATATTTTTGATATAAAAATTAGCATCGGGGCTGAGTAAAAGGGAGCACTGTTTCATGTCACAGCAGGAAAAACAAAAAAAAAAAACAAAAAAAAAAACCTCTCCTGCTTCTACCCTGACTTCCTGATGTTGGCTATTTGATTGATTTGTGTCTGTGATAATTTTCAGAGCAGGTGACTTACTCATGTCAAGTTCTGTCCTAAGCTATGTCACAGGAATCAGCCATTTCCAAACAGGTAAGTTGGTCTCACTTGTTCTCTTATTCCTGGAAAGAAATTCCTGGAAAAGAATACAGTATTCTCAGAAAAATAAAGCCAGGCCTTGTTGGAGCTTTGGAAGTCCTCTTTACACACCGCTAATCCCCTTTAACACACTGGCCTTCCAAGATGAGTCTACTCTTAATCTCTACAAGAGTGTCCAGAGGATAATGTATGTCGGAGTTCTTAGTAGAGTGTCTGGCGCATGATAAGTGTCCAAAAAATGATTGACTTGCTGTCATTCAAGACACCACATACCTGCTTTAGAAATAATTCCTAGTCTTGATCCAGGAAATTTGCAGATAGAGTATGAGATAACGAACAAAAAGATTAATATTTGACTCATGTCCATGCCTTTGTTATCCTAAAGACTACTCTTAATGAGGTTGAGACAAATTCAAGGGACCATTGAAGACATATCTACCTTTTAGAGAGATTCAGTGAAATATTTCCCAATAAAATCCAAGATTTCTGGGGCTTACTTTGAAATAAACTCTGAGTGGGGGAAATAGATGAAAATGACTAGCCATGGACAGATAATGTTTGAAGCTAGGTGACAGATGCAATTGGGTTCATTATACTATTTTCTCCTTCTTACTCTATGTTTACAATTTTCCGTTTTAAAACCTTTTTAATGGAGATGGATTAGGAATAGTTATTTTTAAGTGGATGGACTGCTATCAGTTCATAGCTGAGTCCCTCCCCCAAGAAGGGCCTTTGGCTGAATGGAATTGTCTTGGCAAGGTAATGCCCTCCCCCACGCTTCTACCTTGGTAACCTGTATCGCATGATTAGTTGATAGCAAAAAGGACATAGAAACCTGACTCCATTGCTTCACTGAGATAATTCTAAAGGGCCTGACTCCATTGCTTCACTTTGAGATAATTCTAAAGGGCCATCTCCCCATGGAGATGACTAAGACCTTTCTATGATGAAATCATAGTTAGGCTTCTTCCTTTTCTAATCCTGTCTCATCACTCTATCTTACCTCTGGTTCCATTGTGTGTGGTCTCAGTGGTGTGCTGGTAAAGGTTTAACAGATGGCTCTTCAGATCCTGAATGTGTAGGGTTTGCCAATATCTGTGGTGTAAATGCTTCCAGCATGGCCAATTTCAAGCTACCAAAGTGATGTTACAGAAGGAGGAGTTGGGAACAGATGAACACAATTGGTTCTTGTGACCGAGTTCAAGCCAGTGCCAGCCACCCTTGCCCATTTTCCTTAATGAAATTCTTAAATCCAAATCTCTGAGTCTCTATTTAGGGTAATCCAAACTAACACAGAGCCATCAATTATTTTTTATATTATCTATTTTGGTGATTTGACTATTAAAGAAACTAATATTTCACAGAAAAAATGAAATGAAATTGGTCACCTCAAATGTTTCAGTGAAACACAGACACACACACACACACACACACACACACAATACTTGTAAGACAATGTCCCATAATAATTGCTTAGATACATTTTAAAATACAGTCGCCTTTTAATTTCCAAATATTACACAGCTGCATAAAGTGTTCTGAGAAAATAGACTTCAAATATGTTGTTTATATGGAGACCAGGAAAAATGGCCATGAAATCACTAGAGAAGTTTAGAGTATAATTGTTATTACTGCCGTAAATCCAAATACAGGAAAGTTAAGGTTTTCTCATCAAAAATTTTAAGTCAGAGTAAGCCATTTGTACTATTTGCTATCTCTGAAGAAAATACAGAGGAGCACTGCATGTGTGAAGAACCGTTAAGACTTTCACCCTATTTGAGAGCTGTTGTTGGAATAAGTAAACAATCACAGATTATTCTTAATATTCTATTTTGTAAAAAGAGAAGGTACCTTGAAAATGGGAAGAAAATATCCCACTGAGGAGAAAAGGTTGGAATAATTCTCTTTAAGCAATTAAATTAATTATCAACAGAGAATGAGCACAAAATTTCTGTTATGCTACTAGAGACAATTGAGCTATGCAAATAAAAGCTCCAACAGTGGTTCTCAAATTAGGACATGGATTAGAAGCACCTGAGGAGGCTGTTGAAATGTAAATTTCTAGGCACAACAGCTATTCTTACTCAGTGGAAGTCTGGCTGCAGTCCCCAGGGACCTGCATTTTGATAAGCTTCTAGCAAATTCTCAAAGCCCATGGTGTCTGTCAAACCAAAACAGCTGAAAGGCAATATAACCGAACATCCACGATAACACAATTCATAATGGGATTAGGGACATAACTCGCCATTTCCCTGTTAAGCAAATATATCCTCCCTACGAATATTAGTCTGAATCCTTTATCTTCTGTTTCACTGAAGGCCACTTTTAAAACATCTCCCATCTAGCTGTTAACCAGCCAGAGTCTCACCTGTGTATCTTTACATTCTTGCTTGCTCTTAAAGGAAGGGTAAAGTGTGTATATGTGTGTGTGTGCACGCGTGTGCATATGTGCTTGTGCGTGAATGAGGGGAGGGTTGGGGAACATAACAGAGTTTTCTTAGGAAATTCTCTTAACAGAACCCACCGAAGAGACATTTTGAACTGTGGTATATTTATTGAGACTCAATAATCCCTATTGATTTAAAATTGTGGTTTTATAACCTAGCAGTAGGTGTTTTCTTATAAAAAGTAAAAATTCTCATGATTACCCTCTTAAACAACCTCATTCTATATATGACATATACTCTTCTATTACTAGCCCTATGAGATCTGGGTCTCTCCTAATGTTCTCAGGAAGCATTGCATTTGGTTTATAGTTGTTCTCCTAAGTGATTCCCTCTGACAGAGATAGTTTTTCATTTTTTTTTTCATTAAATCTTGCACATGAGAATGTAATAAATTGTTCTAAGACTCTGGGATCTTGATGAAGCAGTAGTAATGCCCCCCCCTTGTTCTTCAGGCCAGGTGGATAAATAAATATTTTCCTATCATGAGTTAGACTCAGGATCCCCCATAAAAGTCATAAAGATGGACGAATATAGCAGCTCACAAAGACACCCCTCTAAATGCTTAAAATTGAAAGGGTAGTTGTGAAGGGGTATATGAAGATCATGGACATCTAGAACGGAAGGGGAGGTTTTTTTGCTTGCTATACCTCAGTAAGGTCCTCTTTGTCTACTGTTCCTTTTATAGGACTGAAGACATTTATGCATTTTTGGACAACTAACTAGAATCAATTTCATTTAAATGCACATTTTCAAGAGAAAAGACCTTTTTGGGGACATGGATACCACATGTATTTTCTTTGCATAGTTACTGGTGCACCGATGCATTGGAAAGAATTAGAATTTAGTTACCAGAATTAGTCGCTGGAGGGGGAAACTGCATAGTGAGAACTCACTTCCTCTCCTCTTCCATGGATAGTGATCCTTACAAATGTGTGTAAGAAACCTTATTGTTGTGATCTACTTTTAAACTGATATACCTAATAGGGGTTATACTCTCCCTATAAACAGCTTTCCACACTGCTCGCCTTTATCCTTTAATCAGTTGTGAGCATCAGGCATGTTGCTCTCTTCAACACCAGTGTGCCTGGCTGGGCTTCTGTCTCCGGGTACGGCATGAAAGCTTGGGTCCATCTGTGTCACAAGTCAAGCCTTTCTTGAAATGATTTGTTTATACTGTCATTTGATGGAGTGGAATGTTCTGTAACTCATTCGAACTAGTATAGAAGCTTTGCTAAAAGGTCACCACTGCTCTTTAGAGTTTCCAAATCTGGGAACCATATGGGAGCTTGTTAAAGATAAGGTTTTCCACTGGCTTTTTCCATACCAACCAGAGCCAATTAGCAAAAAGGCACTATTCCAGATAAATTTGTGTTCACATTTAGAAAGACAGACAGACAGACAGAGGAAGAGAGAGAGACAGAGAGAACTCAAGGAAATTACAGTTCTTTGCTCAATAGTGTGTAAGCCCATTTTATACCAAAATTGGATTGCGTGTGCCAGCAGACAGTAAGGACTATTTGATAGGCCTGAATGGGGGTGTCAGTCTTGAACAAGTTGAATAGAATTTGCTTTTAATGTCATTTTTGGATCAATACGTTCAAGTATAGTCTTGCGAGTCAACTCTAAAGGAAACTACATCTCACCATTTACTCAAAATTTAATAGGAAAATGACAACTCATTCTTTAAAGTAATAAGGGTTATGTATGCAAGCTAATCATTCACTCACATGGCACCAACAACCTTCCAGTTGTCATAACATTACAGTTTGAATCTAAGCCTACAATTGGCTTGTGTTTGCTTTCTGCCCCCTTCCTTATGAAACAAAAGTCTTGAGTTTTCCAAACCTCAAAAGCTCAGCTGTAAAACTGTAGGAGACCAGCAAGAGGAAAAGGAAAGTTTCCTTCAAAGACGTCTGGAGTCACTGCTGGCCAGTCCTGCTCTCTCCCTCCAAACATTAACTATGGCTTTTGACACTCGTCCTTGGAAAAGGTCCAAATGTGGCAAATGGTAGAAGCAACATTTCTTTACCCTCCTGCCTGGAGCTCCCCACGATACGGAAGAGTTCTAGCGGGGGCATTCATGGGTGAAACAAGGAGGTCAGCTACTGTCTACCACGCTTACTCACGTCTGCAGATGAAATAAATACACCCATAATGAGATCTACTGAATTAAAAATCAAAACCCTCTCATTTGGTTGGAATGCCTGAAAGAGTCTGGACCAGAGAGTCTGCACAGTAGCAGTGAAAACACAGGCTCATTGCCATTAAAAATGTTCTAGGAAGTGTGTGTGTGTGTGTGTGTGTGTGTGTGTGATGTATTTGTAGCAGGATACTGGGAAAGGAGAAAATTTTTTAAATATGGAACCATATTTTTGTCTCTGCCGTCCCAAGCTGGAGACATTAAAAACACAACATTTCCAACATTTCCTTCAGTTCAATTACGCTGGTTTGGAAACCAAAATTGTCCTTAGAAAAGGGGGAGAAATCCATTTATATTCCTTTTGAGGCAAAAAGGGGGGGTTTTCTGGCAAAGTCTTTAGGTACAATTCAGGATCAGGAAACTTAATCATCCAGTTCAAAGCTTGTCTCATCATAGAGTTCGGGGCGCGCTGACTTCCTGTGCCGAGAATACTTCAGTTGTAGGAGATCACCCATTTCATCCAGGTTTTCCAAAACCTGCAAAAAAATTGCCTTCCATCAGTTATTCTTTAAACCCCCTACACCCCACGGAGATATAATCTTCTATTGCCAACTTCCTTGATTTTAAAGAAAAGGAGAAGATCCAAATCACTAAGGTGTGGCTTATAAACCAGCCCTCGAGGAATGTTATATGCTAATTCATTTTATTTCATATCCTTTAATAGTCTACCCCACATTACAAATATTTAACTTATTTTTGGGGTGTGAGGAGAGGAATAAAAGCATTGGACCCATGCTTACCCTTTCAGGCTTTATTTTAAAGTTTAATGACTTACATATATGTTTTAAAAGATTTTCTTTATTTATTTGATAGAGAGAGAGGGAGAGAGAGACAGTGAGAGAGGGAACCCAAGCAGGGGGGAGTGGGAGAGAAATGGGTTTCCCACAGAGCAGGGATCCTGATGTGGGGCTCAATCCCAGGACCCTGGGATCATGACCTGAGCCCAAGGCAGGCGCTTAACGACTGAGCCACCCAGGTATTCTTAATGACTTATATTTAAACTTGTGGAAGAAAGAGGTAAGGTTGCAGATTATATTTGGGTTTATGTCCTCATGACACAGCAAATCAGTCTGGTCAGGGGCAAAATGGAACATTGCAGCAGCTGGTTAGTGTCCTCTTTTCCCTCCGATACTGACCCAACCCCAGCGCTTAAACACTCATCTCTATGTTCCATCGAATTGTAGGACTTAAAACCATAAGGGACCGAGAACTCTTCTGTTTCAGTTTTCTCCATTCAGACAGATAAATGTATCCCCAATTTTCCAAAGCAACTACTGAGATGGAGAATAGACAAATGTTATTTTCCCATCTAGTATATCACTGATCTTATGGTATTAGGCATGCCTTTTAAAACGTGTTAGGCCATCTTGACCTGTCAGATGAGGAGGACAACATTAGGACTTAATGTTTTGAAAAAGGTGCAGATGTCTGTTAATTCTGGAATGAATGACTAGTGGGACTAGTGAGCTTTCCTCTTTGGGAAGTCTTTCAAATGTATCAAGTTTGATATCCACCAACATATGAAGAGTCTTTTCTTTCTGGGTGGTAGCATTATAGGTGGTTAAAATGTTCTTTTACTTCAATGTACTTCTTAACTTTTTACATCAAATCTAAGCACTAAGACAAAGTAACAAAAGTTATATTTAAATTACATCAAACTAGGATAGTGTCTATTGCTCTTGGCTGAAGGTGGGGATGGAGTAGCTCAGAGTGGGGCATCTGCACGCTTGGAGGAGATGAGAGACAACTCATGAAGGTGTGGGAGAACATAGGATTTCTAGTCGTTTTAATTTGTCTTTTTAACTTCCATTTTGGTATTTGCTATAAAATGTACACAATATCTTGACAGTGTTTATACAACTTATAAGTGGATTTATGTTGAAGCCCACTGATCAGATGACCCAGAGGACACCTGTACTCAAAAAAGGCAGGCATGAATTACAGAAGAAGCATCTTAGTAAGAGGGAGCTGGGAAGGGCTTCTTCCCACATTTGAGCTTGTGCTCGAGATGACTTTAAGGAAGCAGGGACCAGTCGGGGTTGATGTTGTTCTGAGTGGGTGAAGTTCAGAGATTGGTCCTATGCAGAATTCTTATGGGGCAGGTGGGATGACTAAGATGAGGTCATTTGTAAAGGAGCAGCCATCACTCATGTTAGAAGAAGGAAATTCTAAGCCATTTTGTGTATGTAGAGTGGCCTCATCTCTGCCTTGGTCCAAACATGGTTATAGAAGGAACTTGTCTACTATATGCATTTTCTGTGAGTGTTATGTTCAGTTAGCTACTTCAACGTCTTGTTTATTCAAGGGTCATCTTACACTTACCCATATGTGCATATTAAGGAATATGCTCACAATTTTTTATTGATATAGGTGCCTGATTTCAAAAGTTTTGAGGCATCTGTCTAGATGATGTCTCCGTGCTCCTTCCTAG
This sequence comes from Mustela nigripes, assembly GCF_022355385.1. Lineage (NCBI taxonomy): Eukaryota > Metazoa > Chordata > Mammalia > Carnivora > Mustelidae > Mustela > Mustela nigripes. The sequence continues at coordinate 102,491,793 of NC_081563.1, forward strand.
CCAACCATTCAACAGGATTAAGAACGTTTGAAGAAAATCCTGAGGTCTGATGTCTCCCGAACTGGGTATCCATGAATACCTCAATGCTGTTGGGGTCACAAAAAATATAAACTCCCCACTGCTGTCTACCCCCTCTTGTCATCTCTGGGAGCATGCTCCCGGTCATGTCCTTTCCTCTCCTATGCCTACTGTCTCTCATTACTTTTTCCTCTCTTCATGTGTAAACATGCCCAGGTCTTTCAAGGGCTTTTATAAACCTATTTTTCTTTCTTTTGAGGTCAAGCTTCTTGAAATATCTGTCTACTTTTTTTTTTTTTTAAAGAAACAACTTGTTAAAACTAATTACTAGAAATATATACACATTTTGGAGAACCTAGACAACATAGAAAGCTATAAGGAACCATGCAACAAAGTTCACCCATCATCTCAAAATCTAGAATTAACTCAGTTATTAGTATGTCATGCAAGAAGTTGTTATTATGTATGCACTTTGTAGTGGACACTGGTTTAAGTCCTAAGAATGTAATGGTGAAGCAGAAAGAAAATACACTGTGTATATAATTTATTATTTGAACTCGAAGTATTCACTTTTTTATTCTTTGTATTACTATCTCCTAGTGTATGTATATATACATATATACTACATATACACGCACATACAACAATCCATAATACATGTTATATGTGCATGTATATTACACATATACACATAATTCATTCCATCTTCATGTAGAATAACTCAGTCATATATAATGAATGACTTCATACAATCCCATATATAATTCCCACCTTCATGTTCCACAGTTGTCTATATTTCTTTTCCAAAATGAATTTATATTATCTGTTATCACTAGTCACTTATTTATTAGTATCTCCTCTTAAGAGTTTTTGCCCCTGGGTTTTGCACAATAGTAGACACTCAATATGTTTGCTGAATTGCTTGACACTAGGAGACAGTTCCATTGACTCCAAACTGACTGAGATGACTTAGTTGTCTTCTCTCACTCATTTCCATAAAGATCAAAACCAAAGGACAATGAAATGTGGTTTTGAAATCATTAAAACCCAGTGTACGTCTGGATGATATGATGGACCTGTCTTTGCCAATATGTTGGTTAGTTGGGTCGTATTTTCATACGATGGGCTTGGTGGCTCTAAAAGTGTCAGTTTGTGAGTGATTGCGGCTAAAATAGCACATCAGATTAGCTTTTGCATTTAAGATCAAGTAAATAGCACAACATATGGCTACTCAGTCAGTCTTTTTTATGAAATCAAAACACTGCCTTGAGTCAAGTTCTGCACTAACCTCATTTTTCTTTCCTATCCACTGAGTTGATCACATTGTTGGGCATTGTTGGCAACCCTTTGTTTTTCCGCAGTGAGTTTTATGAGTGTTGTTTTTCTAAACCACCAATAGAAACTCAGGGAGCCCCAAGCTAGCTCAATAAAAGAACCTGCTCACAATGCAAAGTGCCAGTACCAGAGGTTCTGTTGGCCTGTGGGTACTCACTGTGTCTAGCATCTCCCGGGTATGTGCTGCTGAAACACAAAACCGAGCCCGAGCTTCTGCGAGGGGAGTAGCTGGAAATCCAACGACCACCACCCCGATTTTTCTATTTAATAGATGCCTTGCAAAAGCCCTACGGGAAAGGTAAAAGAGAAGGTTAGCTGAGAGATGACAAAATTATGTGGCAGGAAAAAGAGTGTGGTTAATCGACTTTTCTGATAACAACAAATAGAAGATGATTGAAATTACTAAACTTCTGTTACGTGTAATTAATTGACAAGGAAATGGGGACAGTGTCTTGATGGCACCCAGAGCTGAGGGTGCATATGATAGGGCCTGGCACACCCATTAGAGCATTGTGAGTACTGAGTCTTTGACACTGAGCAGAAAATGCTGATGTACACGACCCTGGTATAAGGAGTCAGCACTGATATACAAATTCTTTGTCTGCAGGGTTCCTAGGAACAGAAGCCCCAAAGCTAACCAAATGCAATTGCATAAAGAAAGAACGTATAATAAGTGCAAACTTGTATGTTTTAAAAATCCAATACCAATAACAGAGTATGAAAATTTCAAGAAGCCTATACTTAGTGACTCTTATTTAAGTACCAGGATCTGAGGGTCTGCCAGGAGATAGTCCCGAGCTGTATTATCACTCCAGAGCCATATTTTTCCCCCATTAAACCAGAGGTGAAAAATAGTAAGGGTCTCCTCATTTTTTATTGTGTGACTAAATCCACCCCCGTATGTTCAAGGATGATAAACCCATTGACTGAGTTAAAGGGGGAACAGGTAAGAGGGATTCAGGGAAGAAATGTGTACACACAGAGAGGCTGGCCCGTGGATGCAAACTGTAGAATGTAGGTCATAACTATAAAGCTTTCTGATACAGGGTGGTACAGATTAGAGGGTGTAATGTTTCTCCGTGGCGATTCCTTCCCTTTATCTTCTTCTAGACTTTTTCTTATTCAGAGCTAATCTCAGTAACGGTTCTGGACTATCAAACTCTCAAAAGTCTAGATTTTTTTTGTGCTAAGAGCCAAGGTCAGACAAAAAGGCATGTGCCCCTACGTGAATCTTGCCCCACTTTATGCTCTGTTGCTCTCTGCAGGAAACCTTGCTTACTAAATGTCTCTGCCCATAAGCAAGGTAAATGCCTCAGATCTGTCCTTAGCATTAAGAGGCTCCGGGTGTCCTTTTTAAGGCTGGAAGATGAAAGCAGCACCACAGAAACCTTCCAGTCGTAACTTAGGAAGAATTCTTGAACCAGACATGGAGAACTAGCCTGTCCATTTATTTATTCCTCTTGCCATGGAGCTGTCTGTCTTTTTGGTTGCCTCACGGAGAATGCATGTTATCAATGGAGTGGTGGAGATTGCAAGGTCTAGGGAACACAGTGTATCTGGCCCTGTGGCCCAGCTAAGGCAAGAGTCACCTTTGATTTGGACAGGGAAGATTAACAAGAAGATGAAGCTTTCTGAGAAAGTTAGAAAAACAGAGGCTGTGCTTTTTCTTGTTCACCGTATGGAAGGCTGCCCATGGAAGGGCACACGATGAGAGCTCATAATTATCTGAGAAACAAGGCAAGTGCTTTTATTGCTAGACTACAAACCACCTGACCCATGATCTCAAGCTAATTTTCGGGACTCCCCAAAGACCATTTTCGCTGTCTGCATGTTTCTCTTTGTACCAGAGGAAGTGAGTTTTGCCAAAGAATGTAGAGCAAAATATAGGACTGTTGATTCATTAGGCTAATCTGAGGCCTCCCTGGAGCACTTTCAGCCTTAAAATTTACACTACTAATCCTGGCCTCCTTCGGTTAATGTGTCTGATTGCCCTGATCATTTTATATAATGAGCCTCTGGATTTGTACTCCCCAAAACAAACGAGAGCCTGTAGTGTGAGCTGAAAGAAGCTGGGCTACATAGATAATAATAATAATAATAATAATAATAATAATAAGTGGTTAGCAATGCATTACGGGCATCATCATTGTACTGCATATCCTATCATCCTGAAAGAGTATGACGAAGCCCATGGAAGGAGAATGTAAACTCTGTATCAGAGACTAAATATAATATATTCCTGATTATTCAAATGAATGTTTTATGGGTGAAATCACATGATACCAAATGTTGCAGAAGATTCCAGTGGTTGAGTCGCAATGAAACTTTGCTCTAAAAGATACCTTGCTGGAGAGGATATTTCATTTTGCAGTAGACGGACAGGTGGAGAGATCAATATCAAAGGGTTGAAAATAAGCAAACGAAGGAAGTGCTCATACACTGACTTATACAATTAACTCCTTGTCTCAAAAGCTTTTCTCCATATAAACTTTCTGTTGAAGGAATATCTGAGAAGAAAACAAGGCCAGGGGGCAAAGAAACTTTTGGCAGCAACTCCTGCCAACCAGAGAGGACATTACCTTTGCTCACTGACCTATTCTAAGTTTCCTTAGACAACTCAAGCAACTAGAGTGTTTTGTTTTGTTTTTCCCATTCACTGGGTTTGAGGCCTTTTGATTCATCAAAGATGACATTGAGAGTTAAACTCATACTGTGTGTTTGCCTTAATGAGATGTGTTTCCCCCTGCTGTGGACAAAAGCTTCAGAGGCTGTGCTATGCACTGAGAAGAACTCTGGTTCAGGAGGCAAGCAGAACTGGCTCTGAATTCTGGGCTTTGCTGCCTATAAGCTGAGTGACCCTCAGTAAGCAATTTCACTTTTGTGGGTCTTGGTGTCTTTGTTTATAAATTAAGGCCAAGCATCCACCTTTGGTGGGTGATCACTGGATTGGACAGTCTTCCTTAGCATAGAATCAGCATTTAGCCACATCCACTCCTCCTTAAATAACATCATCATTGGAAGGCAATAGATGGTTTGACATATCATCTAGGCTCTAACATGGCATATTTGATTCACACAATAGCAGGATCTCCACCTACTATTTTCCTGAAAGTTCTATTTTTATTAATGCAACCAAAGATTGCAATAATTATTTTTGGAGAGCCATGCAACCACGGTGACTCAATCTTACACTCAGTTGAAACTAATAATAATAATCATTGTACTAGTAGAAGTCCTAGTAGTAGTAATAATAACTACCACTGCTGAAGTACTGATAGTATACCAAGTACTATGTTAAGTGCCTTATATACATTAACAATTAAAACTACTAATAATAACAGATCCCACCTAGTAGCTCCTATATGAGACAACAGGCTGCATGCGGACAGACCTCATCTTGTTTAACTGAAAGAACTATGAAATAGGTCTTATTGCATCCTGTCGTAAAAATGAGAAAACTGAGGCTTTAGAAAATTGGGCAACTTGTCAAAGATCTCCCAGCTAGCAAGAGACAGAGTCAAATTCTTCTTCATTCCGAACTCCTCACTACACCAAGGAGCACAATTCTTACACATAACAGTCTCTGATCTCATTTTTTCACATTAGCTTTTGTCCAGTTAGGACTCCCAGCATTTAAAGGAGCAGAAGTACTCCCTCTCTCTTTCTGGTATTGCAAAGGTAAATTCCTGAATTTAAATGCGTTTGTTTTAACTCTTCATGTACTCTTCCCACGGCATGGATTCATACTACTATTCTAGTTCCAGCCTCCCCCACCAAAGTCAGAACTATCCGGCACGCTCCCCACGACCACCCTCCAGCATTGTGCACTTTAGATGATCAATAATAAGACAAATTTATTGTTGATGTCTTCATGTGAGCTAATGATAACATATGAGATGGACATGGGTTAAGTGTGGAATATTTCTTCCAGAACATACCATTTTGCTAACCATTCTGAACAAATGTAGGTTTTCATTTTGCCTCCCCAAATCAGATGTTTAGGATCATATGCTACTTTGAATCCCTGTTGCCAACCCTCCCTGCCCTAAGTACCGAGCAGCATCCTGTGGGACCTTTCTGTAGCTCAGTATCCTCTTGACCATTCCATACACTGTTAGCCTGACCCAGTTTTGTGAACAAAGGGCCCACTGGTGGTAATGGTATGGCCTGCAAATTAACTCCTGTGTGGTTTTAACTGCTTGTTATTTTGCTGTGGTGAAATGATAGAAGAATGTACTCTGAAGAATTAATCAGTTCTATCCACCATGAGTTCTCAACTGATAATCCCAGAATCTCTTCTCTACTCTTGAAATACTCTACCAATCTTTTCACTCTTCGAGAGTCAAGCAGAAATTTCCAACAATGGAGTTATGTTGCAGGAGAGTTAGGACTTCTAGAATCTTATAAATATGTATTAACTATTACTTTCTACTGTGCACATGGTCAGACACCCAAATAAACATTTTATATTTATAAAGGACTCTAATTAACTTCTTTTTAATAACAGAGGTAGTTAGTCTGTGGCAGGTTGGAGAATGGCTCATGTATCAAACTGTCTATGCCATATTGAGGAAAAGTCACTTTCTTTTTATGTAGTTGTTCTCATGCTTAATTTCAGAATTGCAGTCAATGGGAAACAACTCCACATAGGTTTATAGGAGAGGCATTAAAATTTAGTGTTAAGATTGTGAGCCTAAGTTTGGGTTTGCCTCTTGATAGTCTCTTGATTTTATTACTGCTCAACTTGTACGACTTTGGGCAACTATTTAATTGTCTGCAGCCTCAGTTTCCTCCACACTTGAAATAAGGCTGCCTTCTTCTGAGGATGAGCATGAAAGTCAGTGGAGAAAGCACAGAGTCTGGTAATGTTGTTTTCAAATGTTGAGAGATATGGTCTCCAGAAGTTCTCCCGGAAAGAGGCTGTGGGACAGAAGTAGGCATGGATCCTCCTTAATTTACAGTTGAAACCTAGACGGTGACACCCAAATTCAAAGGGCTTGTAAGTGGTGGACACTTGATTCTCTTCTTAGAGGGCCTGTGAAAAGGCCCAGCTGATGGGCTGGCAGGTGGCTTCCAAGAAGCTGTGCAAGCGAATTCTGAACTCGGCACCCCATTCCAACTACATAAGCATTGCCTATGCAGAAAGAGAGTTGTAGAGTCAGAAGCACTGTCTTAGATCACCCTGGGGCTTCGGGGTTATTCTGAAAGCCCATTGAATACTCACGCTACTTTAGCAGGCATGTAAAGGAGCAGAGGGATGACGGGAGACTCCTCATTGCCATAGATAATGAATCCCATTTCATTCAGTCTCTGTCTGAAGTATCTTGTGTTTTTTGCAAGTTGCCGTACTCTCTGCAACCCTGAAAGGAGACAGACATGAAATACATCAATTCCCACCAGGAAGAGAGAAGCAAAGGTCAAACTGACTTAGCAAGTACCTATGTCTTTCTGCAGGCCTGCATCATTAGCTGGGAGGGGGTCAAAATAGGGTGGGGAAATACCTCTTGGTGAGCAGGTATGGGCACTGATGTCTGAGAGCTGTTCTGAGTCTGGAAGCCAGGATCCAGCGGGGTATGGTGCTGTTAGGTTCTGCTAGCAAGTAAGGGCAGGCTAGCCTATGGGGTGGGGTGGGCAGAGAGTGTGTCTAGTGAGAAGGAAGGAGACAAGCTATCATTTACTAGGTACCTGCTGTGTATGGATCTGTGATAGGTGCTTTATTTTATTTATTTGTCATTCTTTTAATTTTAATTTTTATTATTTTTAAAATTAACATATAGTATGTTATTTGTTTCAGAGGTGTGTTAAGTACTTTAAAGACATTAACCCAGGGGAAGGGAGTGTGACAAGGAGAGACACACACTCAGACACAGACACACAGACACAGACACAGACACACACCACACCTGTTGTTGGTAGAAGCTTTTCAGCCACACTGGGCTGGCCCTTTAAGTTGGTTCTCATCCAAGTCTCTAATCGAAGAGCACTTCACCTAACCTGAGTTTGAAGAGGAAACACATCCCTGGACAAAGATAGGGCCTGCTGAGACCAGAACTGTTTTGTGAGGCATTTGGTAGTGGTACAGTAATAGAGGGAAAGGAATCGAGTGAATGGAAGAAGGGGACCTCTGTTTTCCCCAAGCTCGAAAAATGACAGCATGGGCTCCAAACAGAAGGTCAAAGAAGGTAACATGTGTCCCTTTCCAGGTTATTGTTGCTTCAGCTCAAAAGCTTACAAAAGCTTAGCCTCTGTCCTCCCTGTATGTCCTGGAGGTAGGTTACACATACGTGATGGCAAAGACAATTAAAGAGTGGAAAGAGTTCTGAAGACATCTGTCTACTCCATTACCATCTCCAGTGAGGCAAGTGAGCAAACCAGCCAAATCCAGAGTGTGTGTGCTTGGTACAGAAGATTTAACAGAATTGGATGTTTAAGTCCCCTAGAAATCAGTCCAACATTTGCATCTAATGCAAAGTGGCTGTTGAGCAGGAACAGCTGCTATAGCTGACTTCCATTATGATTGGTTGGGGTTTTATTCAAACTGATTAGTCTTTGCTTTACTGGTTTTTCAATATTCAGAACATCACTCCTGGGTGTCTGCAACTCTGCAGATGGAAAATGGTTAACATGTCAGTAAATATGTCAATCACAGTTCTCCAGTTCCTTCTTGGAGAAATGGCCTCAGATTGTGTCTTGACAGAGGGTTGAACAGTGGACATTTCCCGCTCAACATCCTTCCTCCAGGGGGCCATGATGTTCAGACAGAGTTGGACATGACTTTCCTCTTTTCTACAAGGTTATCATATGACCAAGGCCTAGCCAATTGGAATAATCCATCCCTGTAATTATTGGTTCAATAATGATGAACTATAACGTGGGCTTATCAGAGTCTTTCCGATCTGTTGAAGAAGTATATAAGTGAGGTGATCTGAAGCTACATGTTTGTCGTCATATGGAGGAAACCTGCTTGAGAATGATGTTAATGCAGAAAGCCAAGGTATAAGACAGTAAGAGTCCTGATGGCATCATTGTAACCTAAGGCCTAGCCATGCCTAAATGAGACTGTTTTTTGGACTATCCCAGTATGTTTCTTTTTCTTAAGCTATTCTGAGTTGCATTATACAACCTATAACCAAATGTGTTCTGAGTAACACAGGTGGCCACTTTATTGAATGAGGTTACCTCTAAAGGACAATGCTAATATCAACCACAATAGTACTTGCAACTCACATAATATCACATAAAGCACTTGACAATAATTTATTTAGCCTTCGCAACAACTGTGTTGAACTAGATGCTATATTCTCATTTACACATGAAAAGAAGTCAAGTGACTCACCCAAGTTCACATAGTTGGTAGGTAGCAGAGTCTGAATTTGAATCCAGGTAATTGAGTTCTAGAATCTGTGCCATTTACCTCTACATTATGCCCAAGAGTAGCAATGGATGATGTCTATCCAGGTAATGGATGATAGCCAACTCTTTACTAGAGACTCAATAAAATGTATCTCTTCCAGCTGTTAGAATCATTGTTATACCAAGTTTTTCTCGTAGAGGCAGTTCAGATGTTAAGGACTGAGCAGTCTTTCAACAGCCTCATGTTGTAGAGAAAAGGAGTAGGACATCAAGGACTAGAGGCCTGCCCCAGGGGAAGACTAGCGAACTCCCTTCACTTTAGTTGGGGGGCCTGATGGGCTACTCCTGAAAAGTAAGGGTGAATCAGAAGTAGATAGGTCCCCAAAGGGCACATTCTTCATCCAATCATTTGACATTTTTCAGTAGGCTCTATCACTCCCAAAACACTTCAGCTCTTCCCTGAGAGTTTTGCTTACCAGACCCAAATCTACTTGACTTCTCTGGCATCTTAAATGTGTTAACAATATTTGCAAAAGAACAGAAATTTAGTTGAGGAGAACACCAACCAAGAAGGAGGGGTGTTGAATGATCCAGTTGCCTCTGCTTGTTTTCTGTTACTATACTTCACTTAAGCCCGGTTTTCAAGGAAGACTCCTCTCTGACTCTGCCAGCAGGTTATGATGGAGAAACCATCTGGATTTCCCTTCAGGAAAGCTGATGTCTCAATTCTACCATGCTGGCCACAGCTAATGGATGCGCAACACTTTTGATTGAAGGCCAGTCTACTTGGGTGTTGGCCAGAGAGCCATGAATTGGTCTATCATGAAAACTTTACCAAATAGATAATAAATATGAATTAAACCAATAAGGTCCTCTTGCTGGTAGAGGAAGAATGTGAAAAATTTAGAGAAAACCAACAATTGGCATTAAGACCTGAAATGGAGAGACACAGAGAGAAAAGCTTATAATCAGAATCTATAAGACACAGGAAGCCGCTGGTCAGTGGCTGTGATGATAAATCATAAAAAAAAGAAGTGGGCAGTGCAAGGTTAGTCAGTAGCAACTGGAAGATAAACAGAAATAGGGAAGAGCATTTAATCTAGTGGGCAGACAGATATGACATCTACAAATGGATGGAAAATTGCAACTCTAATGAGTGCTGTGAAGAATACTATATGACTAGAAGTCAGTACATGTTTAGTGAGTTGAGATTGGAAGGGTAGACAGATGTTAACAGGCAAAAAACCAGAGGGGAACATTTCAGGTATAGGAAACAGGAGCAGTGGTGTGTGGAAGAAAAGAGTGGTTGAAAACAAGGTAAGATGTGGTTAAATGTGGGGCAAGAAATAGGCTGGAATGATGGGTAGATTTTCTTAAAAAAAAAAAAAAAAGAGGACAGGGATAGAAGAATTCAACATTTTGTGGCTGGGAAGAGAAAGAACTTACAAGGGAGACAAACAGAGCAATCAGTGAGGAAGAAGACAAATCAGGAGATAAAATAGTGTTTACTGAGTTTATCAACATGGCAGTCATTGATAACCTTTATTTTGGGGTCCCTGGTTGGGACTTTGGTTTTCAAGAAACAGGTAGCTGCAAATATGATTTAGTTTAATGCATATATGCTTTTATTTTCCTGCCCACCTCCTTCAAAAAGGGAAAGATAAGCCCTCAATCCCCAAATTCCAGATTTATATAAATGTTGCTGCATAGAAAAACCTCCTGGGGGCTTAAAAATGAATTGCTTTGTAACATGCCGAAGTGATCCTTGGAAACTTGTATATGTACAGAAAGCACCTCTTTGAAGGCCAGAACTAGAGACAAGGAGGAGAATATTTGTTTTTACTTAAAAAGAAAAAATTTCATCTATACCCCGAAATAAAGAAAATTTCATCTATACCCCGAAACTAGGGGAGTATAAGGAGTAGGGGGAGATTGTGGAAGAAGAAGGAAAAGAAGAAGAGGGCTGGAGTAAGACTTGTTTTAAAGGTGATTCAAATGAAGTCACAGATCTACATCCCAGCCACCAAAATGTATTCCATATGTCCTGTCGCCTTGTACGTTTAGTTCTTTTGTTGATCGTTAGCTGCACAATGAATAGATGACTTCATCAGGCTTGGTGTGATGATTCCTAAATGATCCCCCTCAAAGACTAGAAGGATTTCCTGGCCCGGAACTGCATGAATGACTTAAATTGTTTTCCCAGTGGCATTATCTTTGCACTTGCCCATAATGACTCATCTATCATTGGGCTGCCCAGCTACTTAATTGGCCCCGTCTGTCCCCTTTGCCTTGATTAACCCAAGTAACTGGATCATCAGCTAATGCCATTACTTTACTGCTTGTAGATTCTTTGGAGAGTTGACCAAATAGATCAGAATATGGATCCCAAGGGTAGCTGACTCTAAAGAATTGCCCTGTCTTTTCTATCTTTGAATCATTTAGCACAACATGGCTGACAAGCCATTATGATACACTTCGTGGTCACCATGTTTTCTTATATACATCACTATTAACGCCTTTGAGGTCCTTTGCATCGGCCAAGATACAGCTCCTTTCAATTACTCTATTGCTCACTCTTTAAAATTGGAAACATTCTACTCCTGTAGGGCCTAGGGGAAGAGAGGAATTTATGCAAATAACATGCTACTCATCTAGACAGGATATGGGTGATTTTATTAATTGTGGTGTGCTTTGAGATCCTTGCTTGAAGAGTGCTTTGTAAGTGTAGGAGGAAATTTTTAGCACTTGTCTTTTTGCACAGGGATGGCCAAGTAAGGGTGGCATGGATACCAGGCATTGCTCAATTAGAGACTCTAATTCAACCCTTTCTGGTTCTTCTTTCACACATCATGTAAAAGACAGGGCGGTCTCTGTTCAGATAATTAAGTAAATGAGCTGATCCCTTATGTAGGGTTCCAGAGAGTTTATAGGACTGTTTATTTTGCTATATTGTGGGTTCTCTGTAAAAGGGAGAGTCTTTAGAGTTAAATGGACTAAAAAACAAAACAAAACAAAACAAAAAAAACACCGAACTCCCTCTGGACAATATATGGTTTGATACCTCAGGTTTACCTGTAAAATACAGATAAATAAGCTCAACGCCCGAAAGGTTGGTGGAAATAGAGGGGTTAATGCAGAAACATGCTTCATACTGTGCCTGGCACACAGTAGGTATTTGGAAGTCTAATTACCCTTTTTTCCATAGGGCAGTAGTTCCTAGCAACCTTAATAGCACCTCAGAATCATCTGGAGAGCCTGGCAAAGCCCCGGTCGCACCCCAGATCAACTGAATGAGTATTAAATCAATATAAATCAGGATGGGACAAGGCATGAATTTTGGTTTCCAGGAGGCATAGCCATGGAGACTTGGATGTCTCAGAAACGGCCTCCATTGCCAGTCGAAGCCCACAACCATGCCTGTTGGCAATAAGTGCCTGACTGTGTCCTGGCTGTGTCCTTGGTAGTGGAAAATAGAAGATGGGCATATGTCCTGGCCTCTTCTTTGGCACGATTACCTCCCAGCAGTTAACCAGTGCTTGGATGCTTGAAGAGTATGTTTTGTGGGGCTGACCTGCTCCCCTGACAGCTATCTGCTCTGACTCGAGATCACCCCAACTATCAACACCCCCACCGCCCCCCTCCGCCATCCAGGAGGCTGGATAAAAATCCAGCTGACCTGTACATTGCTGTTCTACCCATTCAGATTTCTAGCTCTGCCAACTTGAGAGATGGTCTAGGTTACCGGAGGCCACAAATACTTTAACCTTCTCTCCAATGCTGTTAAAACAAAAACAGCTGGGGCAGGGGAAGGAAAACAAATAAAACACAAAGCATCCCACTACAAAGCTTTGCAGTCCCCTAATAAAAACAATCGTCTGTGGTGTTTCCAAAAATATGCTTGGGAGAACTCAACCTCCAGAGGGCCAGAAGGCATTGCAGACAGTGGAGACTCCCGGAATGACCTGTCAAAAGCTGAAGAAGGAAAATTTGTTGTCTGCTAAACCGTCGGCATGCAAAAAAACAGAGAGGCATTTCCCTCTGAAGGACTAAGTGGAAAAGGCGGATTTCATGAGCTTGTGAGCCAACCCGGGTGCCGCTCTCTATTTTCTGCAGGTTTGCAAGCTCACTTGTTAATAGAGGAAACATGAATGTGCCCAGATGCCACAGAGGGACTAATTTTATTATTTTCCAGGCTTAAAAGTGCACATAAAGAAATACATGCCGCTATCCTTCCCTAAATTGTTTAGCACGCCGCCATGACAGTCGGAATTCAGACTGGACAACCTCGAAGAGGCTCTTAGGCAGCCTTGCTTGGAAAACATTGTCTTTTTTTTTTTTTAGAGATGGGAAGAGCCTTCCCATAAAACATCTCTTAAAATTTAAGAAGTCGATCTTTCTAAAAAATCACATTGATATTAAAGAATACCTAAATGACTTAAGAATGCCTCATCTCCTTGCCTCTTGCCCCTTCTTTGTCCATTCACTCAAGGCTCCTCCCCCTGGCATGGCGGGGCATGGTCTCTGTGGTGAGATGGGGGGTGGGGAGTGGACAGGACGGACCTTGGAGTAAAGTGTCAGTGTGACAGCAGGAACCCAGCGGTCTGTTATTTTAAGCTCTGGAGCTCAGACAGGACATTTTGTTTGCAACACACTTAGGAGCAAAGTGATCTCAGCTAAGATCAAGAAGCTACAGGGCAGGAAGAATCATAAGAATCACATTAGCAGTGACAAGCTTCCCAGTGGGATGGAGAAAACTGTTTGGAGTGGTTTGCTGAGAGGAACACACATTTTTATCAGGCACTGAAGCTCTCCCTTTTGATGTCTGGATTCCAAGGTTACAGCATGTTTTATAGTCACATACACATGTTCCCGGGACTCTTCAGGCCACTTAGTCACACCTCCGGGGAATGCACATAGGAGCAAGGAGGCCGGACATCCAGGGTGGACAGCTGTCTGCACCCTGCCTCCACCTCCCTACCCGTGACTCACACACACCATCAGGAGTCAGGAGTTTCACCCATGAGAAGAGAATGGATAGGTCTTGCGTATCTATTATTATGCACCAGAAACCGTGTTTGGGGGCCCTCTTCACAGATACCGAAACTGAGGCTGGGAGATCATTAATGCGTTACCCAGCTGACCTGGAAACGGGCCATACCTCCTGGGCTAATCAAAGTCTGCTCTTTGGAGAGAAGCTGGTAAACTTATTTCTGATGAGGTGTGAATTCCATGATTCATGGATTCACAAGTTTTGCAAACGAAAAGCACTCACTATGTTCAGGAGCCAGACCAGCTGGGAAGGTGAAGTAGAAGATGTGAACATTCTGAGACGGTTTGCAAGGAAATGTTTGCATGGAAGACAGGGCAGATAGCAGACAATATACAACTGAGCGGAAGAGACTTAAGAAAGGTGGAGACAGAGTTGGCAGGCTTTTCACACAGTAGGGCTTCCTGAATATTTACAGAACGAATGACAAGATTTAATGGTAATTTGCATTTCAACAGAGAGTAGTGTCTTCGCAAGTCACAAATTGTGGAAGTTTGCACATTTAATGGGGTAATTTGGAAGGCTAGGGGCCACCTGGGAACTTTGTAAATTAGTGATTCTTAAGCACAGGAACACACCAGAGTCTCCTGGGAATCTATCTTTTTCTAGAATACATACAATAAAGTCCCCCTGTCCCCCACCCCCCACCCCCGGGATTCTGCTCCAGAAAGACTCCTGGGGTAACTGTGTCGCCTCCAGTTGAGAATCATTGCTTGAAGTCATGACTGCTATTGTGGGTGTTGATTCTACAAAGATATTAGGGCTGATCCCAACCGAAGACACCAGAAAGCAATTTCGTTTCGCAATATTTTGTACTCCATCTACAGATCTGTATGTAAGATTCCACCTGCCCTTCCCTTTTTCTTTTTTCTTATTTATTTATTTATTTATTTTTTTAATTTTTTTTAATTTTTTAATTTTTTTAAAGATTTTATTTATTAATTTGACAGAGAGAAATCACAAGTAGACAGAGAGGCAGCCAGAGAAAGAGAGAGAGAGGGAAGCAGGCTCCCTGCTGAGCAGAGAGCCCGATGCGGGACTCGATCCCAGGACCCTGAGATCATGACCTGAGCCGAAGGCAGCGGCTTAACCCACTGAGCCACCCAGGTGCCCCCCTTTTTCTTTTTTAAATGAAGATGAGCAAGTGACTCATCAACTCTGAGCCTTCATTTACTGATCTGTTAAATAGGGAGGATAGCAGTAACTGCCTCACCTACTGGAATGCACCATGGAAGAAATGCTTTGGAATTTTGGAGCAAAGAGCTAGAGGTGGTAAGTGAACATTGTGTGTATCTAAGTTTGGAGGTGGGGAGGCACCTGGAAATGGGTAACTCACTTGCCATAACATTTGCATCACAGTCATGAGAAAGATCAGTGGAGTCAGACCACAGAGAGTTCTGAAGGGCACCCCAGGATTTGGTAGGTTTTGGTGGGTAGTAGGGAGCCATGGCAGCATCATGAGCAAGACATGCCATGTTCTGAGGGGGTTTAGGAAGAGGAAGCACATGGTGTATAGCACATGGTTGACGATGAGGGAAAAAATGGAGTTGGCAAGACAAGTAGGAGGCCAGAGTGGCAGCAAACTCTGAAGCAGGTGAAGGGGTGCACGTCCTCAGCTTATTGGGATCTGTGGCAGGAAGGCAAAGGAGGCAGCAAAGGACAGGTCCTGGGCTAAGCGACTGGGTTCATGGGGTCCCCTGAAAGGTCTCTGTGAGCCCATGCAAGTCAACGTGGCCACCAGGAAGTCCCATCGAGGCAGCTGCCTACATGATTCCACCCTCTGGCTTTGAAAGTGTCCACTGGGAGTGCACGGGTGAAGCCGCAGAGAGGCGGCATGGGGGGACATTGAGGGAACCCTCAGCAGAAGGCCGATCAGACTGCCCTGCCCTCACTACAACAATAGCATCAAGGACAAGAACTCAAAAAGTATGAGCCCCGTTTCCTGGGTCCCATGTCAGCTTTACCGTCTGGGGCAAGGTACTTCATCTTTCTGTAACTCAGGCTCGTCACCTATAAAACGGGACTAATGACAATGTAATAATAATAATATCCATTCCATTCCATTCTGCACATTAAATGTTAAGCACTTGGAAGAGTGTCTGCACACAATAAGTCCCTATGAGTACTGTAAAATTTAAAAACTATTTATATCTGATAATATGGATGCTCATATACATTTCATTTGAAAAAAAATTCTGTAGTTCAAAAATATTGAAAACTATTCATTTGAACCAAAGACCAGACCGACTGACTTGGATTTGCCCTATAGGGCTGTGTCCCTGAGCTCAGTGGAGGTTAGGAGGTTATCTGTGGCACCTGCACCCAATCTGGCTGTTCCTGGTCCCTTCTCAGGTTTTTGTTTTTCTGTTTTTTTGTTTTTTCTTTTGTGGGATTTTTTTCAGTGTCTAGGACATGTCCTCCAATCGCTTCTTACCCACCAGAATCAAATGTTCACTGGGACAATTTTCAGTTTCAGTATTCAAGTTGAAGAATCAGACTATATACAGCCCTCCTATTTTAGAAGAGTAAAATAAATTTTAGGGACATTAACCTATACCTGAGGCCTGATCAGGTGAGCCCTTAGAAGGGACTGGGCTCTCCCTGAAGAAAGAGATTCAGGAAGAGAGGGGGGAGATTCCCGAAGATTCGAGAAGGAGATTCCCCATTGCTGGCTTTGAGGCAGAGGGAGGGGCTGGATGGTAAGAAGTTCCAGCAGTCTCTAGGAGCAGAGAGGGGCCAGCACGCAGCTGGCAAGGAAATGGGGACCTTACCCTTGCACCCCCAAAACTGGATTCTGCCACTAACACGTGAGCTTGGGAGAAGAGCCTGAGCTCCAGAAGAGAAGCCAGCCATAGATACCTTGATTTGGCCTTGAGCTCAGAACAGACTATGCCCAGACTCCCGACCCAAGGAGAGCATGAGATAATAAATGATGTTGTTTTAAGCTGCTTAATTTGTGGTAATTTGTTATGCAGAAATAGAAAACCAATACATTCGTTCTCTCTAGCCCAGAGCACACGCCGGGCTTCTCCAGGCACAAATCCACCTGCTTAATCCTCCCCAGCTGCGGCCTCGTGTAGCTGGTTTTCTCCACAACTTGTCCAGAAAAGAATGGGGCTGGGGCAAGGCACCCATGGCATTTGGGGTTTTTGCTGCTTAGCTGAACATGAACCAGTGATGGGAAAAACACAGGTCAGTATGAAACAGTGGCTTCCCTTTACCCTCTGTGACGCTACAGCTGGAACCGCGTTCTTTCCTTCTCTAGCTGTACTGAGCCAACATGAGTTCCACATGTGTTCCATTACGGACTCCCATCTCTGCGTCCCTCGACACAGAGGACAAAAGCCAAGAGGAAGCTTCTGGAGAGACTCATGGTGTAAAAGGATATCTTGTTTGCAGGGCGGTGGACGGAAGTGGCCACACTAACCTTTTGCCCCAGTGCCATCTAAAAGACAAACAGATCCTCTTTACCCTCCTGCTAAGGAAATTTTGTAAGGCCTTAAAGCAAGTGCAGAATTTACGGAGCTGCCCTAAACCTCCACCTTTGCCTAACCCTCACGGCGAAACAAATGAAGGGACGGAACATCTGGCGAGCCAGTTCTGCACAACCAGACCAGCTTCCCCTCCTCGCAGGGGTTCAGTTTGCCGGCTCCTTCTATGTTTATGGGATAAACCCAAGCCATCCTATGTGCACAGAAATGGCAACAGGGCAGAGAAGCAATGTCTGTCACTCGGCTGGCTCAGCCCTGCCTGCGGTCCACACATACAAAAAAAGAGCCAGGTAGGACTTTCCATCCCCACCCCCCAGCATAGGTGATTAATCACTACGGAGGTAGTCCCTCAGTTGAAAGCCAGCGGAGCGTAGCGCCCGGCCATCTGTTTTGTATTAGCTGTTGCCGAAATGCCAGTGGCCTGAAACCTTTGGAAAGACCACAAAGCCCGGAGCGTCTTTCTCTGCCTCTGTCTGGTCCCCAGCGGGTAGCCAAGCACAGATCTTCAGGAAGAAGCAGCGAATGCCTCCCTCAACAGTGCCTGGGCCCTCACAGGGCCCGATTCAGGTGGGGTGCTCTGTGGACCCCGCTCGTACTCTCTAAGGGACTTCCAAGGGGCAGAACGGAACAGAAAAGAAACTGTAGGAAGCTGATCTTGGATCTGCTCTCTGCCGAGGTAGGTGCTAAGAAACATGAGAACTTTTAAAATCACATGTCTATTATTGAGTTTCTTTGCCCCAACCAGGGTTTTTTGGGTGTTCACTGCTTTTTTCCTCCCTTTGCAGAGGACACAGAATTCCCCGGGGGAAGAGTAGATGATGAACAAGGACAGCTCTAGAAAAGCTCAGTGATGCGGACGGATTAAGGTATCTATAGCTCCCACAAGCACTGAAAAAAGGCAACAGCTTCTGAGGGAAGTTTGTGACTGTATCTCATGTCAAATACAAACAGTAAGAAAGTGAGAAAATTCGACTGGAGAGCAAATTGCTGTCACCCTGCGTATTCCTCCCTCATCCCCTCCCCCACCTCAGGCCCTAAATCTTCCCAGTTACTCACTGCTATTTTTAAACCTATCAAACTCAAGTGTAAAAATATGCGTGCCCTGTTCCAGGACCCAGAGCAAAGGTCCAAGGTCACAGCTGGAAGGCACTGGTGCCACTTTCTCCAAGTCCACGTCGGGTTAGAAGCGGGGTCAACACCTCACCTGCCAATCTCATGATAAAAGTTCACAAATGACTGGGATGAATGAAATAATCCATACAAAATGATTTAAAGATGAGGCATGCTTGTATTTTCCAGTTTGAATGAATTATATTTTAAGTCTCACTCTTTTTTTTTTCTTTTACCCTTAGATTTTCTCTCCCGAGGGTTAAAAAAAAAAAAAAAAGGAAAATGATGGAGATTCATAAGTTGATGGAAGTTCCTTGAAACACCTTGCCATTGTATTCCGCTCTTTCTCTTAATAACTGAATAAAAAAACAGATTAAGCCTTCAAAAAATCTGTTTGGCAAATCTCAAATACAGCAGGAACGATCTGGAGAGAGCTTGCCCATTTAGACATAACGGAAACAAACAGTGCTTCTCAAAGTCGATGAAATGCTTCAAGCAATGTGGGGCAGGGTCATAGCTTCATGTGATCTCGATCTTGGCACAAACTCTCGTTTTAGTTCTCTCTCTGGTGATGAGTCACCTTGACTAGTCACCTGCTGGGTGCTGGTGTGATAAACGTCAGAGGTTCAATCCTTGTTCAAGTCTCTTAGCCTCCTTTAAGTCCACGGTCCCCAAAGAACCCAAGGGTGGCTGAATGTGAGGTTTGGGTTGATTCAAAACCAGCCCCTCCATTTCAGATAACTAGCCTAAATGTGCTTGTTTATAAATTGCACGTTTTAAATTGCAATGTTCTATGTTCTGTCCCATCATGTTCCCCCTTCTAGAAAAAAAGTCTGACTTGTCTGAGAGTACACTACTATTTCCAAAATATACGTGCTTCCCTGATCTGGCCTGACTTCCAGAGCTGTCCTAATTTCATGTCATTTTAATGTCTTCTGGAGAAGCATCATGCCCAGGGTCCATTTTTCTGCCTTCAAAGAGTGCACGGTGTTGGGGAATTTAGCAACAAAGCAATGATAATGATCTTAATACCTGCCGTGGCCTAGGACTAGGTTCTGTGCAAAAGAAGCAGAAATGGTTGTAGTAAAATCCAGAGTAGGACCCCCGAGAGTCCCTACAAAAGGAAGAGAGATTTATCTTCAGTCCTTTGGATTTTGTTTTTCGTTTTCTCTTAGCTACTTTTATTCTGTCTCAGGTCAAGAGATTTAATCAGTCAACAGGGCAAAATTGGGAAACTGTCTAAAATATACAGTGTCTTCCTACAGTATACATCCATCAAAAGTCTAGGAAAGAATGTCCCGGACTGAGGTTAAGGATTGTGGCAAAGCCTGGCTAGCTACTCACTGAACCCATTTCCTTCTAGGCAGACAGTTACTTCATTTCCCTGGCTCCTCTGTGGTCAGGTAAGGTCATGGGGCTGAGTTATGGTCAATAGAATGTGGGCAGAAATGAAATGTACCTTTCCAGTTCCAGCCCGTGAAAAGATTGCCTATTTCATCCCCTCTGTTCCTCCTTCCTTCAGTGGCAAGCTTGGAAGCTATATATTGAAGCTTGGAAGTTGAAGCTACAAGTTGGAAGGAGGTTGGATTCCTGGAAGAGAACTGCCTATGCAAAAAGAGCAACCATTCTGGACTTTGTATGACCAAAAAGTATTTTTTTTTATTATGTTAAGTCACTAATAATATATTGTCTGCTACAGCAACTTATAACCTTAACTAATACCAGCCTTATAAGACTGTGTATATCATGAAAACTTTCAAGGGTTTAAAACCCTAATGCCTTTCTATGTTTCATTGGCTAAATGGTATAAAGGGAAACTGTAATTTTTGTGTGAGAATTTTAGTTTCTCAACCTCTCATTACTAGTCACCAAGTAATGTCATGAAAACCTGAAGTTTCTTGATTGAAAAAGATCCTAAGTGCAAATCATCATTAAGATAGAGTAGGGGAGAGAAGAAGGCCCCCCCTCCAGTGTATTTAGTGGGAAATACCATTGTGGATGCCTCAGAATCAACCTATTCTCCTCTATTTTAGATACATACTTTGCCTCGGACAGAGGATTAGCTGGTGGCCAGTCCTTGCTGATTACTGTGTATAAAAAAGTCACATGCACTTTTGGGCTTTGGATGTCTCCATGGGAAACGTTAAGTAAGGGATTCAGCTAACTGCTTAGATAATTAAAGGAAAAACTCCATTTGTGTTCCTGCTATTTGGGTAGCATTGGCTTGAATTACCCAGCTTACTCACCTCTGTATTAGATGGTGTCTAGACAGAGCCTTAGTATATGTGATAATATAAAACCACTCATTTATCAAAAGAATAGGAAAGGGACCCTAGATTTTGGACTGTACAGGTATCAATCAAAGGAAGTGATTCTAACTCCAGTGTTTGAACCAAAATAATTCTCTAGGTAATTTCTAAAGAAACCATAATTGTTTATAGGTAGTGATTAGGTTCTAAGCCTTGCCCAGGAAATCTATTTGGCCCCAAATCTGGTCAGTGAGCATTCATTTACATAGTTGATGCTTAAGACACAATTAATTAACCAAACGCTATCTATTCGGAAGGCTGGGTTGGGGGCCTGTGGCTAACATAGGAGGGATAAATTGAAGGAGATGGAGGAGGGAGGCAGTATTTTCTGAATGCAGTCATTGAGATGGGGCTTCGAAGGCTAAATGGGGATTAGGAGATAGAGAATAGGTATAAATGCAGGGCACCTGGGTAGCTCAGTCAGTTAAAGCATCTGATTTCGGTTTAGGTTATGATCTCAGAGTCTTGGGACCAAGCCTCACATCGGGCTCCATGCTTAGCAGGGAGTCTGCTTGGCACTCTCTCCCTTTCTCCATCTTCCCCTCCTTCTGCCCCTCTCCCCACTCATGTTTGCTCTCTTTCTCCCTCAAATAAATAAATACAATCTTAAGAAAAATAGGTATAAATGGGTTGTGGGAAGAGATGAAGGCCTTCCAGATGGAGGAGATATCCTGAGCATCCATAAGGGAGGGACCAATGCCTGGTGAACAGTTGATGGGATATGGCCAAAGCTCCCGTTGAACGGGGTCATACATCCCATCAACATATATTGCTTGGGGTTGGGGACAGGGTCGTATCCTCACGGTATTTGTATTCTACTGAGGGAGACAGACAATAACCAAGGAAGCAAGTATATAATTCCAGGTGGTGGTGAGTACTGTGAAGAAAAATGGTGCGGAACAGGGGAGTAGAGAGAGTTACCCACAAAGAAATGGGTGATATTTTAGAAAGGGGGTTAGTGTTGGTGGCAGGAGTTAGAAGGGTCATTCCCGCATGAATTCCCATTCTAAGATGTTCTGAGTCCAAAGTTCATCTGGGCCCTGAGTTTGGTTCTGAACCAGTTCTGAGAGATGAGTGGGTGGCAGAAAGTAAAAGGGTATTTGTGTCTGTCTGGGGTCAGGAGCAAGGAAGGTCTTATGTGGGGGTCAAGGGATCAAAACAGGGAAAGGATGCAAGCTTCTGGGGAACCAGAGAAAGTTCTAATTGTTTTCTTTCAATTTGAAGATAGATTCTTTCCTTGTTGATGAGGCTAAGAAAAATTTTATCAGTGCCAATTTTTGAATTATCTGATGATTTTAAACTTGATCACATTTTAAAATTTTATCAGTGCCAATTTTTGAATTATCTGGTGATTTTAAACATGATCTTAACTTGTTCAATGAACAATACACGCCCCCTTCCATTAATTGTTCCGTTATGCACAGAAACCAGTCATCTTCAGCCCCTCAGATATTCTCAGTGAATAGAATCAGGGATTTTCCAACGATGGGACAGAACACTCAGTTTTAATTTTAGGATAGGCGATGTTGCCGTGAAATAGTGACACCATAATATAAGCAAATTTTGATTTAAAAGAAATCACTTCCTCACTTCAGGGATGGAGAGCCTCTCAGAGGCATAGAGGAGAGGGATCCCATTCCCCGAGAGCCTTCATTCCCCAGCTCTGCCAAAGGCAGCATGGGATGTGTAAACAGAGTTCTGGGGCCCAGGTAAGGAAGGACGTCTTTCCAGATGGAATGTTTTGAGTATTTCCCAAGTCAAGCAGGAAATAAAATCTCAGAAAGATTTAGTGCGAGCAGGCCCTCTGTTGGGGAGTGTGTCTATTTAATACTTCCTCCTCAGATCCTGGCCCATCAGTTTTGATTTGCCAGCAGGCAAAGGAAGCCAGGCTGAGGAAGAATTCCTTGTACTGGCACAATGGCTGAGGGTACTTAGCTTCCATTTGCATACTCAGTTTCCCCATCCGCCCTAAGCTTTCGTGCTCAAGTTCACCAAAACCAAAGTTTCCAGGCTCTCTTAGGCTTGTTAAGCTTTTTCTTCATCTTGAAAGTGGAGAGTTGAGGCAATTATTTGGATAATATCTAAGTTTGATGGGTAATATCTAAAATGACTGAGGAAGGATCCTAGTAATACTGTGCTTATTTGTTTTGTCCTTTGGTAGCAATAATCTCTGCCCACAACCTTCAGAAAACATTAAATTAATAAGATAAAACACCCTATTGTTTCATCCTGTCAAATTGTCCAGCTTTGAGGACCCTTTGTAGTGAATTGCTTTATTTCCAGGAAAAACACAATTCATTATTTCATCTTATTTTTTTAAAAGACTTTTATTTATTTGTCAGAGAGAGAGAGAGCGCACAAGCAGGTACAGTGGTAGACAGAGGCAGAGAGAGAAGCAGGCACCCTGTTGAGGAAGAATCCCGATGCGGGACTCGATCCCAGGACCCTGGGATCATGACCTGAGCTGAAGGCAGCAGCTTAACCAACTGAGCCACCCAGGTGTCCCCATCATTTCATTTTAATTTTACCTTTAGTTTTTCCTCTATGGCCATAATATCCAGACACATCCCCCACTACTACTCATAAACTCCCTGTTAAAGGGTGAAGAGGGACAAATGTGACTTTGAATAAAAATCGAGGATTTCATTTTTCTTAACTTCATTGCATAAGACTGGGAGACTTTATTAGCAGTGATGAAGGTTTAGGATACTTAAATTGAGTATTATACATTAGGAATTGCAATTCTGTATACATCTTCTCTTGCAAGTACATTCTCACTACTGTTTTCATTTCTAGGGATACTTCTGGCCACTCAATTATAAACATCAAATATTTCCATGCATATGATGGCAAAAAAGAGGCTTTTTTTTTTTTTAATTAAGAAAGTTGGTGATCATCCCACCAGCCTAGCATGGAAGTGACAGAAGGGAGAAGGATGGTTAAATCACAGATATGATGATTTTTTTAATAAAGCCATTTTGGTAAAATAAGAAATGAGTTAGCCAGTGGAGTCATTCAAATGTAAGTACTGACCTATTAATTATAGTCAGATTTTTTCCAAAGCTATTCCTGTCTCTGATAAAATTTCATTTCTAAAAAAACTGATGTTACACAAAAAAATTAAAAATATCATACGTCCAGGGTACCTGGGTGGCTCAGATGGTTAAACATCTGCCTTCAGCTCAGATCATTATCCCAGGGTCCTGGGATCAAGTCCCACATCGGGCTCCTTGCTTCTTGGGGAGCCTGCTTCTCCCTCTGTCTCTTTCTTTCTCCATCTCTTATGACTAAAGAAATAAAATCTTTAAAAAATTACATGTCCAGATTAAGCTTAGATATTCAAATAAAGGGGTCTGTAGATTGCATGTTGGCAAAGAGGTAAGTGTTTTTTTTTTTTTCCCCAAGATTTTTTATTTATTCATTTGACAGAGAGAGAGAGAAAGACAGGGAGAGAGGAAACACAAGTAGAGGGAGTGGGAGAGGGAGAAGGCGGCTCCCCACGGAGCAGGGAGCTCAATTGAGAGCTCAATCCCAGGACCCTGGGATCATGATCTGAGCCAAAGGTAGATGCTTAAAGACTGAGCCACCCAGGCGCCCAAGGAGGCAAGTGCTTGATAAAATGTATAGTTGCTGTTTCATCCTCATGGGAAATTGAAAGTATTATAAAATCTTAGCATCTGATATTCAAAAGGTGTATTGGATTGAGCAGACCATCTTTTCTAAGAAAAGTGCCAGTGTCATTTCTACACCATATCAACAAAATTGTAACAATCACAGCAGGAAAATGAGTAGCCAATAGGAGGCTGATAATTACAGTGCAAAGTCAAGCAGACCCCACACAGTAAACGGAAAAGCCATTCTTCCCAAGTTATGGATATGAAAGACTTGGTTGTAGTTTATTTTAACTTACTCAACTTCCTTCTTCATAATTTAATTTAAACTTAGCAGTTGCCCATTGGGGATCTCCTTTCTCACTGAATGGAGTTCACCTATTACAGATGCTCTGAAAAACTGAAGTATTTATTATACCCTGTCCATCCCAAGAGACACAGGTTACTAGAGAAATGGCAGTCCCTGGGTATGATGTCTCCTTTCAAATCAAATAATATAATCAGTTCTGTGATAATGAACTCCTAATGACTCTCTGTACTTCAAAAAGGTTATATAGAAGCGCAGGTTGAAGGGAGAGGCTGTTGTGAACACAGGTACTTTGTGAGGGTATGGAACATCTGGCTATCAGGCACCTGTGGGCTGTGAATTTCTAATGAATATAGAGACCCATCATGTTCCCATCACCAGTGGTAAGCACAGTGTCTGACACCTAGTAGGTCTCTGATATACATTTTCCAAATTGAATTAAAAAGAAACATTCTAAGTCCCAATTATGCACTGAGTATAATACAGGTACTGATAACATATCTGTTCTGGGCCATCTTTTCCTCCAAAGGATGGAGCAGAACCTCTGAAAACTTAATACTGGCCATCTCAGCATTGAGCTTGGCCACAGTCAACCTCTTTCTTGGGATTCTTGCCCTATGTCTGTGTCTAGTTTTGCTCTTACATTTATATGCTAATTTTAGTGCCACCAATGTCTGAAAAAGTTGCTCACGTGTCCCCAGTCATCACTTCATGTCTCACGGAGTGATGGGAAAACCTGATGGGAGGGAGGAAACTGAAGTGACTACAGATCATCACACACCTGTGATTCTCAGTCTGGTCCCTGGGGCAGCAGCTTCAGCATCACCTGGGAGCTTATGAGATGTGCAACAAGCATTTCTGAGCCCAGAGCTGTCAGCAGCCTGTTTCACCATCCCCCCAGGTGATTCTGATACAGGCTCAAATCTGAGAATCATGTCTCTACATAAGGGGTGTATATGTGTGTGTGTGTCGTCGGCGGGGGGCGGGGGGCGGTGTGCCTGTACAGAGGGAATTTGAAAAGGAACTGAAGATCGAATTTTGGTAAGTGCAGGCAGGCATGCAGACCTCACAGAAATGGGGAGTAAGAACAGACAGAAAAATTAAAAAAGAACCAGAAAAGAAGAGCATCTCCATAATTAAGAGAAGACTTCAAAGAGAGGAAGAGGTGGAGAGGTCAGTCAAATCTAGGACAAGAAGACAGGCAGCAAACACCACCGTTTCAGGAAAATCTGCAGCCACGGAAGAGACGCAACTCGTTCGTTGGCTGGTTGAAGAGGATGAAGGGGTAAGGGAAAGCTAAAAAGGATGCGGGAAGAGAACAGTTCATCACTGAGAAAAGGGGCTGTGCCTGCAGCAGGTGGGAATGGAGAGAATCAAGCACAGGGCAGTGACGGACAAGGGTCATTTCTTTGTGGAGCAAAGAGGGAAAGAGAAGATTCTGTCTTTCCACAAGCATTTGCTGAGCACCTGTAACTGCCTGGCACTGTTCTCAGTGTAATGAATAAAACAAGACAAAGTGTTTGTTCACCTGGAGTTTACCGTTCTAAGGAAGGAAAACAAAAAGCAAGGCGATATCTACCGCATTTGTCAGGTGCCATGAAGACAAATGCCATGAAGACAAGAGCGAGGTAAGGAGAACGAGAGGGACAAGGAGGGAGCGTGGTTTAATATAGGGCCACTCCCCTAACAGGCTAATGTTAGGTAAAGACGCTAGGGACGCGCGGGAGGGGCCACACAGATACTGGTCAGCAATGCTGAGCTGGAGAGGCCGGCAAGGGCACAGTGCCTCTGCAGGCATCGTTCCCTGCATTCTAGGAAGAGCAAGGAAGCCAGCTTCTTGGAGTAGATGAAGCGAGGGAACAGAAGACCTTATCATGAGAAGACTTGAAGGCCACGGTCTGGGCTTCACACTCAGCAGGATGGGAAGTGGTGAAACGTTCTGCGAGGGGGGTATTCCGAGTTACACTTAAAAAAAAAAAAATTACTTTGGCTTCTGTATGGAAAACAAGTCCTATAAAAGAAAAGAGTGGAAGTGGAGGGGCTATCCCGGAGGCCACTCCGGTAACATGCGTGGAGCTGACCCAGGGAGAGCTGAGGCTCGCAAGAAGAGACCAGATTCTGGACATAAAGCAAAGGACGTGTTGTGGGATTTGCTGGTGGAGCAGGTACAGGTCTGAGAGAAAGGCAGAGCTCTCCAGTGAGTAAAAACTTGACAATCGGGAGAAGGGCAGAAGCAGATGATTTAAAATAATAGTAATAATGGGGGCACCTGGGTGGCTCAGTCGGTTAAGCGGTTGCCTTTGGCTCAGGTCATGATCCCAGAGTCCTGGGATTGAGCCCCGCATTGGCTTCCTGCTCAGTGGAGAGCCTGATTCGCCCTCTTCCTCTGCCTGCTGCTCTGCCTATTTGAACTCTCTCTGTCAACTAAATAAATAAAATCTTTTCATGGGGTGCCTGGGTGGCTCAGTGGGTTAAAGCCTCTGCCTTCGGATCAGGTCATGATCCCGGGGTCCTGGGATTGAGTCCCGCATTGGGCTCTCTGCTCAGCAGGGAGCCTGCTTCCCCCCCTCTCTCTGCCTGCCTCTCTGCCTACTTGTGATCTCTGTCTGTCAAATAAATAAATAAAATCTTTTTTAAAAATAATAATAATGGTAACTGTTAGGTTTATTGAGTATTTCCTATTTATCAAGTGTCGCACTAAGTCTGTTACCTGTATGATGTCATTTATTCCTACGGGCAACCCCCATTAAAATTAAGAGATGGAGGCTAAGCAAGGGTAAGCAGTTTGCCCATCATGGAGCGAAGGCACTTAGGGACTGGGCCCCTTGCCACCTGGCTGCAGAGAACATACCCTTAATCCTCCCTGAGATACAAAAGGGAGAGTGGGGAAGGAAGGTCAAATTGGCATTTCAAAAAGAATATTGACGGATGCATTGAAAAACATGCATGCAAGATTTAAGTAAATAATAACAAGACACCTGTTGCTGGTGCTTTCCTTAGGAGGGTTGCTATGATTTGGGGCCCAGCCCTGTCTTCTGTTTGTGCCAAGTGGAGGCGAAGCAAATGACAGAGCTGCAGTCTTCCTGGACCTCTTCAAAAGTGATGTCAGTTACAGAAGGTCCCCAGTACTAAGTGATCCCTTCAGCTGCCTCATGGGTGTGGAACACACTTCTGGCCTCCACTCCTCTGAGATAAGCATTCCCTTGACCTGGTTTAGCAGAAACTCTGACCTGAAACGGAATAGGCCAGCAAGATGGAAGTTGAATCGTGATGTATTTATTAAGCCGAGCACTGGGTTTGACACTCAGGCACAACAGATTAATTCAAGAAGACACATTTCTTGCCCTTAAGGGGCTTACAGCCCCTTAAGATTTGGCTTAGGGACCATGAGGATGGAGAAACCAAATCTCCACTCTGGGCTCATTGCACTGCATGATGGGACAAGTTGATTAGAAGATTAGAAGGAGATTAGAAGGGCCCTGGTGCACGTGGAATGAATGCCTGCACGGCCCGCAGCTTCTCAGCCTGTGTGCCCGAGCTCCACAAGCAGCCCGGCTGCAGAGGGAAGGTGGCTGTTTGTGCATAAACGTTGTCATTTCACAGAGACTGCTATTTCATCTTTGAACCTTGGCTTCAAAGGAACCCTGACCTTATTCCTGTGGCTTGCCTTTCTTTGAAGCCTATGGCTTTGCATTGCAGATTAAAGTGAAGATATTCATCAAGGGACAGATCTGGCCAACTGCTCTCCAAACTCAACCCGAAACAAAGCCTTGAAAGGCTGCAATCACAGTTGCAGTGGAGTGGGCTAAACATGAAGGCTTGGAGCCGTGCTCTCTTTCTCAGATCCTGTAAGGCAGCTCCGGAATGACACAGTGTGCCCCTTTGAGCTCCAGACAACTTTACCCCGAGAATCCGTATATCTCCGCAGAGACGGGTGAGTTAATGCAATGTTCTCAACCTGTCCTATTCATTTTATTTAAAGCAGAAATTGTCGTCAATGAGACCAGCATGAACACTCATTGGTGCCTTTGAATTCTTCAAAAGATGTGTCAGAGAGAAGCATCTGAAACTTGGCAGATGATTCAGTCAATTTTCTCTTCTACTACTTTCCTTTGTTGGCCCCTTCAAAAAGAAATTGTCCTATCTTTCCCCCGGGTTCGCCCATCTTGACTCTAAGGCAACAGGCTTCATGCATTGCCCTCTCTGTTCTTTCTTTCTCTCTTTTCCCTATTAAGATGGCAAGAGGAGGAAAGTGAGAAACTTTAAGTGGGAGGTAAACAAAAAATAATAAGCAAGTCATTCTTTAATTATTAGGTGAAAAGAGAGAACCAAAGGAGATATCGGCCACCTCAGAGGAAGAAAAATGGATGATAGATGACTATCAAAGAATAAATGATCATCTCTTCCAATGTCATTTTTCTGCAGATTTTTAGCTGCGATCAGATAAATGAAGTGAGTTCTGTCTGTGATGAAGTGGGAAACCAATCCAGAGGAGAGAAGGGAATGATTGTCAGGTTGACTCCACATAAATCAACTGCTTCTGACAGCATATACACTAAAGGGCTTAAGAAACCAATGATCCTTGGGGCGCCTGGGTGGCTGAGTGGGTTAAAGCCTCTGCCTTCGGCTTGGGTCATGATCCTGGGGCCTGGGATGGAGCCCCACATTGGGATCTCTGCTCAGCAGCCACCCTGATCCCCCCTCTCTCTCTGCCTGCCTCTCTGCCTACTTGTGATCTCTGTCTGTCAAATAAATAAATAAAATCTTAAAAAAAAAAAAAAAAAGAAACCCGTGATCCTTACTGAGACATAGGCTAATTCTCAGGTAACTTTCCTGGTTATTTTTCTTTAAGATAAGACCAAAAAAAAAATTCTGGTCATTGTAGGACAATTCATTTAACTTGTGTTTTAACTTAAATCTTAAATAATCGTTTTCCATTAAGAAAAGTGTGGAGTACAATGAGATACAACCTTATACCAGTTAGGATGACAAAAATTAACAAGACAGGAAACAAGAAATGTTGGCAAGGATGTGGAGAAAGGGCAACCTTCTTACACTGTCAGTGGGAATACAAGCTGGTACAGCCATTCTGAAAAACAGTATGGAGGTTCCTCAAGAAGTTAAAAATGGAGCTACCATACAACCTAGCAATTACACTACTAGATATTTACCCCAAAGATACAGATGTAGTGAAAAGAAGGGGCACAGATACCCCAATGCTCATAGCAGCAATGTCCACAATGGCCAAACTGTGGAAGGACCCAAGATGCCCTTCAACAGATAAATAAATAAAGAAGATGTGGTCCATATATACAATGGAATATTACTCTGCCATCAGAAAGGATGAATACCCACCATTTTCATCGACATGGATGGAACTGGAGGGGATTAGGCTAATTGAAATAAACCAAGCTGAGAAAGAAAATTATCATATGGCTTCACTCATATGTGGAACATAAGGAATAGCACAGAGGACCATAGGGGAAGGGAGAGAAAACTGAAGGGGAAGAAATCAGAGAAGGAGACAAACCATGAAAGATTCTGGACTCTGGGAAACAAACTGAGGGTTACAGAAGGGAGGGGGGAGGAGGGATGAGGTACCAGGTGATGGATATTAAGGAGGGCACCTGTTGTGATGAGCACTGGGTGTTACATGCAATTAATGAATCCTTGAATACTACATCAATCAATTAATGAATCCTTGAATACTACATCAAAAAATAATGATGTACTGTATATTAGCTAATTCAACATTGAAAAAAGAAAAAGAAAAAAAGAAATGCACAAAGTTTAGGGTCTCTGTGTGGCTAAGTGTCTGCCTTCTGTGGGTCATGATCCCAGGGTATGGGCTCCCTGCTCAGTGGGGTCATCTTCTTCTCCCTCTGCCCCTCCCACTGCTCATGCTCTTTCTCAAATAAATAAAATAAAATTTTAAAAAAGGAGAAATGAATAAATTTCAATAAGATCATTAATAATGGCTTTGTGAGCAGCCACTGGTTCCAGACTAATTTTTTCACACAATCAGACAGTTCATGTGGGCACAGATGCAGCTTTATTTCCAGCTTCAGGTTTAACAGGTTGAAAGATTTCTGCTTATCCATATCCACATCCTTTAAGTTACCAGCTCCTCCCACAAATCGGGGTCTGGTCATATGCCTGGTTTTGGCCAAAGGACTATAAGCAAGTGGTGTCACTTCCAGTCTGAAGTTTCTCTGTTCCCTGCCACGGGGACCGTAGAGGCTAGAAGTAGGCTTAATTGGTGCTTCTTTGGAGGACAGCTGTGCGGAGAGTTATCTAATTTGTGTTAGACTTGGTGTGAGCAAAATAAAACTCAGTTCTGTTAAGCCATAGAGATTTTCAGGGTTTGTTTGTTATGGTAGCATAACTTTGCTTATCCTGACTAATCCAGGGCCTTGGAGGACACCCAGTCTTACCTGACTTCCATCATAAGAATCTTTCCTACAGCATCCCAGAGATGTAGTCCAAATACTTCTTCCCTGAGAACTAAACATCTCAATAATAGTAGCAAATAATGGCAGCAAACAATTATATGATGCTTACTAAATACTTGTTTTCAGACATAATTTTAAGTATTTTGTATAACTTAATTTACTTGATTCTCACAAAAGCATGAGCTCGTCAGTATTATTTTCCTCATTTTATAGCTGGATGAATTGAAGCACAAGGAAGTCACTTGCCCAGAGCTGAACAGATAAGTTAAATCACTTGCCTGGGGCCACAGAGCCAGTTTACTTTCAGTTTCTGCTCCTAACCATTGCACCGCGTGGCCTCCCTAGATTGGATTTCCATTTCCTTTTCACACCAACTATTCAACAAGAGACAGAATAATAAAACTCCAAAGACGAGGTTGGAAGAGGCTTTGGAAAACCATTAATTACTGTGTTTTACATGAAGGAACAAAATCACTTTGCAAGCCATTTTCCTGCCGTTTTCAAACTGGTGTCCTGGGGGGCGCTAGGCTTCAGGAGAAGGGCCTCAGGGGCTGTCAGTACTGAGGTAGGTGTACACGCTACTTCAAAGAGCCCAGTCCTGTTATAATCTGTCTTAGATAGTAGACTTTTGGATAAAATTTGCATGTGAGTGAAGTATACTGCTGCTTTAATAAAATTGGGAAATGGATCTCCCCACACTTATACTGAAATAGTAGGCTTGGAAGATGGCAGTAAACAGTGGAGGGCTTCCCACAAGCTGGGAGTTCGGGTGGAGTACATAGATTCTATGGTCCCTTCACCAGTCCTGGGGCTGGGAGATTTTGCTACTTCCATAAATGCACATAGATTCTATGGTCCCTTCACCAGTCCTGGGGCTGGGAGATTTTTGCTACTTCCATAAATGCACATAGATTCTATGGTCCCTTCACCAGTCCTGGGGCTGGGAGATTTTGCTACTTCCATAAATGCAC
>NC_081563.1:102875509-103032135 GCF_022355385.1 Mustela nigripes
GTGTAAACCTGGTGATTCACAGACCTGTACCCCTGGGGATAAAAATAATATGTTTATAAAAAATAAAAAATTAAAAAAAAAAAACCTAAAAAAAAAAAAAAAGAATTGTCGAAATTCAGAACACCAGTAGCACCAAATGCTGTTTGAGGATGTGGAACAGCAAGAACAAGAACTCTCTGGTTCATTGCTGCTGTTTGGCTTGCAAAATGGTGCAGTCCACCTAGAAGACACTTTGATAGTTCTTAAAATACTGAACACATTCTTACCCTATGAACCAATAATTATACTCCATGGTATTGACCCAAAGGAGTTGAAATATTATGGTCACAAATAAAACCCATATGTAAATGATGATAACACCTTATTCATAATTTCCAAAATTTGAAAGAAATTAAGATGTCCTTCAAAAGGTGAATGGATCAATAAACTGTGGTACAGACAGTGGAATATTATTCAGCACTAAAAAAGAAATGAGCTATCAGGCCATGAAATGACATGGAAGAACCTTAAATGCTTTTTACTAAGTGAAATAAGACAATCTGTAGAGTCCAATTCTGTGATATTCTGGGAACGACAAAGCAATGGAGATACTAAGGAGATCAGTGGGTTCTAGAAGTTTGGGAGGAAAAAGGGATGAACTGGTGGCACATAGTGATTTCTAGGGTAGTGATACTACTGTGTTTGAAAGTATAATAATGGATACATGTCATTACCCATTTGTCCTAACCCACAGAATGTACAACCCTAAAAGTTAACCCTAAAGTAAACTCTGGACTCTGGGTGATAATAACATCCTTTTTAAATTTTTATTTTCCCCACTGTTATTGGGATATAATCAACAGATAACATTATGTAAGTTCAAGATAAACAGTGTGATGATATATATATATATATATATATATATATATATATGTTTGTTATGGTTAATTGTCACTTTTTTTGCACTAGATTATAAGTTTCATGAAGACATGGGCTTTTTATGTCTTGTTTATCACCATATAGTACAATCTCTGGGTTACTCAAACAATATTCAATGCTGAAAAAATGAATAAATACCCATTCTATGTTGGAAAGCTTGATTTTTTTTTTCCTGTCCCAGAACATGCCTGGATTATAGTATTAGAATAAAACATAATTTTCTCAGTGCTGATGTTGCAAAAGGTTGCTTACCTTTGGGTCCTTTTCCCTCTACATTGATTACTATGTGCCACTGATGTATGACTTTTGCTGAGGAATAAGCATTAACTCAGCCGTGGGCTCTTCATTGGATCATGGTCTGTTTCTAATCTTCTAGTAACCCAAACTGATGGGCAGTCTCTGTCACAAAAGCCATAATGCCTGGAGCAGCAGAGTCCATTATGCACCTCCAGGTCCTATAATAGGGAGCTTTCAAATTACCCAGCTTTTCAAATAACGTCAGTTGATTGAAGCAGCACAGTGAAAATAATAAGCAAATGCCTGCATACTGCCAGGCATAGATAGATAGAATAGAGAGACAATCTGGTTCAGAGGTTTGGGAAGTCCATAGCAATGTCTGAAACTCTGCCACTCAGTGAAAAAATTCAGAGACCATCGAAACATCTAAGTAGAGTTCACTGACTTTGCTGTGGTTCCTATTACTGAAACAGTGTTTTCCAGAAGAAAACACATACACATTCACTATAACCAATGGAGGACTAATCCACTTTCGGTATTTCTGGAAAAGTCTTTGTAATAGCCCCAATCCCTAGACCTAGAACCCTGGCCCTGACTGCAACCAGTGTGGCCAAGATCTGGCCTCGTATGGCACCTTCTATCTCCTATACTGGCTGGCTTACTCCGTAAGTCACTACCATTCAGGAAATCTAGTAAATAATTTTTCTGTACAGACTACCAGGCTTCCAAGTGACATTCAACCTCAGCCCCTCGTTTATTGTCCAACAGTACTTTCAGATAAACTAAAAGATTTGAGATCAGTTGTTCCTGGTTCAAGTCCAGGAGGCCTCTGCTTAGTCTTTCTTAAAAGGGTGGCTGTAGACTGCAGTGGTTATCAGTTCAGATCCTGAGTATAGACCATTACATTTCAAGTCTCATCCTATCATACCACACTGAATGATGTAGGACAGGTGCTTATCTTTTCCCAGTCTCTGTTTCTTCTTCTAATATAATAGTGACTAACTGATGGGATTGTTATAAAGCCCAGCATAAAAATCCATGCAAATCACCTAGCATGTTTTTCACGATCATCTTTTCCTACTTCTCCAAGCTGATGTCATCACTGCTGGTGAATATTGCCACCTATAGCTCAAGAGCTCTGGGTATACCTTCCTACCCTTGAGTATTTTTATGATACTATACCCTACACATTGGGCATCTTCTCTCTTATGTAAAGCTTATACAAAGTTTATGTTTGGAGAAACATTCTCTGAGAATTCTTTTTTATTTTAAGATTTTTTATTTATTTACTGGACAGACAGAGATCACAAGTAGGCAGAGAGGCAGGCAGAGAGAGAGAGAGAAGGAAGCAGGCTCCCCACAGAGCAGAGAGCCAGATGTGGGGCTCAATCCCAGGACCCTGGGATCATGACCTGAGCTGAAGGCAGAGGCTTTAACCCACTGAGCCACCAAGGCACCCCTCTCTGAGAATTCTTTATGAATTGCCTTATGTGCTGATGGAGATATTACATGCTACCTTATATTTTTAACACATTCTCATTTGGTTATTAGGCACCCTTGCAATGTCCACCATGTGTCAGTCCCTTTAATAAATCCTGATCATACAAACAAGACATTGCATTCTTTTAAAAGCTTCCAGTCCAATGAGCTGTCATTAGATGAGGAGATGATTTTCACCCTTGGGTGCCCCTGAATAGAGGACATATAATTCTAGCTGGGTTGAGGTTGGAGCCTTTGCAAAGATGATGTCCTCTGTGTGTCTTCTTACCCAAACCACCCCACAGTTATTCACAGTTATTCTTAAAGCCAAGCTTATCTCGTCATTTATAATCCTTGTATATGGAGGATTATATATAATAAGGGCTCAGTAAGGTCAACTGAAAGTTAAAAAGCTAAAAGGATACACTCAAAATAATTTAAAAATTAATAGTTATAAAAACTATTTAAAATATAAAAATTCAACTAAAAAAGGTTGTTGACATAATAAAGGACCCTAAAATTAACAGGATCTGGCCATCTCAGATGGAAACAGGTTGATGGCCTGAGGCTGTGCCTCTGATGTTCAGCAACCCCACAGAAAAGTTCTCTAAATGCTGAGGCTCCCCACAGCCTCCACATAAGAAAAGCAATAGGTAGAAGTCTTGCTCCTTCAGGTTCCTTTAAGTCAGAGGCTCCCATTTCCATCAGTCTCCTCCTCAGCCCCTGCAGGCCTGCATAGTGGGCACTGTCTCCTGCCCACTTTCCTTAGACAGATGGCCCTGCAAATTGATTAGCTGGAAGCCCAGTGTGGTTATTATTGCATTTACCAAAGAATATTTATTTTCTTGACTAATTATCCAGTTTGGAGAATTTCTAATCCTTGCTGTCTGGCCTAGAGTTTACAGAAGCTCTTGTCCCATGACTGATGACTTTTTTGCCTATTGTAAACTCTGCTTAAGCCACAGAAGGAGGGGAAGAGAGTAGGATGACTTTAAAACACTGGCATATGCTGCTTAGGAAGGAAAGTTGTTAAGTTAAGGGTACATAAATGTGTCTTTGCACTCCAAAAAAACAAAGAACTTGTTAGACTGCAAATTTGGGGGGTCTCAATTCAGACCTACAGAATCAGAGATACTGTGCTTTGATAAGTACTCCAGGTAATTCTAGTGTATGCTGAAGTTTGGGAACAAATGCAATAAAATAATGTCTTATACGGGATCAGATTTTTTGCCTTCTTACATACTTTTAAAGGCACAGAAAAGCTTCCTGTGATACAGAACTTCTAAGACTAAAAAGATTACTGTGAGTTTGACTTTGGTACAGAATTCAGGAAGCTGATGGAGGTTTTAGGTGAATATCAGAACCTACATTCTCCCTCACCTCAATTCCCTTTCATCATACTTGACCTCCAAAAGTTGAGAGATACAGTCAAGGTCTGCAAACGTTATAGACCAGATCTTGACTGTGTTCAGTGTGGTTCCTAAAGAAAGTAGGGGCTACACCACAGATCGGGTCTACCCTAAGAAATCTCATGTATTTACAAGGCCTGAATTCACACTAAAGAGACTCCAAAAACTTCTAATACCTCAAGAAACCCCCCAGATCAACTCATTTTCAGAAGGATCTTCCTTGAATGGACTACTCCTCCAGGAAGTAAGGTATGGACATGGGTGAATTTCAGTTGGGATTGCTGTGTTGATTATGATGCTCTTGTTTATAAGTAACAAAACACTTAGTTCAAGTAAGTTTAAACAGAAAGGGCTATGTGTTAGCTTCTGTAAAGTCTAACATGGCCTAATTTCAGAAACAGTGACAACTATGGCATAGCACATCATCTTTTCTTAAGTCCTATTTCTTTTCTCGGTTGAATTTATTCTCAACCGAGAATAACCTCTCAAATGATGGCAAGAATGGCCTCTAGCACTTTAAAGCTTATGCTCCACCGACACAGGGAAAAGGAAGACTTTTTTTTTTTTTTTTTTTTCCTGGTAGCTCCATCAAAAGTCCTGGTTAAGGCTCTTACTGACCTGCCTTGGCTCACACACCTATTTTGTCACCAATTGGTGAGGCTAATGCTGAACTGACCCTGCCTCGGGTACAGGAAATGCCATCCAGAAGAACTAAAAGAAAAAGAAGGGGTTCAGCCAAGTGCAAAATAAAGGCCCTGTTATCCAAAAAGAGATACTAAGCTGGCAAAAACAATTGATTTCTATTATAGGCTCTAAGAAAATACATATAGGCCAGAGTTTTAAGATAATGTTGCTTTCTGATCCTGTCATCAACATGCATAGTAGAGACCTTCATTCTATTGCCAGAATACACATCTAGGGACAAATAAAGACTGTAGAATCCAATTTTGGCCAATGATGTCAAGTGTTCTTTAGCTGTTCTCTTTATGAATAATGCACATTCATGTGATAATATGCTAAATGGTGGGAGGAAAGGCCCATCTGACTACAACTTCTACTCATTTAAAAGGAAGATATTCTGGAAAAGTAGAAAAAAATACATACAAATCAATTATCCTAACATTTTAGAACCAGGTGGCCTACAAAGAACTCAGCTTAGAAAATAAATTTTAACAAGTCACTAGTTTAAAAACTGGCTCCTAAAACCACATGCATGGCTTTTCTCAACGTATGATTTCAAAAAGAGATAGTTGGCTTACAAAGCACAACCTTGCTCCCTTCTCCCAGTCTGAAGACTCAGATTCATTACAGTGACCAACCTCTGTCTTTCAAGAGGTCTGAGTTTGGCAGATCCAGTTGTAGATATATAAATTGTCCCGTGCCTAATGAAGACTCATTTGAGTTTTCATACCACGTGATAATATGTGGGATGGCAGTTGTGGAACGGTATATATGGGATAAGTGTGGAATGCAGGTGTGGAACACAGTGCAGTGAATTGTTGTTGAATGTAGCTGATGTGCTCTATGGCCTGTCTTTGAGGAAGAAGAATTAGGGAACTCTGGCCAAAACACTTAATATCATACCTTACTGCTTTTCTATCAGATGTCACTCCCCCCACTCTGGATTAATTCTGTTATATGAATATCTCAGCCCTGCCAAAATGTATGATGTCCTTCCTCCCTGGTGCCGTTCAGTCAGGTGGGGAGTGGGGAGGAATAGTCAGGCTTCCTTTTGTTGTCAATTGATACTCTTTCTTTTTTAAGTCAATTAATTAAGATATGGTATATTATTAGTTTCAGAGGTAGAGTTTAGGGATTCCTCAATTGCATATAAAACCCAGGGTCAGCGTTGATATTCTGTCCCCCAGCCCACTCCGATATAAAGGTCACTACAGGTGAACATGAACCACATTGCCATCCTGAGTTCAAAGGTACCCCAGAAGGACAAGGTTTGTATCAAGAGAGAGGAAAGAAAATCAGATTTGAAACGGCAGATGTAGGGTGACTACTAGTTCAGGCTCGGGACTGGACGAAAGCAAACAGAGAAACAAAAAAGACAAAAACAACAACAGAAAACACTGAGTACCTGATTCCTTATCTCCTTAATGAAGGCTCAGATATAGTCTTAAGAATAAGAGAGACAACATATGTCAAGTGTCTCTTTGGTTAGCCCTCAGTTGATGATAGTTATTATGAGTACTAGAATCTGAAATAAAGTGTAAAAAAAAAAGAACAAAAGACAAACAAACAACAATAACAACAACAACAAAAACAAAAAAAAGCAAATTCACTTGACCAATGAGTTAGTTTTTCCTCACTTTTGAAACTTTGCTGTAAGTAATCCCAGAAGTCCACACAAACTCGGACCTTAAGTTAGTTCTTAAGGATTCTTTGAAAATTCAGATTTATGCTTAGTGTTTTTATCTCAGGTATTTCTGATAGCTTCATGTTTTTTGATACTGGCAATAAACTAGTTTTTATGCTGTCTTAAAATCCTTAGTAAACTGTTCTGTTCTCTTCCTTAAGTTAATGTATTTTCAGCTTGTTTGTAATAATATTTCTATTAATATTTCAAAGTAAGATAGAGCTTGAGGCAGGTTGCTGGTGAAAATATTTCCTCCAAAATGTTATAATTTACAAAGTCAAAAAGTAAACTGATACATTTTGGTAAGATTGTGTTAGAAATATCACCTTTTTCTCTATATATTAGCTTTTACCTTCTTTTCATGTTATGAAGTTTATGGGCTCAAAACAGCATGCAGTTTTGAAGTAACTAGTAAGAAAGTATTCTCAATTTAGTTTTAGGAGTGATCTGAACATAAAACATAATTACATCACAAAATAGTATTTTTGCAGCTTTATAAATAAAAGGAAAGATTCGTAAGAAGAAAGGTAAATGGAAAATTCATCTGGTTAAGTCTGCAAGGAATATAAAAAAAACAGGAAAAGCTGCGTTCATATCTAAATCCTAGAATACTTTCAACTGCAAAACATAGAAAACTAGGTTCAAGTTGGCTTCAGGGGAAAAAAAAAAGTGTATTTATTAATTTATTAGCTCAAATATCCTGAAAAGTCCCAGAGATTGGTCAGACTTCATGCTTCATACAATCAGACCTCAATTTCTCTCTTTTAGTCTTATTGTTTTCTCAAATGACCTCATTGATGGGCTCCACCCTAGAATGAGGAAGAGAACTCTTTCCTAACAACTGAACGAGTTTACTGGGCTTCTCAGTGATTCTCATTGATGTGAATTTGGTCAAGTCCCTATTCCAGAACTAACCCCTGTGGCCTGGGGAATATGATAACCCTGAGTGGCCACCCCTGAAGTCTGAAGTATAGTCACCATCATAAATCACATGTGGAGCTGGTGGAAGAGATGAGAGTCTCCCGGGGAAAATCAAATACTGTTATTGAAAAGGGAATGAAGCTTGGGTTCTCCAATGTACAGTTTAAATTCCGCTTTCCCTGTGACATCTCTCCATCTCATATTATTCCAGTGCTGTTGGTGCCTTGTCCAGGTTCCCTTTAATGGTCAGAACACTCAGCCCCCAGCTGCTGTGAGGGTTGGCTGCCCATATCTCACAGTAGCTCCCCTTCTTCAGAGGATTGCTTTCAGTTTAGTGCATGCCATTTTGGCCCAGATTTTGTGTTCTCTACTCCCAATTCAGGGGTAGCCTACAGCCAAATACTCTCTAACAGACAATAAAAAGCTAACACCAGCTGGGATCATGCCTTTACTTAGCTCCTTCCCCTGACCCATTCTGATTCCTTCATTTCTCTTCTCCTGAGAACAATCCCCTCCACCCCATAAGTCATGTGCTCTAAATTCCTTTCTCAGGCTCTGCTTCTGTAAGACTTGATCTAAGAACATTATTCAACTTGTCACATTAATCTATCTATACTTTTTAAGATTTTTGAGAGCATGGACCATGTTTTGGCCTATACTTAATTTTTAATATGATTTAACTTTTCATATACTTATGTAGTATTTTTTTCAACTGCCTTGAAAAAACAAGCCACATCTTTTATTGCAATGTTTCTTAAACATTAATGGTCACACAGATCTCCTGGAGATCTTACTAAACAGATGATTCAATAGGCCTGAAAGGGGACCTGAAACCTTCCTTTCTAACAAATGATGAGATGATATTGATGCTGCTGGTCTGGGAGTAATATTTTGAATATCAGGTTCTACTATACATAGATTATTTTAAAATCACCCAGAGCATTTAGTAGTATGCTTTCTAAACAATAAGCACTCAGTAAATGTTTGTTATTGGATTATAAGCTAATTAAAGAATGTAGGAATTTAAGGTATTTTGATTAAAAGAAAGCGGATTTAAAAATTGTGTTCCCTGGGGCACCTGGGTGGCTCAGTGGGTTAAGCCACTGCCTTCGGCTCGGGTCAGGATCTCAGGGTCCTGGGATCAAGTCCCGCATTGGGCTCTTTGCTCAGCAGGGGGCCTGCTTCCCTCTTTCTCTCTGCCTGCCTCTCCATCTACTTGTGATTTCTCTCTGTCAAATAAATACATAAAATCTTAAAAAAAAAAAATTGTGTTCCTAAGGATATATAGATTCTCTGTCCCACATGGAGGGCTCTCAGTAAAAGTTACTGAAGTAGACATTTTTTACAAGTTTCCAGATAACTTGCAATAGAAATATTTCTTGAATCTAATTTCCTCTGTTCTAGGACCCAGAGCTAAGGGGCCAATTAGTAATGAGGCAGTAATTCTCAGATATGCCAACAGAAGTTGAAAATGGCAATTTTGGGAAGAAGTAGAATGTGATTTCTTATTTGCCATGGGAAATCCAATGTCCATCGCAGGCATCAGCTTCTGAGTTTAATCTTAAAGTCATCTATGTTTGGGCATTTGAATTATTTCTAGAAAGGAAATGGCTGTGGTCGGGCTTCTCCTGGGATATGCATTATAGGTCCTGGGGGCAATGGGTGGCTTCATCTTAGTGTTCATAGCTCAGCCATTCTTCTGGCATTATGTTCTACCAATTATAGCTGAGATACTAATCAATGTGCCCTTCTGGAATCCTGCAGTATCAAGTTCTGCTCTCATCAAGGAGAGCAATTCTTTAGTTTTAGCACCAAAACTTTCTTTTAGAATAATGACTGCATTCATTATGTTTAGGTCTTTTGTGAGAGAAAGAAAAACTGTGTAAGCTTAATATATCCTAGTATCCATATACTGGAAATGTACAGAACAAGACAGTCTACTTAGTATAAAGATGCAGTTCTCAATCCTGGGTGCATCAGAATTGCCTGGAGACTTAGGTGAAAATATGGTTTCAGTAGTTCTAGGGCAGGCACAGGCATTTAATAGAACTCTCCCAGGGATTCTAATGTACCAGGTGGAGCATCTCTGGTGCAAAGTGTTAATTTTCAAACAGTTGTGTGCATCAGAATCATCTGGAAGGATTTTTTAAATACAGATTCCTGAGCCCCACTCCAAATATTCTGACTCATCAGGTCTGGGAAGGGGCCTGAGAACTTGCATTTTTAATAAGTTCAGGAAATGCTGATGTTGCTGGTCCATGTATCACATTTTACTTAGCACTGGAAAAAAAATACATATTAGAATCTCCTAGGTAGACTTTAAAATATCCATGTTCAGCTTAAGTACCAGAATCTCTTGAAATAGGATCAAGGCACCAGCAATTTTTTTTTTAATTTAAATTCAGTTAGCTAACATATAGTACATACAGTTTCAGATGAAGAGTTCAGTAATTCTTCAGTTGCATGTAACACCCAGTGTTCATCACATCATGTGCCTCCTTAATGCCTGTCACTCAGTTTCTCCATCTCTCCACCCACCTCCCCTCCAGGTACACTAGGAGTCTCTCATGGCTTGTCTCCCTCTATGATCTCTCCTTATTCAGTTTTCCCTCCCTTCACCTATGATCCCCTCCTTTGTTTATTTTATTATACATATAAGTGAAATCATATGATTATTGTCTTTCTCTGTTTGGCTTATTTCACTCAACATAATGCCCTCCAGTTCCATCCATGTTAGTGTAAATGGTAAGATTTCATCCTTTTTGATGGCTGAGTGATATTCCATCATATGTATGTACATATATACATATCACATCATCCTTTGATGAACATCTGGGCTCCCTCCATAGTTTGGCTATTGTGGACATTGCTGCTATAAACATTGGGGTGCAGGTGCCCCTTCAGATCACTACATTTGTATCTTTGGAGTAAATGCCTAGTAACGCAATTGCTGGTAGGGGAGTTCATAAGGTAGTTCTATTTTTAACTTCTTGAAGAACCTTCATACTGTTTTCTAGAGTGGCTATACCAGTTTTTATTCCCACTGACAGTGTGAAAGTGTTCCTCTTTCTCTTCATTCTTACCAACATTTTTTGTTTTCTGACTTGTGTCACAGCCAGCATGACAAATCGACCAGGAAAACGTGAGGGTTAAGAAGATGGTGAAAAGAAATTAAGAGACAAAGAGATGGGGGCAGGAAGGACACTGAAGATGATGTCCAACAGTGCTGATTTTATTCCACATCTTACAAGGATTTATAAGGCAGACCACAATAGAAGGAGTAATACGTCAGTACCTAGTCAGATAATCACAAGTTTCTATAACAAGTTTACATTAACTACAAGCAAACCTCGTGATGCCAGGTAGTTTTGGCTAAAGCCATTAGCAAGACAATCAATCAGAGAGTGGGTTATGGAGGTACAGGAACAACAAGGACCAACTAGGAATTCATGACTCTGACCACATTGTTCCCCTCTGTAGGGGGAATGTGTGGGAAGTCACGTAGGCAAGCGCAGGACACATAGCACAGACCCTTTCTCAGTGTTACTCAACTTTCCCGTCCTTAACCCCTTGTCAAGGTGTCTGGACTTTAAAGGAGACACAAGTCAGGGCCTGGTCTGATCCACGACTCCGACCATACCATGGCCTCCAACAGACTTGTTAATTTTATCCATTCTGACTGGTATGAGGTGGTACCTCATTGTGGTTTTGT
Source organism: Mustela nigripes (assembly GCF_022355385.1). Lineage (NCBI taxonomy): Eukaryota > Metazoa > Chordata > Mammalia > Carnivora > Mustelidae > Mustela > Mustela nigripes. Next base: position 102,886,551 of record NC_081563.1, read on the forward strand.
TTTGTATTTCCCTTATGCCATGTGACATGGAACATTTTTTGATCTGTCTGTTCACGTCTTCTGCTCATTTCTTGACTAGATGTTTCGTTTTTTGGGTGTTGAGTTTGATAAACTCTTTATAGATCTTGGATATGAGTCCTTTATCTGATATGTCATTTGCAAATATCTTCTCCCTTTCTGTAGGTTGCCTTTTAGTTTAGTTGACTGTTACCTTTACTGTGCAAAACCTTTTTATCTTGTTGAAGTCCCAGGAGTCCATTTTTGCTTTTGTTTCCCTTGCTTCTTTCTAGAAGTTGCTGTGGCCAAGTCACAGAGTTTGCTATCTGTGTTCCCTTCTAGGATTTTGATGGATTCTTGTCTTGTGTTGAGGTCTTTTCAACCATTTTGAATTTATCTTTGTGTATGGTATAAGAAAATTGCCCGCTTCATTCTTCCGCAAGTGGCTATCTAATTTTTCCCAACACCATTTGTTGAAGGCACTGGCATATTTCCATTGAATATTTTCTCCTGCTTCATCAGAGATTAGTTGACCATAGAGTTGAGGGTCTATTTCTGTGTTCTCTATTCTGTTCCATTGATCTATGAGTCTGTTTTTGTTTCAGTGCCATACCATCTTGATGATTACAGCTTTGTGATAGAGCTTGAAATCTGAAATTATGATGCCATCAGCTTTGGTTTTCTTTTCAATTCCTCTGACTATTCCTCTGTGAAAAATGTTGATGGCATTTTGATAAGGATTGCATTGAATGTGTAGATTGCTCTGGGTAGCATAAACATTTTAACAATATTCTTTCAATCCATGAGCAAGGAGTATTTTTACATTTCTTTGTGTCTTTTACAATTTCTTTTGTTAGTGTTCTGTTATTTTTAGAGTACATATCCTTTATCTCTTTAGTTAGATTTATTCCTAGGTATCTTACGGTTTTTGTTGCAACAGTAAATGGGATCGATTCCTTAATTTCTCTTTCTCTGTCTCATTGTTAGTGTATAGAAATGCAACTGATTTCCATGCATTGATTTTATAACCTGCCATGTTGTGGAATTCCTGTATGAGTTCTAGCAATTTTGTGTGGAATCTTTTGGATTTCCCACATAAAGTATCATGTCATCTGAGAAGAGTGAGAGCTGGACTTCTTCTTTGCCCCTTTTAATATCTTTTATTTCTTTGTGTTGTCTGAATGCTGAGGCTAGGACTTCTAGTACTATGTTAAACATAGTACTATACTAGGTGAGGACAGATATCCCTGTCATGTTCTTGACCTTAGAGGAAAGAGGAAAAGCTCAGCTTTTCCCCATTGAGAATGATATTTGCTATGGGCTTTTCATATATGGCTTTTGTGATATCAAGGTATATTCTCTCCAACCCTACAGTGCGGAAACTTTTAATCAAGAAAGGATCATCTGGGATGCCTAGGTGCCTCAGTCAGTTAAGCGGTTCAGGTCATGATTCCTGGATCCTGGGATGGAGCCCCACATCAAGCTCCTTGCTCAGCAGCAAACCTGCTTCTCTGTTTCCCTCTGCCTGCTGCTCCCCTGCTTATGATCTCTCTTTCACTACCTCTATCAGTCAAATAAATAAATAAAATTAAAAAAAAAAAAAAAGAAAGGACCATAAGCATTTGTTTAAAGCAGATGATTTTAATGTGTAGCCAGTTGAAAACCACCAGTGGAGAGTAATATATGATCAATCTCACAGTTAATTTGTAGAGAAAGCCACATGTAGGATACGATGGTGAACAGCATTCACTTTACAATAGGCAAGGGTAGGTGCAAATCCTGGGGCAGCCATCAAATAACTGGGGTACTGGGTGTACATTGGCCTCAATATATCCATCTATAAAATGGATATAATGCCAAAAGTCTGTCTTTCAAAGAAATGGGAATATAAATTAGAGCTTTTGGCTCAAAGCCTGACACATAGCAAATGCTCAATAAATATACCTGGATATTATTATTGTATCATTTGTTATTATTGCCATTGTTGCTATATGAAGAATTTTACTGATAATTTCTCCTTGCACACTGAATGCTTCTTGGAACTACTTGCTTATGTATGACATGCTTTTTTATTTATTTACTTGGCAGACAGAGATCACAAGTGGCAGGCAGAGAGAGAGGAAGGGAAGCAGGCTTCCTGCTGAGCAGAGAGCCCAATGCAGTGCTCTATCCCAGGACCCTGGGATCATGACCTGAGGTGAAGGCAGAGGCTTTAACCCACTGAGCCACCCAGGTGCCCCTGTGATGTTCTCTTTTGGAGAGTCTGCTATATATGTGTGTTGAGGAGTAGTTTTTCAGCATTATTGTCCATATAGACAGATAGCAGATTTACCTTTAAGAGATATTCTTCTTTCTATGGATGGCTTTCCAAGTGAATTTTCAACCACAAGAGAAAAAAGGTGTACTTGAGAGGGTATAGACTAGAAATCCTCACATTATACCACACCTAAAAATGTTGAAGGAGAGAGTGACTGCTTTTAAAAATGCCCCCAACCTTTTACCTTCTCATGTGTCCACACTCTTTGCAATGTGACTGTGGAGTTCTTCCAATAAATAGGAGGAAACTTTTTGCCACCCCTGGTATCTGAGCTGCATTGTGATTTGCTTTGGCCAATAGAGTGTGGTGGGATTGATTAGAGGCAAGTTCTGCACATGGATTCCATGAGTTCTCACACACTCTGTTCTCTTTTTTGCTCTCTGTCTTCATCATGAAAACATGCCAGGCTATCCTGAAAGAGTATAAGACAGAGAAAGCAAAGTCAAGTCTCCCCAAAAATCCCAACTGAAGCTGTGGACACATAAAAGAACTTAGGCAAGATCAACAAAATCCCCTGGACAACCCACAAAATACAGTAATCTATTAATAGTCACCTCAGACCAGTACAACCACCAATCTGAACCACAGAATTGGAAGGAATAATAATTAGTTGTTTTTTTAAGCCACTAAGTTTCAGGCTGGTTTGTTACATGGTGCTAGCTAACTGACACAGAAGATAGACTAAAAAGAAGGAAAAAAAAGTGAAGGTAATGGGGGCTGGAAATAATGAAGCCATATTTCACTATGCCATATATATATATATATATATATATATATATATATATATATGTTTAGGGTTGGTCTTCTGGGCACATTACAGATAACATATATTAATAAACATGTATTTTCTTCACAAAATAAATTATATTTCTTGAGGGCATTGGAATTAGAGTTTTCTGGTCATTTATTTGAAAAACGGCTTTTAATTTATTTTTATTTTGTTGTTTAAACTATCAGTCTTACAGACAAACTCAGAAAGCCTTCAGGAGAGACCTCCTGGTGGATGCTATTGCAGACAAAAGCCAGATGTGTCTAGGTCACAGACCAGGCTAAAGGAACAATAAATTGTGCCAGTTTCCCATTTTAGGCTTATAAGATTTAGCAGAAGCTACAAGTTACAGGTCTATCTACAAAGTCATCCCAGGCAGTGAAAATTGAGGACAGAGGGCAGTGGGGAAACTACTAATTTTGCTTTTTAAAGAAACTGCCTCTCAGGAACAGGAACACATAGCATTTATCTTCATAAAGCCACCAGCAAACTCACAAAGAAAGGTACTTTGAGGTCATGAACTAGTGGCTCTGTGCACTTATCAGTGGTAGAATCCCAGATGCACTCCTCACTAGAGAAAATAAGAACTGCCAACATCCTCCTGCAACAGAGCTGTCCTTTTGTAGGTGTGCTTTAACTGTTTAGCCCTGTAAGATTTAAGTGCCTAAGGACATAGAATCCAAATATTCCACACAGAATCTTTTTTTTTTTTAAAGATTTTATTTATTTATTTGACAGAGAGAGATCGCAAGCAGGCAGAGAGGCAGGCAGAAAGAGGAGGAAGCAGGCTCCCTGCTGAGCAGAGAGCCCGACACAGGGCTCGATCCCAAGACCCTGAAATCATGACCTGAGCCAAAGGCAGTGTCTTAACTCACTGAGCCACCCAGGCGCCCTTCCACACAGAATCTTAAGCTGTGTTTCATTTCTCTAAAGGGCTCAAATAAATTCAGCAATTTATTGATAGCACTTTGACACTTAAAACATTCCATTTGGGGATATTTCCAGCGATTTATATAATTTGTGATCTACAGTGTGGAAGGCAGAAACAATTAAAAATAAAATTGCTCACTTAGAGATTACTGAGGTCACAACGTCTGTAACAAGGATATCCTGAGCTCAAGAGTCCTTAATTACTGGACAGGAGATTCTAGGTTGCAATGGTTATTTACTGAGTATCTTCTGTATGTAATGAGACCCTATGGGGCCAAAGAGACCAAGAACCACTCCCTCAGAATGATCAACCTTCAGAAATGTCAACATTTGAAAAGAAATCAGACAATGTTGCAGTTAAACTATAATGGACGAATACTATCAGAAGTAAAAAGCAGAGGGCTGGACTGCTAAAGGGCAGCATTAAGGAAATGGTCACTGGGATATTGAAAATATGTCTGTAGAAAGTATATGAATTTGCCAATTAAAGAAGCTGGGGAGGCCACTTCTGGCAAGACACACAGCTTATACAATATTATGATGCCATGATGGACCCTTATATAATTGGGAAATAGCAGTTGCTTTGACTGGGTAAATGACAGGTTCATTGAAGAGAGTAAGAGGAGCTGCCGCTGAAGAATTGGGTCTGGTGCCGAGAGTGCCCAAGGGTGCCATGATAAACATTTTATCCTAGATAAAGTGGAGAGGGCGGGGCCAGAGGCAGAGAGATCATTTTTAATGGAATTTGGTGGTAGTTTTACATCACAGATGGAGAGAGCCAAAATAAAGTACTGTGCTCCTGGTTAGCAGGAAGCCAACCCCTGAGCCAGGATTTATTTGCAAATGATTTACAAAAGCAGTACTTTCAAACCAGTGCATGAGGGAATATGGAAAGCAGAACAAAGAAGGCAAGAAAGTCAAATAAGGATGTGAGTTCAGGAATAGTCTGTCTCAGCCTAATCCCCAAATGAGCTCTGTAGCATAAATGACACCTCGCCCTACATTCCATACCAGTTAATCATTGGTTAGAAGCTACCCTGAGGGAGGTAGGAACTCTGAGTTGCTCTTGCTCTCTCTACATGGAAAGCACACAAGTCCTTGGTCTAGAATCTGCTTTCTGCTAATTGGGAGTGCAACACCATTCCTATGCCCGAGGACAATCCTCTGAAGGTCAAGGGAATAGGCTTTTAATGAGAACATAGAAGTTGGACAATGGTGGCATGAAGTTGGTAAAAAGATCCTAGGGATGTGGGCAGAGTAATAATAGTATCTATTACACAGTAAGAATGGAGATAGGAGGACAAAAAACAGTAATTTCTAAAATTATATCTCTAGGAGTATTCAATTTTGTGAAATTTCTATAGGTATTGGCAAAGGAATTGGCAGTTTTAAGTCTGGAAATGCTGGGCTAAAGCAAATTAAAGAGATGGTTTACTATTAGAATCTTTAGATCTTTTGATGTTCCAAAAGGAACATAAAATGTGACACATTTTCTAGCTTATATGACCAGAGCACAGTTTGAAAAATGCTTGATTGTAGAGATATTAGGAGTTTGCAGTAGCTGAAATAAGGAGATGATTATAAGAGGTGAGGGTGGGGATGGTGGTTGGGGTGACTTGTGTTTCTGACTTGAGAAGTAGAATAGCAGGTCAGGTTGAGGGGGATTAGATAATTCATTTTTGGACTTGTTTTATTTAAAATTCCTACAGGAATGACAGAAATTGCGATGCCTGGGTAGTTCAGTCAGTTAAGCATCTGTCTGCCGTCAGCTCAGGTCATGATCCCAGCATCCTGGGATAGAGTCCCACATTGGGTTCCTTATTCTGTGGGGAGCCTGATTCTCCTGTCTGCCACTCCTTCTGCCAGTTCTCTCTCCCTCTGACAAATAAATAAAAACCTTAAAAAAAAAAAAAAAAAAAAAGGAGGAGGGTGCCTGGATGGCTCAGTCGTTAAGCACCTGCCTTTTGCTCAGGTCATGATCCGAGTGTCCTGGGATCAAGCCCCGCATGAGGTTCCTGCTCAGCACGAAGTCTCCTTTTCCTTCTCCCACGCCCCCTGCTCGTATTCCCTCTCTTGCTGTCTCTCTGTCAAATAAATTTAAGAAATCTTTTTTTTTTAAGGGGGGAAGGATAGAAATCTATGCAAATTAAAGAAATCACTTTGGGGAAGTGACTAGAAATATAATGATAATGGATTGGGACGATCACCATGAAATAAGAACAGGTGAAATAGCTATAACGAATCTCTTAGTTTTATTTGTGGAGCATGAAGAATTATCCTCTGAAAAGTTCAAGAGTGTGGTAGGTCTTTATTCATTCATCAAATGCTTATTGATGATGTAAAATATTCCAGGTACTATGTGAGGCACCAGAGCTGTGGGGATTGGGCAGTATCTGTATAGATATAATTATGTTTCTTGCCCTCAAGAAGGAGACTATATCTATACAGTATCTGTATAGATATAATTATGTTTCTTGCCCTCTTTTAGAAAGAGAGACAGTGTGAGAGGACCTTGTGAAGTTTGGAGTAGAAAAACATTAACCAAGGACAGGTAATAGAATCATTGCGTATCCATGGGCATCTGCTGAGTGCATAAAGGATAATAAGTGTAACTTTCTCCAGTGGTATTCAGTAGCAACTTGGCAGTAAGGAAAAGAACTTTGGAGGATCTAGACTTAGAATTTTTTAAGCTGGGTTGATGGAATTAAAGATAAGGATAATGAAATAGCTGAAATGATGTATAATGGGATCGCAGGAGTACAGCAAAAAGTAAGAAGAATAATGAGGTGAGAGAACTGATGTAGAGAAGGTTGGAAGAGTGAGTTTTAATTTTCTAGGTGGGGAATAGGATTTTAGAGGTGGCTGAGCTTCAAGTTCTTAGTATTGTCTTGGGAGTGTGTGGCTGAAGTTCAGTGGAGGGGAACGCCCCTGGTTAAGAAAGTTACTTAAAAGTCCAGAGATCAGTGTTGCCTCTAATACTGGTAAGAGTTGGAGTGGGGATCAAGATCGTAGATCAGGTGCCAGGATCCCCCAAAGTGAATGAATGAATCAATCAAGAATCAATCAATCAATGAAATTTGTCCTGTTGGACTCAAGAATACTATATTTAAAGCTCTATCAGACTTGCATATATAGGGCCCAATAGTCAGTATGAAACATTTTCCTAATTTGCCAAGCCATAGGCAATAAAAAAGCAGCAATTTTCCACAGAGCAAAACCAGTTTATATTCAGACATATTCAAAGACACACCTTTATGTCCTGTATTGTCTGAGTTATAATGTCAAAATGTTTGAACTTCTTCCTCCATATCCTGAAAGTGATGGACTAAGCTTTGCTGAGGAGTGTGAGATACCTACCTCAAGCCCTAGAGCTCTGATAGCATCCAGATCCCACTCGAGTCACTCATAGATTACGGTACTGCTCTAGGGAGGCTCACTAAATGCTTGTTCAAAGTAAAGGACTTGAGCCATATATTGAAATAGAGCAAGAAGATTTCCCTCATCTGAAATAGGTATCTGGTTTACTCATCATCGACATAATCTAAGGGAAGGCATTTCTTCAGAAAATACCAGACACTTGGCATACTGTTTGACTAGTCTCAACAGTTCAGAAGAATTAATATGACAAGAGGCAAGGCATACCAGATACACACCATATGGAATGAAGTGAGTAGTGACCTATCCACTGTCACTTCATGATATTGATTCTTATTGATAACTCTCAGAAACTTCTTCCAGGTGTTCCCTGCCATCTCTTCTCATCAGTGTGCAGGTTCCTCATCAAATGATAATCACAAAGAACAAATTCTTTGATAAGTTTGCCCAAATTCTACAACATGATCGAGGATATAGGGAACTTGGTCCAGGTGATTTTCTTGTATTATTTTTTATCTTGACAATAACCCTGAAAGTAGGCATTACCATCTCACATGTACAAATTGATAGATTAAGGCATAGAGACTAAATTTCTTGCCCAATAAAACAAACAAACAAACAACAACAACAGACAAACAAAAAACTTCCCCAGTAAAAAAAATCAAAAGCAATTTTAGACAGTGATCTGAGCCAGGTCACACCAATAACAAAACTGGTGCTTTTTCCAGAATTGCTGTGTCCACAGAAACACTTTCGAAACTATGGCTTTTTAGATCTCCTTTGGATGTCTTACTGATGAAGGTTGTTTATTGTTTGGATTCCAGGTACACCAATATTTGACTTCTCGTTGATTTTATATCAGCATAACCCATTCCCCATTGTCTTAGATTGTATACTACCAGTCAAGAGGGATACAGGAGGATAAAAAGTCCATCTTGAATCCTTCCAGATTCAAGAGTCCAGGAGGGATCCTGAACAGTCTTTGATTAGTAGAAATGATACTTTCTCCCCTTTCCCACCAACGTGACTACGCTTCTAGCTGTCTAGCTCCAAGGAATAGAAGCAAAAGCAACACAAATAAGGAAAAAAAAAAAAAAGAGGATTCCAATCCATTTCATCTCATATAACCAATGGACTTCAAACAACATATTTCATGGAGGGGGGATGGGTATAGAGCACACTACCAGGACACAGGTTAGAAGTAGTTAATAGTTGTCAACAGAATAGGAAGAAATGATGACTTGAAACTTGTGGGAGTCAGACTGTAAGAACTTAACGCTATCAGGAGATTCCAACAGGAGGCCACCATGAATGGTTTTCCAGCCACCAGTGATTAGAAGTTGGCAAAGAAAGTTTGCCTTTGCCTGACTGCCTTCATTAATACAGAAAATTTTAAATAGAATTGGAAAGCAGGTAGATTTATTATTGAGTTTATTTGCAATGCTATTTCATAGGGGGAACAACAGAATCAAATGTCCCCACAACACACACAGTTCAGTTCTGCTTTCAGAGCCATAAGCTTAGCAAAACTTTTTTTGCTTTTCTCAAATGCTGAGATTGATTTCTCTCCTCAGGGTGCAGTGCAGGAAAGTTATTTTTAAACTGAAAAAACTTTCGATTCAAAAGCAAGTTCTGAATAAATAGATACATAGATGGAGTCTCTTTGATATGCAGTTTGATAATGAGAGGGAATGGAACAGTTTGGGAAGACATCTCTCTGATACAAGGCAAATGGCTGCAAAGAATGAATTTCTTTAGGGGGGTAAAAAACAGTGAAAAACAATCTCCTCTCCTGAAGATCAAATGTAAAGGGAATCACCATAGTTTAGTATACTGCTTGGCTTAGCTTAGATTTTTATTTTCTTGCTCCATACAGATACAGAGAAATAAATATTTTGAAAGGGTAACCTATGCCCTGGAGGTCTGGAGCCCTAAATTTTGCCACAACTCCTAACTCTACCTCCTCTTTTCTCTACTTAGAAAAGATGCACTATTCTTGAAACCTGACGTGTTTTCCCTTTGATGAAAAATAATATGTAAAACCCACTGTATCAGTCAGAGTTTAATCAGAGAAGCAGAACCACTAGGATTATATATACCCATATACATACGGATTTGTTACAGGGATTTGACCTGTAATAACTCATGTGGCAGCTCCTTAAACAGTCTCTGTAAGACTATTGTTTTTGCATCTGATGCTGAAACTTGAAGTCCCTGGGGCAGGCAGTTGGGAAAGGAAATTAGAGGTAAAGTGGGAAAGATAATTGACAGGTGAGAGCCCACAAGGAAGAACTGGAGCCATGGCAGTCTTACTGCCTCCCACTTTGGTGATGTAAGTGTCCTGCAGAAGCTGGAGCTCATTGTCATGAGCTAAACACACACCTGATCCAAGAGAGGAAGAAGCTGAAGGAGGATCCAGGGGAAGGTGGAGCAGTTGCCGGCAAAGCTATGGCCCTGCAGCAACGAGGTGAACTGGTAGATGAATGACAATGTGTATGGGTGACAAAAGCAACTTCCCTGACCTTTCAGAAGCAAAAGCATATGGCTAATGCGTCACCTCCAGCCTCCAAATCTTCTAAGAAACTATCTCAGATGGCCCATCTTATCAGGAAACATAGAGGAAAGGGATTCTGGGAAGTGCCATTCAGCTTAGCCACATCAATACATTACAAAGCCATCACACCCACTTTTGTGGAAGCACACGGGCTCTTACTTCAAAGCATACCATCAGACTAGGGGCTGAGCCACAAAATGGTAAGAGGGACTGATTCCAGAGATCCAAGGCAGGTGGCATGGCCAAATCCAACGTCAGACCCACAGTTTTACTAGGCTACCACCTCTATATGACTGTCATCAAACTCCACCAGGCCTCCCTTCCCAAGAATTTCTTTCTAAATTTTCTCCCCCCAAATGAGGGAGAAGGAGAAGTACATACCTTTAGCCGATGCCAGACACAGACAAAGTAGGCCAATATAAAGAATAGAGAGGGAGAGAAAGCATACCCAAGTTCTGTGAGCCAGGACAGAAGTTCTTTTTTCTCTAGTGACATGATTACACCAAGTCCTAGTTTCCTCCTCTGGTAAAATGTTTATATCAGTTGATTTGGGGCAGTGTTTTTGTTGTTGTTGTTGTTGTTTTAATACTGCCTATTCATAACCCAAACTCTGCCAAGGAACTAAATCCATTGGACAGTAAATATATTTGATATATACTATAGGATGTAGCCTGAGGTGTTTGTAGCATGGAAATACCAATGTTGCATTAGAAATAAAGAATCCTATAGTTAGATTTGACAGGATGAGTATATGTAGGTAACATTACCCCAGTTATGAGGCAACATTAAAATAATTTAAAGATCTCTCATAAAATGATTTTTAAGTACTAGATAAGTATTGCATATATTAGTGTTGTTAGCGTCAGTGAGTGTACAAATGAACAAAAGGAATTTCCTCGGGAGGGTAAGAGCTTTGAATCTGGCTTGAAAGTGACAAAAAATTTGAAAATGTGAAAGAAGTCACAAGGTGGGGCATCACTGTATTGTGAATAATGATAAGGGGAGCAATTGTATAAAATCTTAATGGGGAAATAAGAATCTAGGCTGTTGGGTAGCTGGGCCAAGTGGGTAAATGACCCTTCTTCCAAGGAGGCTAAGAAATCTGAGTTGTATGTGACGTACACTAAGGAGCAATTTGTGGGGTTAGGAACAGTTTGATGAAAATGTCAGAGGGATATACTAGGTGGATGTTAGAAGGGAAATTCCAGAAAATCAGAGGCTTAAAGAACTGGTACTAAATTTCCATTAATGAAGAAAATAGGGACACTAAGGATATGGCTACAAAACAGAAAAATGATTATCTGTGAGTCTTTGGGCGGAAAAAAGCTTGCCATCAAACAATCAGCAAGTAACACTGAGCTCCCCCACTGTTCTCAACTCAGGACCAAGCTCTGTGGGACACACTCCAGAAAATGCAGGTTCTCCTGTCTTTGAGGAAGGAACAGGTTAAGAGACCAAAAATTAAAGGAGAGACCATCCATTCCCTGAAATAATGTACTATGTAAGAGAAGTAGGATCTGCACAGGAGGTAGAATGGTTGTTTTTCATGTTGAAGATTGGGTTTGATTGGGGTGTGGCAGATTTTAGCTTCTAAGAAGTCCACACCTATGCCCACACTTATGTTACATGCTCTCCTTACAATGAGACATTGGCCCTCCTCCTTGAAGAAGTGGGATCCATGCTCTCTCTCCTGAAAACTAATAGGCCCACAACTCTGACAGAATTGGTGTTATCAGACTAAAGCAAGGCAATAGAAGACAGTATAGTTTCTGTCTCTCTTTCTCTCTCCAGACACAAATTCAGGAATTCTGAAGTTGTCAGGTGAAAAGCCCACCTACCTGAAGTTGCCATAGTGGAGAGAAGTGTGGAGAGACCATAACATTGGAAATAGATGTCCAGAGAGCTCCGGTTGTTCCAGCCCTCTCCTATTTGTTTTCTCAGTCCGTGTGCCAGACATGTAAGTAAGGAAGTCTGGATGATTCTAGCCCTAGCCTTGAGCACTACAGCTGATGCCCCACAGAACCAAGGTTCCAGTTTTTTAGCTCAGGATTCCCACCATGTTGGACAGAGATGAGCTATTCTCACAGTACCCTGCCCAAATACCTGACCCAGAGAATCCATGAAAATGTTAGAAATCTTGTCTTATGTTAATAAGTGTTTGGATAATTTATTGCACAGCCTTTAAGGACTCCGAGATTATAGGGGGAAATATAGGTTGATAGAAAAGATGGAAATATATGTCCAATAAAAGTAGGAGTGAAATATAAAATAATATAAAATATAGTAACAATACTAGTATGAACAGTACTAGTTATAGTAGCAGTAGCCTTCACGGTTAGTGATTGAAGTAGTAGAACTAGTAAAACTAGTAAGTAGCTAATGCATTAAATCTAAATGTCTTAGATCTATTCTGTCACCTAATCTTTAAAAAATGAAAATGAGGATAATGTGTTTGTTATCACCACTTCTCCGAGGGGAGAAATGAAGTGGGAAGAGATAAAAGATCTTGTCCACACTGCCTAGAAGTGGTAGAGACAGGATGAGTCTCCAAGCAGTCTCCTTTCAGAGTCTGTACACTGACTGCTAGAGCAACTGAGGAAAGGTTTGAAGGCAGTGGTGATCTTAACACTGAAACTAATAACAAATTTTTTTTAGCACATACCCAGACTCTCGGCCAGGTACCATACGAAGAGCTTCCAAGGAACTGTGTTAATGCAGATAGGACAGTTGGCGAGGAGTATAAATGAGCCCAGTGGCCTGAAATGGACTCTTTTTTGGGTCCCCCTCCAAAAACAGGTTAGAAAAATTATTTATACTTGGTCATGGGTTTTGGAAACTACTTAAGATAATGCAAAGGAAAAGTAACTAGGCAGTCTTCAAAAGCCCCACAACCAGAGCAGCACTTGGGACTATAACAGGAATGGAAGTGTAGGTTGTGAACTAAAACTGAAGTGCTCCAAATCACAGAGAATCTATGTGGCACATAAGCAATTACTCACATAGGTCCTTTTATCTGAAGCCGACATTCTTAATAACTTTGAATAGCACTGGAAGAGAATCCAATAAAGATCCAGCCTGCAGGCCTCCTTTTAAAACATTATTATTAATATCCAATGATGCAGCATTCATTGTGAGTCACTCATAATAATTTTCAGGGTTACAATAAAGTTCCTTCTTTCATTTAGGACAGCAACTCTCAAAATTAAAACAGATGCAAATGTGTGGCTTGCCCACATTCCGATTCTGCTATCAGATATTCATCTGACAAATCAAAGCCTTCTCGTAAATTAGCATTTACTGCAAGATGAAATCTGGGGAGGTGGAATAAGGAATTTTCTCTCTACAGTGTTTTTTTTGTTTTTTTAAACTTTCCCTTGATTGTGATTTCTGGTCTCCTCCACCATCACCTGTGCTTGATCTCTGCAGTGCCATTTGGATTTGAATTACATTGTGAACTCACAGAAGGCAGGTGCTGTTTTACTTAATATATTCTCTAGAGCCCTCCACCAAGGACCTTGATATTAGAAAGAATAGTGATGGAGGTAAATATGATAGTGCTTCTACTCACTCTCCTTCACTTTTCTCACATAATGCATTTTTTTTCCCCAAATCAACTATGCACCCAAAGATAGGAAATAGATAGCAAATTGATTGATTAGGGCCAATCCTGGTTTTCCTCTATGTCTTTCCTGTTCTCTATCGAAACCATCAATATCAGAAGGTATCTAGGAAAGATTCTTCCCCTGGATAAAAAGATGGCCCTTTCTCCCTACACAGTGCTCCTTCCTTTTGTGAACACTGTGGCAAGGGAGGTGCTACAGCAGCCATCTGGTAACCATGAAAGGAGAGCCTAAGAAGTGATGGCACTGGGCTGGAGGAGCATTAACAGAAAGAACCTGGGTCCTGGATGGCATCACTGGGCTACTGATCTTTCCTTGAATCTTCCAACTCCAAATGTCTTATTTGCTACCTCTCAATTTTTCATCTGAAGCCACTTTGATCAGGTTCAATGTTATTTATGGTCAAGCACATCCTAAGGGACACAATGCTCTAAATGTAGAAACAAGATTTTTCATAAAAATAAATAAAAATAATATAATTAATAATAAAATAAAAATAACATAATTAGTAATAAAAATTCAAGAAATCTGAATAAGAGGTATATATTAAAGTTATGTAGCCCCTATAGATTTGCAGGAAATATCAGGCACCCGAAACCTGCATTTGCTGTTCTAATAGCACTATTTTCTGTCCTGTGGCAATTGCCCAGTATTGGAAAATTTTAGCTAGTATATACATTTTCCCTAGGATATTGTTAACAGAGCCCATCACTCTGAAGCCTATTTTGTGAGGACTGTTATGGTACTAGAAGTTAGAAAATGAGACAAGGGAAAGAGATGCTGCCAAGGAATCTAAAAATCACTGTGAGTGTTTTAGGAGGGAAAGAACTACAACCCAGTGGATAAAGAGCTGAGATGGTAGGAAAGAGCAAGATTTTAATTCCAGCTATGTCACATACTACGTTTTTCACTTTAGGCTTTTTATTTTTTTATTTTTTTGTAACCTCTGTGAGCCTCATTTTTTTCCTCTGTAAAGTAGAAATAATAGTAATGTTTGCATTATTTGTTTATTGTTAGGGTCAAATGAAGTCATGTTCTTAATATAATATCTGGTCCATAACACACATTTATATGGCAACAAGCTTTACAGAATCAAAATTGTTTCCTGACAAAGAAGTGCTTCTACTAGAATTAGCCTTTTATCCTCTTTTTTCCAGGCAAAGTTGGATTCCTGCCTCCCCTTTTCCTTAAACCTGAGATGTGCCTTTGGTAAAATTTTGCTGACCCCTCTTTGTGATGAATGGTTGGCTTGACTCGGGATCATTTTTGTAAAAGTACCAGGGAATGCAGAGGGTTTCATGATACCCCTTGGCCCGGTCCTTGACTCTTTTGTGACTCAGGCTTGACAGATGCATACTTATATTTGAGAACTACTATTCCCTTTTGCTCTATTATTTCATCATTTATTCTTTGACAGTTTGTTTTTGTCCATCATATCATCTATAGGTAGTTGACTTTATGAGCACCAACTGTATACACATTCCGAGTACAGGGATGAGCAGTAAAATAGACCCCAATCCAGCTAGGAGTCATAGTAGACCAAGTCATTTAATTGCAGGTAGGCAGAAAGGCCTGTTGGAACTCTCCTGGGAGGAGAAAGTGCTGAAAAGTTAGAAGAGAAAAACCCATTATGGGTACATTATGCTTTGAATCGTTAACACATATTTATTTCAAGAATTTGAGTCTTGCCTCCTCTTCCCCCTCACACAGATGGAAGATACACATTATTCTCCCCACTCCCACTCTATTCTCTGAAACCCCATGTCACCCCTGGAAGCTTCCAATTTTCAAATAATCTCCCATGGGCCATAAAGGAGCTACCATTGTGCTTTAAATACATCTCTAATTAATAAATGGCTGTTTAAAAAAAAAATCTCCAATAGCTAAACACACACAGGGAAGATCAAGTGTTTGCCACACAAGCAATCAAACAAATTGATGAACAGGAAGAAAATGACTCTGGAACTAAAACTGTTCTATTATTAACCAGCAATCTGCATATTTTCCCCCAATTAATGCTTAGAATGGGATCTGAGTCAGTTGAAACCTAATTACTGGCATATCACTTTGTTGATGAGAAGCCTGCCACAGTCACTGCTCCTTGCTTCATTTGCATGAACCCCACAAAAACCTCCCAGTAGGATGTCAGTCACTGCTTTGCTACCAGTCTGTGCTGTAGCTAGAACTTTCTAGAGAAATGTGTATCACTTTCTTTGCTGAGTAAATATGCTGTCACTCACAGTCTTTATTCAGTCAAAAGGGAGATGTTTCTCTTGTAAAGATTTTTTTCCAGTAATTATTCCTATGCATGGTACAGTGAAGTACTGTGGGTACAGTTTCCAGAATGTGACTAATATTAAATGTGGAGGACCTGAGTTCTGTAGTTGGTATTCATCATGGTATTAAAGAAACATATAAATAGACCAAGAAAAATACTTCCCTTTGAACAATGGCACTCCTAATTTCCCTACAAGCCAATGAATAGATAGTGCAGGTACTATTACCTTCATTGCCTAGGACAGTGGTTAGTGAACTCGTGGTGTAGAGACATGAACACTGGCCTTGCCCGCTAGTCTGTACCCACGTGGCACTTAACATGGGGACCTCCAAATGACCTCCCCCTGAAATACTGCATCAGGGATGATATTTATAGCTTCCATACTAATTAGGTTACCCAGTGTTTTTATTCCTCTACTCAGCTTTCCCTAGCATGACCCAAACAGCTGCTTTAGCCTTCTCCATTCTCCTCCAGTACCCAAGCTAAGCCACAGGGAGTTCCCAGTTCAGTAAGAAAACTTAAGTTGCCGAAGCAAAAATACCTTACCTTTCTGTGTCTGCTCAGATGAGTTCCTCATTTACACCCGCTTGTTCCTTCTTTCTTCCATCTCATCATTCATCCAGGCTTGGAAAACCTGTCCTTAGCATCTCTGGAATTTACCAACGGCCAGCTACCCTCTCATAGAGGCCACGGATATGAATAGAGAGATCGCAGGTATGGGCAGAGGTGAAGCCTGTTTCCAGGGGATGAGAAGTCCTTCAGTACATCTACTAAGCAGGGCTACTCAAGGTCTGTCTGAGCTGTGTGCCCCCCACCAACTGTGTCGTTTGCCATCTCCTTCATCCTGTGCACAGCCCCCCCCCCCCATGGCCACCTGCTGCCATTGCTCTTCTGTGCTGGGCTTACCATGGGCTCAGGTTCCCTTAGGATTGTGTGTTCTCTGCCTGGAATCCTTGCCTTCAACTTTTTAAATTTTATTCTTCCTTCAGGACTCAGCTTAGAGATTACCCTCTTCGAGGAATATTCCTGGACCCTATAGGCAATCTCTGATGTTCCACGCTGCAGCCTGGGGTCACCCATTCCAGGACACCTATAAGATTCGCTATATGACAACCGCCTCTTATGTTGTCATTGTTGTAAGTCTCTTGATCTATATACCATGATTCTGAGCAGGATCTGGTCTTCTACATTCCTAAGATTCCCACCACCATGCACACTGCCTAGACAAGATAGGGATTCACTAAGAAGGAGGTAGGTGTATAGTCAAAAGTCCCTCACCTGTGTGAACTTGAGAAATTCACTGAATCTTTCTGCATTTTAGTGTTTTCATTTCCAGTAGAAATTACTAAAGAGTATCATTTGTTTTCTGTCTCTCTCTCTCATGACCTAACAAAAAGGCATTTAGCCTAAAACCAGGCATAGAGAACTTCAGTTCAAAAAAGGGACTATAGGGGCCAAGGGCTAGCTACCCCAAAATGCAGCACTTTGGTATACTGATTATTTAAAGTTAAAGTTACTTAAGAGACAACCTATGTAAGAAGAGCACACAGAGTCTCCTCTGTCCCCTTGGAAGCAAGGACCCAGGTGCAAATTACCCTCTCTATACTTGGAGGTAAAGAGCCATCTTCATCAGCAGATGGGAAATTTAGAGCCGAGAATGCTACAGAAACAAACCTTGGTCCTTTTTTCTAGCCTCCTATCTCAGCCCAAATTCCACTTAGAATTCTTTACTAATTAGAACTCCCATACATGTTTTCTCCTGTCAGTTCCTCACAAATTTATTGTCTCTGTCTGAACTATAAAAACTGCCTGCCTTGGTCATTTGTTTGGGTCTCAATTTCATTAGCAGGCCTCTGTGTGCACATAATAAAACTTCGGCTTTTTTTTTTTTTTTCTTGTTAATCTGCCTTATGTCAATTTAGTTCTTAGTCCAGCTAGAGGGCCTTGATGAGTAGAGGAAGAATGTTTCCTTCCCTACAGGGCAATCTCCTTGACAACATCATTCAGGAGGGATTCGGAATAAGGTTTTGGAATCAAATTCTTTCAAAAGAACTCTTTATCTGTTTTAGGTTGCATTCTCAAGAAAATGCCTAACGGATTGGAGGACAGAGGAGCTCTCAGTTTTCCTGAAGGTCATTTTTAAACTATTAGATTTGGAAGTAATGTTTAAATTAGCTCTACTTTAGCCCATCCTCATTTTATAGGTAGAGAAACAGATCTCTGGATCTGTAACTTCTGTGGATCTTTTGTGAGGTCTCCTACAATCCCAGAGCATACTGCCAGCTGAAAATGAAAAAGGAACACTCTTTAGGAGTGGGGCAGGGAAAAATGCTGCCTGCCCTTCTAGTTAACAACTCTGGACATTTATTTTAAAGGGGTGACTAGAATAAAAAATTGAGGCATTGGGAAATGTTGCAGAATGTTTACTCACTTAAAAAAAAAATGACAGTGTCTATCTGGGAAGCAACAGATATTTAATCAAAGAAAATATATTCATTTAGTAAAACGTGGGCCTCGATAGAGAAGTATAGATTTTCCTACTAACAGACCTTACAAAAGAAGTGGCTCCTGGGAGCAGAGTGTAGAATGCAATAATGTCAAGTCACAGGGGCATGCCTTCCTTTCATTTTCTGACAAGAGTTTTTTGAATGTAATCATAGTTATTAGTTGCAATCTTGCACGAGCGATCCAAGCAATAACACCAGTGCATTTAGAACCCCTTTAGAGCCTGCATACACAGTAAGGCTCCTGTACCTGGAGGTTAGTATTTACATTCCACATAACCTCAAATATTGCTTCTTCACTTTAGGACAGATTGATAGTAGGCCCTGTATGCCGGAGGAAACATTTAATGAACTTGATTCTTATTTTCTATAACTCTCTAATCCTGAAATATCAAGCACCTCACCCAGAGATGTTAGTAGGTAATTTTTTTTTCCCCTGTCACAACACAGAAAAGTGGGGAGTGGGACTCACCTTAAATGGCTGGTGAGAAAGGGGGCAGTGGCCCACTTTTCTGTGGATTTTATACTCTGGTTGGTGTGCTGGGAGGTAGATCCAATATAGTCATTGTCCCTCTGAGTCATGTATTTTGTCTATAACAAAATTCAGTTTAACCTGGCAGAGTAGCATCTAACTTATAGACAGATTTCTCTGGAAAGATTGTTTAATGTGGTTTTTCAAGTACAAAAGATAAAATAAACTTAGGACATTGAAGCATTGATTTGAAGGTGATTTTTTCAGAAAAACAGATAAGAATGAGTAACAATTAACATGCCACAATAAAAGCTTTTGAGGCATTTTAGCATAATTTATTCCTTTAACTAAAGGAAGTGTCAACCCTATGCTTTCCATTAGTATACTTAGCAAACAAAAAGAATTACCTCACAGGAAGAATTGCTTTAATTCTTTTCTTTCTTCATTTTTTTTTTCTTTTTTCTTTTTTTCTCCTGAGCTTTCCCAAACCTAACTCAGGCGTGTCAATGGAAAGAAATTAAGGGGCATCTACAAGGGGTGTTCTCTAAATACAAACCAATAGTAAACCTGAGGCACTTTCAGAGAGTTTTCCATGTGGTTCCTTTTCACTGGTAGAACCTGTTTAAAACAAGAGTTTAGGCAGTTTCTTGACTGCCCCAATTCTGCTCTGTAATTTCCAGTTCCTCTAGGACCCAGACAGGTTCATTCTTTAACAAAGGCCGGACAAAGAGATAAGTGGAATACCACTAACATCTGTATTCACCAAAATTGCTGACGTACTGGTTTACCAGATGCCTTCTCTGTTGGATGTCAATGCAAGGTTCTATTTCTCTGGATTTTACGGCTCTTTTGTTTCATGCTATTGGTCCACACTGCACTGCTCTCCACTCAGCTCTACTGTTTAATGACTGAAGTTATTTGCTGGAGGTGACACGTTCTTGACAATGAGCCCATTGCCTCCACCTAAGCAGCCCTATTCTAGTGTCCTCCGTTTCCAGTTTCCCCATCTCTCCATACACAGCTGTGCTATAAGTCAGCTACTACTAGTGACTTGGGGTTTGCTGGGCTACTGGAAGGGTCATAGTCTGGCCCCTGAGGTGGACTTCTTCAAGCTGAGGGGTGCCATTAATGGTCCCAGGTGGGCTGCTCAAGTACAACCCAGGCCAAGCCCCTCGTGATTGCCAAAACACAGAGGGAGGATTTGATTTCCTTTCTGATAAGATCCTAACTGGCCAATTTGTTTGGTTTGCTTGAACTAAGGAAAGAGTTGTTCTTCTGGGAGAAAAACAACCTCAAGGTCAGTGAAAACTAACTGAGGTCCACTGTCACATCCTGGTATGGTCAGAATAGGGCCACATCTATACTCAAAGATACTTTTTGCCTGGGCTAGATCTTGAGAAAGACACAGCTAGGATGACAATGGTAGAAACAGGGCTCTGCCTGCGTGTTCTCTGGACCCAAATCTTTCCTACTTCAGGAGCTGCTGCCATGAGGAACCCTGTGTGATCAACTGAGAGCAGGGAGACTGAACTTTGGTACTGATGGATCCAATACTACCAAACAACATCAAGGTTTTTGCAAAACATCTAGTAAACTTGTCCCTCTTATTTTTTAATTAGGAACTTGAATTCTTTGAGGAGTAGAAACAGGATACTGGCACCAATGGCATGGTGAACTGCGACTATGGAAAGTCTTGATTGATGAGACCTTGAATGAGGAGCTCTAGCTCTAATGCCACAAGTAGGCTGAAGGGTGTAGATCATAGCCAGTGAGAGAATCTTTATGTCAGAACCACCACCATAAGAAAGACTAAGGAATAAAACATTAGTTTCCTTTTCCCTACTGCTTTCCTAAATATTTTTCGCATATGATTGATAATTGAGTCTGGGGTTTTGTTTGCCTATGTGTTTATTTCCTCACCAAAACTTCAAGTTATACTATTTCTAGGAACTGAAATCTATACTTGTGAAATCCCTGTGTTGGAAAATTTTCAAGATATTTTCTTCTGACTCAAGCATCTAGAAATATGTGAGATGTTGTGATCCTAGCTTGCTTCTATCTAGGCCAGAGAAAATGAGCCACTCAAAAACCAAAGGGAAATAAAGCTACCACATCATCTAGTTGAAAGAGTTGCTCTCACCTCTCATTTTCCTATTTCCTTAGCAAAATCATGGTTGTTTGATTGTTTGGGTTAAATACCTAGTCCCAAAGCAAAGTCATTTGTTATGAAGTAGATAAATATGGGAAATTTCCATTAGAGAAAATATTATATATGAAATACCATTAGTATAAGATGGCAAGATTACAGGCTATGATTCTGAAAATGAGGATTTTGGCCAATGAGGCACTGCTCTGATGATCTGAATTGTACCAGGGGCAGGTGAGATTCCTATGGATAATTCCCAGTGTCTGTGAGATTGGCTGTAAAAATCACTATGAATATGAACAGCTTCAAGAGTCAGAAACTCTGATCATGTGCCAAGGCTCTCCACAGGCAGGAAGAAAGTAATCAACTTGTGAGAATGAAGTTGAAGATGCAGAATAAAGCAAGAATCCTTGATCTTGAGATGAGCAGAGGCCTTCCATCTTGGGACTTCTCCAATTAATCAAGAGTGTTTTTGGCTTTGTCTTTTCAGGTGAAGGTAAAACTAGCACAGATAATTTTCTGACTTTCCTTTCAAGGTTGAGAATATGTACAGCACAACTCAGTCATTGCTATTGGTGTCCTGATGGGCCAAAAGAAAACTGCAAATTAAGATCCTAGTGTATGTCTCTTAGTTTCCTAATAAATTCCTTAAACTAAGTCTTTAAATTGGTATCATGACTATCACTGATAAATTAACTTATCTTATGAAGTCAAAGATTAAAATCGTATTCTACAGGAAAAAATTTAGACAAAGAGAACATGTGCCTAGTCATTCCTGGCATCAAAAATGCTTCAAAGACCATCTGCCCCCTGGTCCATATGGTTGGTTTTGCTGAGTCACTAAAGCTGGAAGGAGGACATCTGGCTCCCTTTCCACCCCAGTTCTTCCATTCACTGAAATTTTGAGAAACGTTACAGAAAAAGAACACTATGATGTTCTGCTGAATAAATTTCCTTTGGAAGAGGCACTAACTATGATGAAGTTCAAGTGCTCTGGTATAGAGGAGGACAGTATGATGCAGGAAAACTGCTGGAAAATATTTGTAAGACCTCTGAGATTGAAGAGCTATAAGATATTTTTTCTGACCTAAGTGTCCAGGTATGTACTAGATATTTGTATATTTATATATTTAAATATAAACTTACATATGACTACAAATTAACATTTCTCATGTTGAGTGGAGCTTTTTCTGATGAATCATGATTAAAGATAATTCCCAAAGTTGAGAAGGACAAATAAAATGCATTACCCCCTGTTGGGTTTTTGAGGAGGACTGTGTTGATGATAGAAGCATTTTCCTATTCATCTTGGTATAGACTCTCCCTGAAGCAGATTTTGAAAGTAAGGGGTTTATTTGGGATGTGATTGCAGAAAATCCCAGTAGGGGATGAGGGAGTGAGGTAGGGAAGGAAATCCAATAAAGAGTATATAATGGAGCAGGTGGTTACTGAAAACATCTGAATCTCAGTCCTCCTGAGAGACAGTGTAGAACACATCTCAGAGCTGTCGCATCAGGAGGATGTGGAACCTAGAGTATTTATAGAACAATACCAATTCCTCATTCCTCAGCAATGTCAACCCTCAGCATGTGATTGAAAACCCTAACAGAGAGTCATAGCTGTATGCAGTAGAGTGCTATATGTACTGAGAGTGAGGGGATGAGACTGGGGCACTTATAGCATAAGCTATAGTTTTTCTACCATGGCTAAGAAAAGAGATGTTATCACTTGAAGGGCCAAGGCCAAGTTCTATAGCCCTCCTAGAGGAAATGACTTGTGATACCTTGGGCTGCTCTAAGAAAAGGAGGCCAATATCATTTGAGGATGGTTATTTGCCAAGGTTTAGAATCTGCAGAAACTTTCTGCAGTAGAGTACAGCATGTTGTCATATCTCTTGGAAATTTTTGACACAGGTTCTCTGGAGTTGGGAGTTACGTCTGAACATAGGGTCTAGTGTCTTCACATAGTCCAGTAATTTCTGAAGACACAGGTTTCTCAAATGGCCCATAGAGCAGGCTTGCAGGCATTGTGTAATTGTGTTATTGTTACCTGTAACCCTTGGAGATTGAGGACAAAGGCTTTAACAGTTCCAGTGACTCCATGTATAGAATAACAGAGGTTAATAGAATCCAGGAGTTGTGGGGCTCCTAGTCAAATACTGGGATCCCTAACATGAAAAAGGGTTGGGGATCCTGACCACTGGCAGGGCTGAAATAAGACTTGAATCCCTCACTCTATAAGAGCCTTCCAGAGAAGGGCCACAGAAAAGATAAGCATCACTTAAGGATTCATAAATATCTATGGGAAGACAATTTATCAGACAGAAATCCACTCTAAGAACCACTGAGAACAATGATCATAATTATTGTAGCAGTCAATAAAGATACTTGCAATTTTCTTTTTCTGCTGGAAAAAAATAGAATCCAGAAGAGTTGGGGGAAAGAGAGAGCTTTAGATAAGTTATGAATTTGGAAAGGATTATATTCAGTTGTAGTAAATAAAACTTACTGGAAAAATAATGAAATTGAGCCAAAATTTCAGTGGTGTAGGAAAAGGTGATTTAAAGGATCCTGGTTAACAACAGTCACTTAAAATAAAAGGGGAAGATTGTTATGTCCTCCTGTCCTCTAGAATGTCAGTGTCATGGAAATAGTGATTCTACTTTGCTTGGTTCTCTTTCTAGTATTTCTAAAATAGTGTCTGTGCTTCATAAATGTTTAGTAAATGTTTGTTGAATGAATAAATATATATTCCACAGTGAGTTAATATTGTACTATTTCTGTATAGGAACATGCAAAACAACCAAAATGTAAATACAAATATTAAAGATGAAAATTTTTTTTTAATTTTTAAAATTTTTTTATTAATATATAATGTATTATTAGCCCTAGGAGTACAGGTCTGGGAATCGCCAGGTTTACACACTTCACAGCACTCACCATAGCACATACCCTCCCCAATGTCCATAACCCCACCACCCTCTCCCGACCTCCCTCCCCCCAGCAACCCTCAGTTTGTTTTGTGAGATTAAGAGTCTCTTATGGTTGTCTCCCTCCCAATCCCATCTTGTTTCATTTATTCTTTTCCTACCTTCCAAACTCCCACGTTGCATCTCCACTTCCTCATATCAGGGAGATCATATGATAGTTGTCTTTCTCTGCTTGACTTATTTCGCTAAGCATAATAGAATATGCTATATTCTAGTTCTATCCACATCATTGCAAATGGCAAGATTTCATTTCTTCTGATGGCTGCATAGTATTCCATTGTATATATAGACCACATCTTCTTTATCCATTCATTTGTTGATGGGCATCTAGGTTCTTTCCCTAGTTTGCCTATTGAGGACATTGTTGCTATAAACATTCGGGGGCACGTGCCCCTTCGGATCACTACATTTGTATCTTTAGGGTAGATACCCAGTAGTGCAATTGCTGGGTCATAGGGTAGCTCTATTTTCAACTTTTTGAGGAACCTCCATGCTGTTTTCCAGAGTGTTTGCTCCAGCTTGCATTCCCACCAACCGTGTAGGAGGGTTCCCCTTTCACTGCAACCTTGCCAGCATAAAGATGAAATTTTTGTATGTATCAGAGTTTCTAGTGTCTCTGTGTCTAAGCTCACACAGTTTCTTTTTTGTTTTCTACTGTCCAGTCAAACTGATCTTTCTACTGCTCCCTGGACTGCCCCACATTTTTAGGTCACAAGATTTTGCTCTTGCTAGGTCTTCTACCTGATTTACTTTCCCCAAAATCTTGGTAAAGCTTACCCCTTCTCCATTATCTAGTTTTGCTCAAATATTTCTTTCAGCAGACTCTGCGTAAACATGTTCTGTCTCATTATCCTGTTTTACATATTTACAAACTCCTGATATATCCTATTTCTGAATTTTACTTGGTTCATCTCTGCTGCTTCTTCTAGAAGGTAAGCTCCATGAGAAGAGACATTTTTTCTGCCTTGTTAACCACCAACTGCCCAGCAGGTAGACCTCTGCCTCACGCAGAGAAAGTGTCTTGGTTTAAAGACACAGAAACAAGAACTTTGGTTCAAGTGATTTCTTTGGTTGTTTCCCAGGAAACACAGGTGAGGGATTGGGAAGGAGAGAGCAAAGGGAAGGCAGCCAGTAAAGACTGTGTCATTGAGTAGGTTGCCACTAAGGGCAACTAGAGCTCAATCCCTCGAGAGCCTTCTGAAAGACTATGTGGGAACCCCCTCAGAATTATTCCACTGTGAGTGAAGAGAAGCTGGGATATTTACTAGTTCCCAGTTCTCATTGGTTGATGTTTCTTACAGAGAACATTAATTCCTCAGCACTTCTGGTCTATCCCTCATCCTCGGCCAACATCAAGAGAAAGCCTTCAGGCAGAGGGTCCCAGATGTTTGAGTGGGAACTGTTTAATGAATCTGTAGATAATCTCCAGCAAGGCTAAAGGGATATGGCCCTGATATATATGTACTATAGTAGGTATTGAGTAAATGTTGAATGAGTAAATAAATCATCCATCTGAAAGAAAAACAAAATGAATGATACATAAAGGCAACATAGAACTTTCTTATACTAATATATAACGTAGCCCAAAAATTATAGGCCAAGTGCTATAAAAGAAAATGTTTATTTTCTCAAAGGCCCTAGAGAAAGTAAATAAGGTTGAGAGCTAAAGAATTTTTCAGATCCATTTCACAAAGAAAAAGTGAATTACTCACTAACAGATTTGTGTGTGGCTTTTAGAGTCTTGTGTGATGGGGGGCATTTGCATATATTAAAAAATGAGAGCTAAAGTTATTTGATATTTTATTGTTCATTTAGGAGCAATGTTTTGTTCTATTGGTTTCATTTGATGAAATTGCCTCTGAGATGCTGACTCTATTTCAAGCAGTCTCAGCTTGTTCCTTCCTCTGAACACGATGCTGCACCTGTTCTTTGTTCTGGGCCTTGCAGTAATATCTGAGCAAAGGAAATAACATCCAGTCTGATGTAGGAACCAGTGGCAGCACTAAGAAGTGGTTTTCAGGGGCTTGATCCTCCGTATTATCTCATTGCCTTCTAAGGCGCTCTTAAACAGTCACTATAAGTAAAACCTGTGTACGTGGCCACAGTTTAACACCAGCCCGCTATTACCTGCCCAGCCAGAGTGTGGCCCCTAAACTCCCAACATACAGGAACTCTGGAACCACTGCTTTTCTGGATCTATTCTCTCTGGTTCCAGCATCAACTCTGTGATCCACAGCAACTCTCCTGACATGCTTCCCCTTGTTGAGAATAAACAACCTATTCCAGTAGTGGGGCAGGCGTGAGATTGTTCAAGTTGTTTATGAGTCCCCTGGAGTTTGGAGCTGTGTTAGATCACAGGGTTTAGTGCCCCCTTGTGGTTCTGAGATTTCTAAATTCAGGAGACCCACTAGAAAGGGTCCTGGGAGACCTGTTAACAATCCTCTTATTAGGATTTTTTAACTATTTAAAATTTTTGTAATGATTTTAAGTTTACAGAAAATTTACTAGAATAATACAAAGAACTTTTGTGTACTCTCTACCCAAATTCATCAATATTTAATATTTTGTTACATTTCCTGCATCATCCTATTTTTTTCTAAACTACAACACATGCTCCTTTATTCCCTAGTACTTGAATATGTATTTCCTCAAATCAAGGTTGATTTCTGATATAATTGCTGAATTGTTATCAAAATCAGGATATTTAACTTTGGATATAATAGTTCATTATAATCTACAGTCCTTATCCAATTTCATCAATTCTCCTAGTAATACCCTTCATGAAACATTTTTATTTTTTGTACAGGAGCTTCTTAGGCCTCCTGCACTGTGTTTGTTTTATTTCTCTTCAGATCTTAATCTGGGACAGCTCTTTAGTCTTTCTTGGTCTTTGTAACTCTTACAGTTTTGAAAAATATAGGCAATTTAAGGTTTTTGTTTTTTGGTTATTGGTTACATGGCATGTTTCATGGGTATGATCACAGTTTCAAAAGGAATTTTCAAGAGAAAAAAATTCAACACAGAGAATGGGTCTACAGTTGGAGCAGAGAAAATGTCCAGGATCTCTGATGTATCATGTAATCATGTAACAAAGCAAGTTCAGGTGAAAAACTAACTTCCTAAAGAGATTATCTCAGTCACATATAGAATATGGGATGTTTTAATCTATTGCTGTCTGCTCAAAAGATGTCACCATCTCTATCCAAGATGTACTAGTATTCTCATCTTACCATCTTTTGACAGAAATTAAATGGACTCGTGTCTCCATGAACTTCATTGCTCAAAATGTACCTCTCACAATCATGAAATATGAACACCTCAAATGCAGCCAGCTTGCTGATCTTATTTACACTGTCACGGATAACTCTCCTTTCCAGCTCATTGTATAAGCTCAAAGTATAAGGCATACACTATGGAATTATTCAAGTGAATTACTTTTATTTTTTTAGTTTGTTTTTGTTTTAACTCAAACAGTTCTGCTCTCTATTAGCAGTTATCCACCTGATTTTAACCTCAGGTAAGAGCAAAGGCATCATGAGATATAAATAAGCTCACACAATGAAATGCTGATTCCCTAAATGGAATTGTTTCAGTGAAATGTCATCAAGACTTCCAAAATGTTCCAGCACTGTCCTAGGTATTGGGGATCCGAAATGAACCAAGCAGACATTCTTCCTGATCTCTGGGAGCTTAAAGTAAGGTGTGAGAGAAAGAAAATTAATTATGTGGTTATAATTGATAAACAAGATTAACCAAATGCACCATGACACTGAAGTACATAAGAGGGTTTCCTATCCAAATCTGAGAGCCAGAATATCTTTTCACAGGAAGAAGTCTCTTCTACACTGGGACTCTGAAGATAAAGAAAAGATAGCCAAAACAATGAGGAAGAAAGTGGGTCAGGCCAAAGTTACCATTTGAGCAAAAGCCCAGAGGAGGAAAGGAGATAAGAAATCAGAGGAACTGAGAGATTTGCAATGCATCAGTCAGCTAGTTCTATAAAAATGCTGTGTAACAAGCCATCTCAAAATTCATTGATTTAACCATGAGCATTTTTCCCCCCTACTCATGGGTCTATAGATTTATTATAATTTGGCTAACTTACAATAAACTCAGAAGGATAGCTGGGTTTCAGGCCATGGTTAATCTGGGTTTAGATATAAGTTATGGATTAAGTTCAGATATTCTTCCATGTGTTTATTCCAAAGACCATGCTGGAGGGGAAGCAGCTTCCTAGATATACACTTCTCATGACAGATGACAGGAGCAAAAAAAAAAAAAAAAAAAATCAAGTTCAGATCAGATGAAAATTTACACTCTGCTCTCATTGGAAGAGAGGGTGTGGATCTATATTGACCATAAACCTAAACTATCATATATGGTAGGACTGAATTATATACACTAGAAAAAACTGAAGAGTTTTACTTAGGGGCCCTATGAGCAACTTACAAAGTTCAGACTTCATCCATGTATGGTTTTCAATTAAGAGAGACAAGTCACATTTGTAATTTAATTAGATCATATTTATCATGGTTAGGATAATAGACTACAACAGAACAAGTCTGATGCTGAGACAAATGTAAGATAGGTATTAGAAGACAGAATCACCTTTGAAATCTTCTCCAATAAACCAAGAAAATTTATAAGCTGCAGAGACATCCTGGCCTCTATTACTATTTTTTACTTCTTCAGTTTAACAGATTGAAACAGAAAACAAGATAAGTGAAGGGTTCAAAGGCCAAATACATCTGAAGCCGGGGATAGGAAATTGCATCATATTTTTCTGGACACTCTGGTTTTGGTTATTTTGATGTTGTTCTATAGGTATTAGTTTGCTCTACAAAACACTTTCTCTGTTATTCTAAGTGTGAAGCCCTCAGAACTGTGCCTTATAGGATATTACTGCTCAATGTATGGTCCCTGGACAGGATGAGTCAATATCACTTGGAACCTTTCGAAAGACACCGAATCTTTGACCCTAAATTAGACCTATGGGATTAGAAACTAGAAGCACTATAATAAGATCATTGAGTGTGTCCCACACTCACTAAAGTTCGAGAAGCAATGTTATAGGATATTTAAAGAAGAAATACAAATGCGGGGGGGGGGTGAATACATCAGTTATTCAGTCAATGCCTCACATTTATAAGATGGAATGGCCTGCAAAGCAGTGCATACAGACATGTATAACTCTAAGCCTCCTACACCTAGGTAACTGCAAACTTGCAGTTCGAAAGTCACAAAGATGCTTCATACCTAAATATTGCAGTATATGATAAGGGTGTTAAGATTAAGTATGAAACCATCAGCAACAACCAGTTTTACCTTGAGGTGAAGGAGGAAAATTTAGTTGAATGCAGACTAGACTTTGAAATATTTCTGAGATTCCAGAAGCAGTTATGAAGTGAGAAGGTATTCCAGGAGGTAGGTCAATGCCAACAGTTGGGGTAAGGCTGGGCATATCCAAAAACAGCCTCAGGGAAGAGTCTAATTGGACTAACAGAATGTGAGAAAAAGCAGAAGTTTACTACCCTTTGAAACTAGCTAGTTTAAAATGTGCAGAAGGAAAACTAAAATTAAAGTCAAAGATATGAGAAGAATGTGGAAAATGGTTTGAGGTAGAGAAAGCAAGGTATTCTGTTACATACAGTGGTGGTCAAGAGCATAAGCTCTGTAATCAGGGGAACAAGAGAGAACTTTCTACTCTCCTTCTTACTAGCCATGTGGCCTTTGGCATGTCATTTAATTCTTTCTAAGCCTCAGTTTGTTTACTGGTAAATTGAGGGTGATTGAACATATTTTATAGGAGTTTCTTACAGTAATGCCTCCCAACAATTTCAGTTTCTGCTTTTCATGCTTTATATTGACCCACATTGGCTCTGCTACTTAGTCATATGACATGCAAATATGATACAAGCAGAATCTTGCTAAGTTCTTGAGCACTGGGACTGTCCTCTTGCAATGCTGTCCTGGGACTACCGTGATGAGGAGAAGCCCACCAGGAAGAAGTTCAGGTGAGAGGCTATGTGGAAAGGGAGGCCCAGCCATTCTAGTCTTCCCACCTGAGTGCTACCACTGACCAGCTTGCCAGCTCAATGA
This sequence comes from Mustela nigripes, assembly GCF_022355385.1. Taxonomy (NCBI): domain Eukaryota; kingdom Metazoa; phylum Chordata; class Mammalia; order Carnivora; family Mustelidae; genus Mustela; species Mustela nigripes. Next base: position 102,916,601 of record NC_081563.1, read on the forward strand.
AGCAGCTCAAGCGAGCTCAGGTCGGTGTAGCGGAAAACCCAGTCAACTCACAGAACTAAGGAATACTGAATTCTTACTGTCTTTATTTCTGTTTTGGCTTCCTTTATCCTATCCTCTAGTAACAAATTCAGGAGTATTTTCTGTTGCTCACCTTTTACTTACAAGATTGTTTTTACTGAACAGCTATCAGGTTCTAGGCATAACACTCGATGTTAGAAATAACCACATTAAATAAAAAGATAAGATAAACCAAGACTTGAAAAACTGTGTCCCTAAGCTAAAGGTGTTTCCATTTATACTCCAGTCCAAGAAACATTCAAATAATCAGAAATCAAAGTTCAGTTTGAGTAAATACCTAGAATACTAGCTAAATCATAAAGTAGATGTTTGTTTAACTTTTAAGAAATTTTCTAACAACTTTATAAAAGTTATAGACTTATAAACAACTTTTTAAAAGTTATGTTGTGATAACTCATTTAGATTTTAATTTTCCCAGGTGACCAGTGAGCATCTTGTTTCATGTGCTTATTTGTTATCCTTATATCATATGAACTATCTGTTCAATCTTTTTCCCATTTCTTTATTGTTTTTTTCTTTTACTCTGTTAAAGAATTTTGAAGTTCTTCTATGTATTCTAGATACATGTACTTTTTCAGATGCTCTGTGATTAATTTTTTTTTTTTGCTACCGTTTGCCTTTTCATTCTTCTAACCTGTACCTGAATGTTCACAGAAGCTTTATCTATAATGCTCAAAAACTAGAAAAAATACAAATGTCTATTAACTGGTGATGAGGCAAACAAATTATAGCATAGTCATACACTGGAATGCTACCCAACAACAAAGAGGAAGAGATTTGTTTGTTTGCTTCGTTTTTTTATTGTTGTAAGAGAGCCCTTGTTTTAACCACTAAGTGTTAGGGTATTTTGTTATGTAGCAATAAATAACTGGAACTAGCTCACAGGTTGTTATATACATTATCTCATTTCATTTTCATGATATTCTTATGAGAGATGTACTTACAGAGAGAACTAAATAAATATTAGATATTATTTTTTAACTTCAAGGATTCAGTTTAAAAGGAGACAGAAGCATAATATATACACTCTATATGCTATTCTACAATTTGCCTTTCCTTTCTCTTCTTTTTTAATTTGACATTATATCACTTGGGGATTTTTCCTTGTCAGCACACAGAGTTCTACCTCATTCTTTGTAATTATCTACTGTTCTATTGAATGGATGTTTCATAATTTATGTAGCCATTCCCCTGTCTAGGTTGCTTCATATTTTTTAAACTATTACAGATAATTTCATAATGAATATATTTATACATATATTTCAGTGCACATTTGTGAGTATAATTATGACATAAATTCCTAGAAATAAAAATCATAGTTTAAGGGAATATGTACATTTTATTTTGTGGTAGGTATTTATCTATCACACTGATATACAATGAGATTGTAGCAATTTATACTTTCATCAGGATGGTATAAGACTGCCTGGTTCCTTTAATCATTGCTAATAATACTATAAACTATTAAATCTTTTGGTAGCTTCCAATCTGATACATAAAAAAATGATGTTTTAACATATCTTTACTTAATAGGAATGATGTTGTATAACTTCATAACAAAACACAGTTCTGTTTTTTGGTTAGATGTGTTGTACATTTTTGTATTGTGACTCTGGTATTTTGTAATTGATTTGAAAGGGTACTTTGTGATACAGATGTAGTAAAAACAAGGGGCACATGCACCCCAATGTTCATAGCAGGAATGTCCATAATAACCAAACTATGGAAAGAGCTAAGATGTCCTTCAACAGATGAATGGGTAAAGAAGAGGTGGTTCATATATACAATGGAATATTACTCGGCCATCAGAAAGGATGAATACCCACCATTTTGCATCAACATGGCTGCAACTGGAGGGGATTATGTTAAGTTAATTAAGTCAAGCAGAGAAAGACAATTATCATATGGTTTCACTCATATGTGGAACATGAGAAATAGCATGGAGGACCATAGGGGAAGGGAGAGAAAACTGAAGGGGAAAAAAAATTAGAGAGGGAGACAAACCATGAGAGACTGTGGACCCCAGGAGACAAACTGAGGGTTTCAAAAGGGAGGGCAGTCGAAGGATGTGGTAGCTAGGTGATGGGTATTAAGGAGGGCACCTGTTGTGATGGGCACAGGGTGTGCTTATCATATGCAACCAAGAATTGTTGAACATTACATCAAAAACTAATGATGTACTATATGTTGGCTAACTGAACATAATTTAAAAAAAGAAAGGAAGTTTATCCTTTTTTCTTATGTGCTAAGAATTTTTTTCAGGTTGATCATTTTTCTTATGACCTTTGCTTTCAGTATGGTATTGCTGCCGTATAGAAACTTTACATTTTATATAGTCGAATTTATCAGTCTTCCATATTTCCTTTGGGTCATTTTATAGTTGTTTTATTTAAACACTTAAATATTTTTTTAAGATGTTATTTATTGATTTGACAGAGAAACACACTGTGAGAGAGGAAACACAAGAAGGGGGAGAGGGAGAAGGAGGTTTCCCCCTGAGCAGGGAGCCTGATGCAGGGCTTGATCCCAGGACTCTGGGATCATGACCTGAGTCAAAGTCTGATGCTTAACGACTAAGCCACCCAGGCACCCCTTAAATCTTTCTTCCATTTGGATTTTTTTTTTTTTTTTTGGATGCAGCAATTTAGACAGAGGTCTACTAAACTGTGTTTTCAAATATCTAATTTGTCTCTATTCCATGCATTAAAAAAAAAATCAATTCACATCAACTTAAAGTCTTGCTTTTAAGAAATACAGAATTCAAATCCATTTTTAAAAAAAGATTTATTTATTTGATAGAGAGAGATCACAAGTAGGCAGAGAGGCAGGCACAGAGAGAGGAGGAAGCAGGCTCCCTGCTGAGCAGAGAGCCCAATGTGGGGCTTGATCCCAAGACCCTGGGATCATGACCTGAGCTGAAGGCAGAGGCTTAACACACTGAGCCACCCAGGCACCCCCAAATCCATTTTTGGACTCTTCTATTAATTCTTCTATTCATAGCCCATTATAAAATCTGGTGAATTCTGGTCTCTTACTCAGAATTGTATTTGTTCTCACATATGTATGTTTCCATAAGAAGTTAAAATTAGTCTGCAAAAAATATATTTTTACAGGAATTATAGATCATTCCTGGAGGAATTGAAGGATCTTACAAAACAGCAAACCTCCATCACCAGGACCTGTAGTCTTCATGCCCTGTAGTAGTGATTGATCAATATTGATCAATATTGATCCTTGATATATTTGTGTCTTTGTTTTTATTTCTTTTTGAAAATGGGAAAGGTCTTTTAGAGTCAAGCAAGGTTAATAGTAAGGAATGATGTTGGGTAACTCTCTTTTCAGACTGAGGCTGAATAAGATTGCTCTTCTTGAATCTCTTAGAGTTAGTTTTCCAAAAGAGGCATCCGAAATATATTTGAGGAATACCCTTACAATGGAGTAGGCTTATAGACTCTCAGGGTCACTGCATTGAAGGGATAAAACTCAGGAGCACATGTAAATTTTAGTATATTTATTTAACCATCACTAAAATAATGAAAACAATGCACCTTAATGAAAAATACCCAATATGTTAAGTAAAAGCTGAACACAAGTCTTGTATTCATCATGATTACAACTATTTAAAAATTAGCATGCTCATAACAAAAAGAAACAAAAAACCCAAAACAAACAAACAAAAAAACTCCAATAAAATGGAAGGATTAGAGGAGATTTGTTTTTCTTCCTGAAAAGTTCAATTAATGCTATTATAATAGTGTTTATGTAATAAGACAAATAAAGAGCTCAATTACTTTGTAGCTGTATCTCCTGAAGTAGAACCCTATGAGGAATGTGATGTGGAGGTGTGATAAGGTGTTATTCTGACCCATTAGTGGGGTGATATCCTGACACAATACACACAGAAACTGAAGTTTAAAGATCTGCCTTCAGGATCCCAGCGCTTTGTGTTACCTGGTTGATGTGACTCTCTAGATTCCCTCCATGGAAAAGGAGATCCTGAAAATCACGTCATGGGGTTTTCAAAGACTTGTTCTTCAAAGTGTGGTCCATGGACCATCAGTATCTGCAACACCTGGAGCCTATTAGAAATACAGAATTTCGGGCCCCAAGCTGGTCCTCTAAGCATCATGGTTATCTGAGGATCAAGCCTAGACATCTCTATTTTCCCAAGCCCCCCAGGTAACTCTCACGCATGCTCAAGTTTGAGCAACACTGCTTTAGAAAATTCAATGAACAAAATATAATTATGAACACTAATTTTCACAAACCTATTATCCTTAAGTCAATCATGTACAATGAAAGGTTAGCCAGGCCGACTGGAGACCTGGGAACAATTAGTGTCGTCCAAATTGTGGAAAATCTCTCTCTCGCTCTCTCTCCTTTTACTTAGTATTATTTGAACTTGGACAAGAGCATTAAACATTCAGTAGATGAGGATTCTGTCTTTTAATTTCATAAATATTTATTGAGTTCTACCTGTGTTCCAGGCCTTGACTTATATGCTGGGTGTTCAGTGAGAAAATCTACGTGGCTTCTACCTTTGGAGAGCTTCTAGGCTATCAAAAAAGACAGGCAATGAACCAATCATAACAGGTGTAAAGGGCATTACAGGAAAGGAGTCATTAAGTACTATGAAGCATCTAAATTGAGGCTCTTACTTAAAACTCAGAGGATGGACATTAGGGAGTTTATGAATTCCCTAGATTTTGTTTATGTTGGGACTCATATATGTCCATAGTTTCTTGTTCTGGGGAAAGAGAGTTTTCAAAGAATTCCTTGAAATCCAAATATTTTAGGACCCCTGCTGAGATCAGCCTTACATGCCAGTTTATTACCCCAGTGTCCGAATCCATTATTTTCATTTATAAAATCCTCTTTCCTCCTCCCTTAAGACTAATTATTTTGACCTGAATTACCCGAGTATAGATTCAAAAACCTGTTTACTCTGCAGCATAGAGCTATCCTTTCATTATTCTATGAAAAATTGAAGACAAATTCTCTCCAGATGTGAGCTCGGTTAGGTGCACAGCTGCATGGCTTTATTACAAAATATGGATGTAAAAGAAATGTCCTAAAATGAGCTCTCAAAAGGACCTTCACTGACATTTGCTCACCATTTAATTCACAGTTCTTGGAGATGAATGAGCAGTTCTGGGGGTGTAAGCTTAAAACCCTGTGAGTTGATTAAAAGCTGTGCTCAAATGCAGACCAATTAATAACCAAGTCCCCACGGGGTTAATATTAAGGGTGGCTATTATTATGTTTTTCATCTTCATTTCAGGGTTTCTGCAAGTGGATTAATCAGCCCTTGTGTATTCATTCTACCACCAGAGCAACAATTCATTTTGATTATTATGTTACAAATACCAGCGACATTCAATAGACCTTGTAGAGAAATTTTTATGAGTTTGAGCAAATATCCACTGCTGCGCGAGGCAGATCGGATAATAACAGCTGCAGGTTTCCGAACCTCCCAGGGTCCCTCGACCACATGCACTGGATTGGAATGTCAACCTGGTGATTTAGTTCACCCTCATTGCCCATATCATTAGAGAATAAAGGCAAAGATAGCATGTGTGCTTAAGTTATTGGCACTTGGGGTTGCGAGGGGAGGGGTGTGCCTGGGTGGCTCAGTCAGTTAAGTGTCTGCCTTTGGCTCAGGTCATGATCTGAGCATTCATGATGGAGCTCCGTGTTGGGCTGCCTGCTCAGTGAGGAACCTGCTTTCTCCCTCTCCCCTTGGATCATGCTTGTTCTCTTTCTGTCAAATAAAATCTAAAAAAAAAAAAAAAAAGGACTTGGACCATTTGGATCATTTTTTACTCAGTCCAAGTTCTTTAAAAAGTGGGTTTTGAAGAGCTTTTCAGTTAACTCCTCAATTGCAATAGCAAAAATAGTAAATGGAACTTTGCCCTAAGTCTCCACAAGTGCCATGGAAATTTTAATACTCCTGAGCAGGCAATAAACCTTTATTTTTCATTGTCTCAGAAAAAATCATACTCCAGTCTCAGGGGGCCTCAGTTTGCCACAATTGCTTGGGGGTTAGGCAAGTTTTAAGCAGAGTTGCGGTTGGGGTTTGGTCAATGTCTTCGTTAATGCAAAGGTCATCTCAATATATATCACATCCCCTCTAAAAGGGAGAATCCCCTTTAAAAGGAAGAATCAAGCGCAGTAGCTTTCCCAGGTTGTGTGTTCTGGACATACCTGGCTTCCCAGGTTGTGAGTCAGGAGCAACCACCACCCATGGTGCTCCCTTACTCCACCTACTCACTTCACTTCTGGTGCTTTGATGAGAGTATAGAAGAGAGGTATTATACTCTATCTCTTTTAAAATTATCTTATTTACATATTTTAATTTAATTTAATTATTTAAATTATTAAATATTTATTTTATTTAAATTAAAGCTAGTTAACGGATAGCGTTCAGGGGCAGAAAATAGTGATTCAACGGTTACCTATAACACCCAGTGAACATTCTATCAAGTGCTTTCCTTAATGCCCATCACCCAGTTACCCTAGCCCCCACCAACCTCTCCTCCAGCAGCCCTCAGTTTGTTCCCTCTAGTTAAGAGTCTCTTCTGGTTTGCCTCTCTCTGTTTTTATCCTATTTTTTCCTTCTCTTCCCCTATGTTCACCTGTTTTGTTTCTTAAATTCCATATATGAGTGAAATAATATGGTATTTGTCTTTCTCTGATTTATTTTGTTTAGCATAATACTCTCTAGTTCCATCCACATCATTACAAATCAAAACCACAATGAGATAACACACCACACAGGGCAGAATGGCTAAGATTAACAACTCAGGAAAAAATAGATGTTGGCAAGGATGTGGAGAAAGGGAAATACTCTTACACTGTTAGTGGGAATGCAAATTGGTACAGCCACTCTGGAAAACAGTATGGAGGTTCCTCCAAAAGTTAAAAAGAGAACTATGCTATGATCCAGCAATTATATTACTAGGTATTTATTCAAAGGATACAAAAATAATGATTCAAAAGGGCACATGCACCCCAATGTTTATAGCAGCAATGTCTGCAAAAGCCAAAATAATGGAAAAAGCCCAGATGTCCATCAACCGATGAATGGATAAAGATGTGTTCTATATATACATGATGGAATATTACTCAGCCATCAAAAAGAATGAAATCTTGCCATTCCCTTTTATTTAATGGTCTGTGTTGGATTCCTTAACATTCCTCCACTTACTCCTGGCTCCCTGTATTGTCTTCCTATTAATCAATATATCTGGAATTCCAGGAACATGGAAACAAAACCAGGCCACTTTCTCTCTGCTATGAATATAGCATGAGAGATCATCATGGCCCAGAGCTATGTGGGAAGTCCTCATTGATGGTAGTGCTTCCATGTTGCTGACTTCTTCCCTTTCGAGATCTCCCACCTGCTTCTGACAGGAATACAAATGTCCTGAAGCCCTCTAGTAAGAGGAAGAGAAATGAGACATGGCAGGGACCTGGCCTTCCAAAAAGATGGCTGCCTTCTCACCTGGCTTCAGCACATGTCCCAAGGCACCCTGATCTCTGTCAATTGCCCTGGAGGCAGATGTGTACTAATGAAGAACCACCAAGACTGTGCTTTCTGGAGGGAAAAAAGAAGACCTATGGCAATTTGTTTGTAGGTGGCTGAGAACCAACATAAATGAATCTGACCATGAACAGAATTATCTCAAAAGCAACTATTGCCAAGCAGTACCCTTAGTGGCTTATATAACACCGGATCATTGGAAAGTACATGCCCCTAAATTGAATTTTTTTGTAATGATGTTATTATTCTGAGATTTGCATGGGCATATTCTTTCTCATTCTCCTTCCTAGAATGGAGGGTGTGGTCTCAAAACAAAACAAAACAAAACAGAAACAGTCAATGACTCAATGAGTTAAGCAATACAATGAAAAGTAAACATAAGAAGCATGCCTTGGGCCCCAGGTGAAGTGCTATCAACTCACCTGTTCCAGGACACCTGGCAGGCAGTCACAATGTGGAATCACCATCCTGTCCTCCTCAAGTCAAATCTTTACAAATAAAACATAAGGGGAGTCAAAAAACAAAACAAAACAAAAAAAAACAGGCCTTAGGAAACAAGGCAAACCCATGTTTTAAGAATTGGTATATGAAGATTGCCATAGGAAGAGGGCCTCTCTCTCCCTTCATTCCTTCCTTTTTAATTCCTCTCTTCCTTCCTTCCTGGTAGCACGAGGGAAATATCACTCATAGTTCTGTCTTACTCTTCAGTGGTTAGGAGATGCTGAGTGTTAGAAACATAAGAAACACTATATGTTGTGCCAATCTAACATCTAGAAGCTATAATGGTAGCCTTTAGGAAGTCTGTGCCCAAACAGACAGCAGGCTGGGCTTCTTTCCACCTTGCCAGACTTTCATGATTACCATTAACATGTGGGCCAAGGGAATGCTAAGTCAAGAAATTAAATCTGAAAGGTGAGGAGAGGAGTGTCCAGGTGAGCTGACCTGAGTATTCGAAATGATTTTCTACAAATCTAAACAAGACATGTTCATCAAAAGACTTTCAAAACTATAGAGATTAATTCATTACATTACATGTATAACAAATCAGTTTTATTGAAAACAGCACAATTAATTACCCAAGATTTGGAATGCTGTAGGAATTTGGGGACAGGAAATTAGTTTGCTATACACAGTAAATTTCTGGAGCCTGGAAGGGTGACTTGATTTCTAAATTGACAAAGTTTCCCTGTCATCAAAAAAGTTCTCTCTTCTGTGCCTGAGGACTTGACCAGCTCCTTAGTCGGTGAGAAGCTATATGTCTAGAAGGTGTCAGATAAGGCTAATAAATATCTTAGGAAGGGGAACCCAGGAGGAAGTGCTGCATGTGGGCTGGTGTTCTGGTGATCAGGCAAAGATTCTCTGAAGGAAATCAGTGGGTGTGTTTGGAGAAGGGTTTGGAAGAAGACAAGAAGGCCTGAATGGACTATCTGGGAAATGGCCATGGGGAGTCAAGAGAGCATAGGGATACTAATAGAGACCACGTTCTAGCAGCTTCTCTCTTTGGGTTCAATTCCACGACTCTTCATCTAAACTTCCATATCATGTATTGTCTCTTAACCATCCTGCTCAATGTCCTCCAGAAATACGGTGACATTTAGCCACAGATATAACATGGCTCATCTCTCATTTTCACAGTCTTTCTCCTTTCCTATCTAAAATGTAAACTGAAATTAAATCTTCCTCCAAAAGAGCTCAGAGCTGTAAGAGGATGTTAGACTAAGAGATGGTATATCAATCAGCACTGAGATGGAACAATCTAGAACAGCATTACCACATCCTCAACACACCTTGAGTAATCACAGCAAATGCCTGAGAGTCTGGATTAACACTCTATATATTTAGATTTTTCTATATTTAGATTTTCCTTTTCTATATTTAGATTTTTAGGGAAGGGCAGAAAGATCTGGTCTGCCTTCCATTTGACTTTGACTAGAACACAGTACAACAGAACATAAATATCAAGAATCCTGGATGCAAAAGCACAAGATTGAAGCCACAATTTTTTGGACCTTCCTCAGTACAGTTACGTGAATTCCAGCAAGGCAACTAACTTTGTAAAGACTCCTCTTCACATGTTTAAAATGGACTTAACTGGGACATCTGGGTGACTCAGTCGTTAAGTGTCTGCCTTAGGCTCAGGTCATGATCCCAGGGTCCTGGAATCGAGCCCTGTGTCAGGCTCCCTGTTCTGTGGGAAGCCTCCTTCTCCCTTTCCCACTCCCACTGCTTGTGTTCCTTCTCTCACTGTATCTCTCTCTGTCAAATAAATAAATAAAATCCTTAAAAAAAATAAATAATAAAACAGAATTATAGAGGGCTCAGGGGCTGTGCTAACACTTTATTGAAATTAACTCTTTCAAAGGCAATATTGAAAATGTAAAAGAAAAATTCAAAATGAAGTAAGAATTATTAAGACAGTCCTTCAAATTAGGGTGCAGAGGACATTGAGGAAGCAGGGCCTATGTACCTTTCCTGTTTGAATCCTTCCAACACCATGGACTTTGGACTTTTGTCCATTAAACGGGACCACCTCCTGGAACACATCTTTCCACTCTGGATTGAAATAGAGATAATGGAACACTAGCTAGCTAGAGAGTCAATCCTGTATGAGATAGCCAGTTTAGCTCTGTCTGCATAATTCTTTTAGAACAATTTATGCAACCTTTTGGTTTTTGCCTCTGTAAGCCTTCATTCCGGGCTGGCAAATCGGAGCACAGTTTAAATTCCCATCAATTTCAATCTACTCTGTGTTCCCCGGACTGCAATCCCTAAAACCCTAAAGACATGCTTTTCATTGCTTTACAGCCTTCTCCTCTTCTTGGCCAACAGAAACAGAAGTCATAATTACAGTTGTCCTGAGCAACACAAGTCTGAACTATGTGGGTCCACTTATATGTGATGTTTTTCAATAAATATAGTATGGTGTTATAAATGTATTTTCTTTTCCTTATGACCTTTTTAAAAAGATTTTATTTATTTATTTGACAGAGAAAGAGAAAAAGAGAAAAAGAAGAGAGAATACAAGCAGGGGGAGCAGTAGGCAGAATCCTTGCTTTCAAATTTCAATTCATTTGGGTATATACCTGGGAGCAGAGAGCATTTTACCATCAGGACTAAACTAAAATGAATGAAAATAAAGAATGAATCTTAGATTAAATTTTTTAAAAAAGAGAGAAAGCTCCTGATTTCACTTATATGTGCAATCTAAAAGAAACAAAACGAATAAACAAAGAAATTAAAAAAAAAAAAAAAAGCCAGACTCACACATACAGAGAACCAACTGGTGGTTACCAGAGGAGGATGGGTAAAATAGGGAAGGGGATTAAGAGGGGGCAAACTTCCAGTTATAAAATAAATCAGTCACAGTGATAAAAAGTATTACTGTGATGACAATAGGGAATATTGTCAGTAATATTGTAATATTGTTGATGGTGACAGATGGTGACTACACTTATCATGATGAGCCCTGCGTAATATTTAGACCTTTTGAATCAATGTGTTGTACACCTGAAACTCATAGAACTTTGTATGCCAATTGTACTTCAATTTTTAGAAATTAAAAATAAATTTTAAAAACAAAAAACTTCTAGCTCTCAGGAGTTCTCATCCTTGGTCCATGGATAGAATTCAGGGGATCTGGGAACTTGGATGTGAAAAAAAAAAACAGCATCTTCATGGTCACTAACCTAAAACCTTTAACTGAAACCTACAACTATATAGCATTTTCTTCAGTGCTGACTGTAGGCAATGCTGCAGCAGTATTAGTAGTACCTGTGACTCAGTCACCAACAGAAATCACAGATGTTTTCATATGCCTTTCCCATCATTGAGCATATCTCCAAATATCATTACATTTGCCTCGACTCCAAAGTTATGGTAGTTATCAGATCTAGAGCTAGATCTTATTATTTATGCAGTAAAGAAGTCATCTTTTGCTCCATCACAAATGTTAAGAAATATTTTGAAAACTGTACTCAGAATGATTGCTTTCCTTTGCAGTGCTTTGCATTTATCTTATACATTTAGAAAAGATTGCTCTAAGACAGGGTTCAGATTCTTCATCAGATAGCTAATGGCTCCAAGGCACAAAAAAGGTTAAGGAGTCATCTCTAGACCCTGCCCCATGAGTACATGCAGGCTCTCTCTTTTCCTCAAGGCACCCATGGAGGACTCACAGTGCAGAAACCAGAGAGCCAGAGCACGTTTGCATTTCTGTTCCCAGCTCTGTGGAGGATAATTAAAGTTTTTTTTGGAGGGGCTGTTGGGCATCCTACTCAATGTTATTCAGATTCTTTCTGCCCCCCAAAACTAAGAAGAAAAATTTCACTTCATAATTATAGAATTCTCTCTCTGGGATGGCTTTGGAAGTGTTCAGAGTCTTTCTAGGTTCCCAGGAGTGAGCATAGAGGGATGTGAGCTTTGCAGTTCCAGGGCTGGTTTCACTGGAGGAAATGTCATATAGGGTGCTGGTGCAATTCCAGTTATGACATACCAAGTCATTCTTAAAAATACATATTTATTTATTGAGCATGTGACACCAGGTGATGGAGAAGAAACTGAGTTGGGACTCAGAGGGCCTGGAAGTTAAGCGCAGAATGTTTTCTCATAAGAAAAGTTCAATTAGCAGCCCCTCTGATGTTTTTTTCTGCATCCTTGCAGAAGACCAAAAAGTCAAGAACCCGGGGTCTCCAAATACCATTTATATAATTAACACCCAGGTAAAAGAAAATCTAGGGTAGGTTTAAAGGAAGAAATCGTAAGCAGGAGATAGCACATGGGTTCAATGTGCATGAGACGAGAAAGGGAGAGAAAAGTTGCTAATCAAACTGCATTGCTTTCAGGAAAGGAAAGCCAGATCATCTTTGCCGCAAGTCTTTATTTTGTGGGCATCATGGGCTTTATCAACAGCAAAATGGAAACTCCATTAGAGTAAGGGAAAAGAATTCTATTTGTTTCATCTATTCTTCCAGTCAAATTACTTTTTTCCATCCATCCATCCATCCATCCATCCATCCATCCATCCATTCATCCATCCATCCATCATGCTTTCTATCCTGTCTTGCATTCCTTCTTCCATTTAACCTTTTCATCCTTCCATCCAATCCTCTCTCTAAAGCTCTTCCATTCACCCATCCAACCCTCCTTCGAGTACCCCCCCACTTTCCCCTCGCCCCTTCATCATTCTTCCATAACTTCTTCACATCCAGGCCTCTTTCCTTCTTTCTCTCTTCCATTCATGAATACTCTTAAGAGTGGTATTGGGACATTATTGGTTAATGTCACACTCTAAAATCAGGTAACTGGTTCAAACCAGGTTCAATATTCACTAAACCTATGTCCTTGGGCAATTTTCTCAAAGTCCCCACACTTGAGGCTCCCAGTTTCTTTAAAGATAAACAGCAGCTCATAATAATCCCTCCTCCACCAGTTTATCCTGAGGATTAAATAAACTAATATACATAATGTGTGTACAGTAGAGCTGGCTTGTATTAGGGGGTTATAAATACTAGTTGTTATTATTAGTATACTTCTGGTATTGGGTTAAAGTTGGCAAAGATAAAATTTTAAGATACAGCCCTTGTTTATAGGGGATTCTTATATCTGGAGAATTAATACAACATCCAAAGATGAGCAAGCAATTCACTTCTCACTAGGAAGTTTATTGCACTGTGTTCATTTCTTAAAGTGTATAATTTAGCATTATCACCTCTGAGGAACGGTGAAATTTTTGAGGGTCTTGGGTTTCCAAACAATTGCTGCACTCTTAGAACTGCCGATCTTCGCCCCATTTCAGTTCCATTCTATCAAGTGTGTTCCTCTAAACCTTGATTTGTGCACTGAGTTTCTTGCCAGCCTCCTGCAATGCAATTTAACATGAGGCAATATAATATTCTTGTTGGGGATAGCAACCGTTCAATAGAATGGATTGGAACTCTCTCCAATGTGAGTATGATTTAGGTTGCCTTGTTATCGGGGAAGGTCTGCGTGTTCTTTCAGCTCTATTGAGATTAGACTTTTCAAGCAGTCACTGCAGTCAACCCCTTTCGTCATTTTGGTTAACAAAAGCTCCAGGACTTTAATAACCAGAGAATTTCAAATTAACACTTGGGAACTGCAAAGACTGGTTTGAGAAGTTAAACAAAGAATAACCTAAAGTTTAGTTTGAGGATATATTGGAACTCCTACCAGTGTAGCATGTGAACATCCCTGACAAGTCTCCTATGTCCAAAACCAGGATCTTACAGATTTGACTCTACAAACAAGCTAACATCCAAAATCATGATCAGTCAGAAAACAAATATTACCACCCTCAGCTGACACCTCTACTTTGAAATGATTATGAATGAAGTAGTAGATAAAGATAGTGTACACCATGCAATGGAAATAAATAAATCCTAAAATCTCAATGGTTTAGTACAATGGAAGATTTATTTCAGGCTCATGAAAAGTCTGATGCAGGTTGATGGGGACTTGCCTTCATCTTGCAGTTAGAGACCCATCTCAACATATGGCTTCCAAGGTTACTGAGGGGTGGGAGAGGGGAAGGCGGAGACACATTAGCTCTTAACAGGCTCATCTGGGAAGGGACATCCACCACTTCTACTTAGGATCCATTGGCCAGATCTTGTTTCATGGCCCTATCCCAATGGCTAGGGCTGGCAAATTCAAGTGAACATAGGGAATAGTTGTTGCATCTAAACATCTCATCCATAACTGGTGGATACGTAGACATTCCAAATCCATAAAGGAAAAGATGCTGAATGGATAAAGATAGTGAAAAATGTAGATTGCTTCTACATGACAATGAAAGTACTGGGCAGGAGCTATGGGGACCAGAGGCTCAATCCAAAACAGCCTGACTACCGCACAGGATTTCTTGAAAGTCTCATGTTTTGTCATTAAATTTTTCATGAGTTTAAATATAAAACTTCAGCTCTGTCCCCTCAATGCTGAAAAGAGGTTTATTTTGGGGGTATCTCCCAGCATACAGTGTGCCCTCCCAGGGATTTGTCTTCCCTGCCTTAAGGAGTACATTCTAAATGTCCAATAGATGGTTACTAAATGGTAGTGAGGAGGGTATATTTAAGATTCAGGGAGACGTCAGTGTTAATTTGAAGGCCCTGCACCATTGCTGAGTATTTGCCTGGATGCCTTGACTGTCCTATTCTAAAGTGCAAGTTCATTGCAGTAATGGTGCTTTATACACTTTTTTTTTTTTTTTCCAAAAGATGGATGCTTATTTATTGCAGCATTTTTCTTTCTTTCTTTCTTTTTTATTTATTTTCAGCATAACAGTATTCATTATTTTTTCACCACACCCAGTGCTCCATGCAATCCATGCCCTCTATAATACCCACCACCTGGTACCCCAACCTCCCACTCCCCCCGCCACTTCAAACCCCTCAGGTTGTTTTTCAGAGTCCATAGTCTCTCATGGTTCACCTCCCCTTCCAATTTCCCCCAATTCCTTTCTCCTCTCTATCTCCCCATGTCCTCCATGCTATTTGTTATGCTCCACAAATAAGTGAAACCATATGGTAATTGACTCTCTCTGCTTGACTTATTTAGCTCAGCATAATCTCTTCCAGTCCCGTCCATGTTGCTACAAAAGTTGGGTATTCATCCTTTCTGATGGAGGCATAATACTCCATAGTGTATATGGACCACATTTT
Organism: Mustela nigripes; assembly: GCF_022355385.1. Taxonomy (NCBI): domain Eukaryota; kingdom Metazoa; phylum Chordata; class Mammalia; order Carnivora; family Mustelidae; genus Mustela; species Mustela nigripes. The sequence goes on from NC_081563.1 coordinate 102,931,895, forward strand.
CCTTATCCATTCGTCCGTTGAAGGGCATCTTGGTTCTTTCCACAGTTTGGCGACCGTGGCCATTGCTGCTATAAATATTGGGGTACAGATGGTTCTTCTTTTCACTACATCTGTATCTTTGTATGGAATCAGAAGAGACCCCGAATCGCTAAGGAAATGTTGAAAAACAAAAATAAAACTGGGGGACATCACGTTACCTGATTTCAAGCTTTACTACAAAGCTGTGATCACCAAGACAGCATGGTACTGGCATAAAAACAGACACATAGACCAGTGGAACAGAGTAGAGAGCCCAGATATGGACCCTCAACTCTATGGTCAATTAATCTTCAACAAAATGGGAAAAAATATACAGTAGAAAAAAGAAAGTCTCTTCAATACATGATGCTGGGAAAACTGGACAGCTATATGTAGAAAAATGAAACTCGACCATTGTCTTACACCGAACACAAAGATAAACTCAAAATGGATAAAAGACCTCAACGTGAGACAGGAATCCATCAGAATCCTAGAGGAAAACATAGGCAGTAATCTCTTCGATATCAACCACAGCAACTTCTTTCAAGATATGTCTCCAGGGACGCCTGGGTAGCTCAGTTGGTTAAGCAGCTGCCTTCGGCTCAGCTCATGATCCCAGCATCCTGGGATCCAGTCCCACATCCACATGAGGCTCCTTGCTCGGCAGGGAGCCTGCTAGCCTGCTTCTCCCTCTGCCTCTGCCTGCCATTCTGTCTGCCTGTGCTCGCTCTCTCCCACACCCCCTCTCTGATAAATAAATAAAATCTTAAAAAAAAAAAAAAGAAAGAAAGAAAGATACGTCTCCAAAGGCAAAGGAAACAAAAGCAAAAATAAACTTTTGGGACTTCATCAAAATCAAAAGCTTCTGCACAGCAAAGGAAACAGTCAAAAAACCAAAGAGGCAACCCATGGAATGGGAGAAGATATTTGCAAATGACAGTACAGACAAAAGGTTGATATCCAGGATCTATAATGAACTCCTCAAACTCAACACACACAAAACAGACAATCATATGCTTTATACACTTTTAATTTACACTTTATCTTGAGTCCTTCTCAATGTCCATTCACAAAGAATAATGGACCATAGGCATATGGGTCTGTCCAAAGCTTACTCATGTCATAAGACTATCAGGGGCCCCCCCATAAGAATTTCTTCTTCCCTCCCCTCTGTCCCTTTGCATCCCAGCCAGGATTTTCACTGAACAACAAAGACAAACCTCTAACTAGTGAAAGCTTAGGAATACACTTGCTTTCAAAGGACAAATAGAGAAGCCTTCTGAGAAGAAGCAGGAGTTTGCTAATTTCTAGGTGGTATTTACTATTTATTTATTTATTTATTTTCAGTTCACTCAAAGTTACCCACATTGCTGTTTCCTGACCACTCTTTACCCCAATGTCCGAATCCAGATGGTCCTCTGCATCCAGATGGACCATCTGGATGGACCATCCAGGTCCCCTGAATCCAGATGGACCTTGTGTTATCTGAATTCAGAGGTCTGCCTAGGTCTGCAAATCTGCCCTTGCTTCTACAACCCAATCAGATAATAGCTATCTTAAAAGAATTGACACATATGAAATAATTAATTCATTAACCAAATAGTTATTGTGTACCTACAGTCTTCCAGGCACTGTGGGTAGATGATAAGGTAATAACTACGGAGTGAGTTCAGGTTCCCATTCATCATGATGTTTACTCTCTAAAAGTGGAGAACAGGTAAAGAAATAACCAAAAGTGGGCACCTGGGGTTAAGCTTCTGCCTTCAGCTCAGGTCATGATCTTAGGGTCCTGGGATCAAGCCCTGCATCAGGCTCTCTGCTCAGCAGGGAGCCTGCTTCCCCATCTCTCTCTCTCTCTCTGCCTCTCTGCCTATGCTCTCTCTGTCAAATAAATAAATAAAATCTTAAAAAAAAAAAAAGAAGAAAGAACCAAAAGTGAGATGATTCTGGATGATAACGTTATAAAGGAAGGGAAACGGGGGATGTGATAGGGAGGGATTATTGTCAGGGAAGGACCTCCTGCCCAGGAGAAGTGGGGAGATCTGGGGAGATGGACAGTGTGGCAGGCCAGCCACTAGGCAATGGTGCCAGAATGAGGGAGGAATGCCGGACGGAAAGTACAAAGATTACCTTCATGCTCCTCCCCCACCCAATAAAAAAACATAGCATTTTTTCTTCTTATCTCTGCTCCAGTGCCCTAGATCATATGTGAAAGCTAGGATATAAATATCATATTAAATGCAATAACTGACCATCTTCAAGAAAACCCTCATCCTCTCTTTTCCAAATCAGCATCTCTCCAAGGGACTAAACAAAACTTCTGTCTTGATTTTTGCTCAAGCTACTGTGACCTAGCTTTCCTTATTGAGACCAATAGCTGATGACAAGTTATAATAGAAACAACTGCTCACATTCTAGCTGCCCTCAATCAGCTAGGCAACATCTCTCTGACTGATTAAGTCACTAGGGAAAATCTTTTCTCTGTTGCAGTGACTGCTGATTGATGGCACTGAAGGAGCCTTGCTTCTCAGGCTGTTATTCAAGGGAGGGCTATCAATTTCCACAGATCCCTTGGCCAGTCTACCCCCATCTATTTCAGGAGTTGGAGGAATTGCCTGAGAAGTACATGTGGCCCTGTACCCAAGAAGAATGATGGGGACAGAGTGAGAGGAGGGAAAAATGACATGGCCTCACAATGAGATCAGCACTGAGCTCACTCAGAAGCAGCCAGCTCCATTGCTCTGTTTATATCACAGCTTCCTCCCCCCTCCTATCCCAATCCTTCCTCCTATCCCTATCCTCCTATCGTTATCCTTCCCCATGTGCCACCCCCATCAAGAACCAAGAGCCTAATTCCAAAGGTCATGGCAAAGGGCATATATTGTATCTGCTTCATGATAGTTACGGACTAGACTGGTGTCCTTCAACATTCCAGGGGAAAATACTTTTACACAAAAATTTAATGTGGGAAATTACACAAAAATTACAAAATTTGGGAAATTACACAAAATTTACAAAATTACAAAAATTTAATTTGGGAAATTAAAAGAGCTGATACCTAAGTTTTCCAAACATAGCAGAACAATAGGGATTCTAGGCTCATTGCAGGGAGTGACTAGTTAACTGAGCAGTGTTTTTCAAAGCAAAACAGAAGGTGCCAGGCTCAATCCTGGGCAGGTACCTGCGGAGGTAAACGCAGATTATGTCGATTGCTCACTAAAGGCTTCGAAATGTATGGCAGATGCAGCCCGTAACTGCCATAGAGGCATTCTGCCTCCTTAAATGGCATGGCGTATGGCTACACCCACCTAGCAGTGATCACATTAGAGCCAGGCCTCCAGCTCCAGGCTGTCAAAGACTATTGAATTTGCTGTATTTTCTGAGCGATAAAAGCAGACTTTTAATTTAATTAATCTCATCCTTGATTGCATTAACCACCCATGTGGCCAGAAAGTACAGCTTGGACCTCAGGCAACCAGACCCTGTCTGCATTAACCTCTCAGGCATTGAAGACTCTGGGTTCCCATGAAGGGAATGATTCATTTGTTGATCAGAAAAAAGGCCAGCCAGAAAACCTCTGCTGGCTTAGGCACTGGATGCTCAGGAAGCAAATTCTAAATAGGGGATGAGGACGGCAACACAAACATTTCTTTGACAATCTTTTGATCTGAGGAATTCAGAATCATTTTCTTTGAACCAATGAAACCTTTTATCCTCAAAGGTATGAAATTTCTAAGAAAGCAAAGTGTTGATTTCAAAATGATAGGCATTAGCTGAGTTTGATGTTGACATTCTGGATACTGGGGCTTTAGTAGATGGAACTGAACACTCAGAGACCATATGTTGCTGACAGAATCAGTCTATTTTTAATGAGAACTCAAACATGCATTCACCTGAAGTCAGGTGGTTTATGGAATATTGGAGGGTAGCATCCAAAGTGATACAGATAGCCTTGAATAGAAGGGGGAAATGTAATGAGAGTTCACTTAACAGAGGGGAGTGTAATGTTTTACAATGAGCTTAAAAAAACTGATCTGTATAAAAGCAGAAAGGAGTCTACAGACTTGAACAGTAGGTATGGAAAAATACTTACTGACTTTAGTAGGTGAGGAAGCTAATATAAGTAACAAATGTAAGGCACTCAATAAAGATCAATGTCTTGTTAGGATCTGAAGAGACACTGTTGGTACCCTGTCCAGATCTGCTTTATGGGACTTGTGCACCTAGCCATTAGCGTCTGAGTGTTGACAGTTACTAGCTCAGAACTGGCCTCACTGATGGAGAATTGCCTTTGGCTGATAGGAGTTTGGGTAAGTAACACTCTTAGCCAGGGTAGCCTGCAGCTAATGACTGATGAAAGTACAGTTACAAGAGACTGATGAGATCCCATGCTTTGGGAGTAGGACCAACTCTGCTGCGATTTACCTTCTAGTGCAATTCTCCTTGTGTGATTAGTCTGAACTCTAGCTGAGACCACATGCTTGATATTGTGATTTATAAGAAATATATATTTGGCTTTCATCCCCATTTCTGGCACAAAAGTCTTAAAATTCTTAGAATTTCCAAAGTGATGAGAGCAGAGTGATAAAGGTATCTTTTGTTATGTGTAGGAGGTAACTTTTGGAAAGCTCCTAAGGATGGGCTCTGGCTGCTAAGGCAGCCAAACAAGTGACTAGAGGAGTGGGAACTTCCATTCTCCATCTCCACCAGACCTCTACCTCTGGGGAGAAGGGCTAGAGATTGAGTTCAGTCATGGATGGCCTGTGATTCAATCCGTCATGCCTACATAATGGACCTTTTGCAAAAAACCCAAAAGGACCGAGCCTCCAGGTTGATAAACTCATGGAGGTGCTGGAGGGGTGGCACCTTGGGAGGACATGGATTCTTTTCTCCCTGTCTCTTCCATCTGACTGTTCCTAATTTATACCCCTTTATAATAAATTGATAATCTACTAAGTAAATGTTTCCTTGAGTTCTGTGAGCCCCTCTAGCAAATTTATGGAACATAGCAGGAGATCATGGGTACTTTTCATTTATAGACAGTCAGAAATACAGGTAACCTGTGCTTGCAACTGGTATCTGAGATGGGGGGATGAGGGGACATTTTTATGGAACTGAGTGATAAACCTATGGAATCTGATGCTATCTCTAGGTAGACAGTATCTAAATTGGGTTAAATGCTCAGGCTTCCTTATTGGTGTAAGGAAGCCTCCCTCTCCTCCCACATACACACTGGGGTTGTAATGGGGGCCCAAAGGTGCAAATGCACCTGGCTCCAGGGTTCCCAAACAAACCAGGTTCAGCCACTTGATGTTGACAAAATCCAGAGAGAGGAGTGGAGGTGAAACAAGAAAGGAATTTACTTCAGTGAGGCCAACACTGAAGTAAAAGGCTGTCTCCAAAGTGCTGAAAATACCACTAAATTTATATAAGGAAAATGCAGGACAAAGGTTGGTGAGTATATGTAGTTCGGTGGTAAAGGTCAGGTTTATTGTCTTGGGGTTTGTCACAGCAGTTCTTGCTGGTGTGAGGGCAGTTGTCATTGTTTGAGGGGGTAGTTTCAATTCCCATCACAAGATGCTTTGCCCGCTGGGTCTTTTCACTGAATTAGAAGGTAAGTGGGAATAAAGAACTTACATAGTTAGAAAGTAGAAACTGAGGTCAAAATGGAGGCAGTTAAGGTGACCACGTGTCATCTTTCATAACAGGTGATGAGAACACACAAAATAGCATGCTGGCCCAGCTCCTTCCACTAGCCAACCTTTTCCCCTGACTTCCATTCTTCTGAACGAAATCTCTTAGGTAATCACTTCCCTATTCTACCATCTCAGGCTCTCCTTACCAGAAACCTGGCCTAAAATATTCTGCATTGATAAAGACTTACTTAGGAGGATGGGGGACATCTTACCAATCTACTTTGTGGCCCCTGAAAAACTGTGCTAGATTTTGGCCATGCCACGCAAGAGGCAATAGTCAAAAGTTCCAACCACTCTAGGGAGGTAACTCAGATGTGAACGTTCTAGAAACTCTTGACTTTTTAAAGTAGTTTTAAAGATTGGGATTATGGAATAGTTCAAGGCCTGTATGGATGCTGAAAAACTATCCGTTCTTCTTACAGGAAAGAATACTTGTTAGTATGGTGGAAAGTTCTGTTAATGGCTGCCAGGCTGCAATCTTACACATTGTTCATCTCCACTGCATTCAAAATTCATTGGAACATTCTAAGTAAAATTTCAGAATATTACAAAGCATCAATTCATTCAGAAACATTTATTGACCATTTATTTTGAGTTAGGCAATGTTCAAGACACTTGGGGTTAAAAATGGAAAAGAGATAAAAATTGGAAAATGTAGCTCAGTTTCTGTCTCCTTTTCCAAAATAATGTAAAGAATCTTGCACTGAGAGAAGACCTTCCTTATGTCCTTGGGGGGATGAAGTGCAGTAACGTCTCACTTTGAGCTGATAGACACTTGAAGGAAAGAAGGACATTTGATAAATTGATTTATAAAGATAAAGCTGGTTCCAATAAAACTAAATACCCTACTTCTTATTTTGTAGGTTTGTATGTTTCTTTTTGTTTTCCTTTTCATGTTTTTCTATTCACTGTTGAAGAGGAAAAATGGTAAGAAGTGAAGGAGGAGGAGAAAGATGGTCAATTTAGACTTGGGAAATGCATGAGTTAATCTGAATTTGTGGATCAAATCAGCCTTTTGTTCAACAGCTGTCTTTATCTCTCTTCAAAAATAAAATAGATTCAGTATACTGTCCAAATACTTGGAATCCAAGGATCCCAAGATTGAAAGTGTTAAAATTCAAAGTGCCCTACTAGTCAGAACATTGGATTACCTCTTGCCTGGTATGGTAGCCATTCAGTCTTTGTCCAGACAGGTCATTCAATCTGACCTCTGCCACCCAGGATTCTGGCTTCTCCATGAGAATCAAGGAAACCCATTGCAACAGCAGCACTTTCCACTAGTTCCCTTTGCCTCAAGAATATCTACTGTAGTTCTGTTGCATATTGGTTTGATATGATTTCAAATCCAATCTAAATGATTGGAACTAAATAAAGTTTGTTTTAATCCACTTCTTTATGACAAGGGAAAAAAATTGTTTTGATACAAGAATAAAGGAAGCTGTGTCAAAATGTCGTGATCTCATCTGTTTTCACCATTAAGAATTCAGGAGCTCAGCTGCTGGAGGTCCCCCACTCAGAGCTCATCTATGAAGACATAAGAAGAAGCAACTATGCTAAGGGGACATTTTGACTATAAATATCAAGAGTTTGTGAAGATTACTCAGATGTGTTTGGTTTGGGCAAAGAGGCACTTTGCTGATCTAAATAGCTCTACAGTGACCTTGGAGCAATTAGCTTCTGTGCAGTGGAGTTGAATCTTACCAGCAGTGGTGGAAGTTGTGCAGTGGCCAAGAAGACAATCTGTTTGTGCGTCAACATCAGTCCCATTGCTCCCCAGCAATGTGCTCTAGTGGCAAGGGATTTATACTTTTGCCTGGCAGCTGGATGGCAGCTCTCAGTTGGCTAAGCCTCTCCCTCCCAAGTATGAACTCATTATAAAAGGTAAACCTCAACTAAATTTGAACTTTATTCATTTCACTGCCCCCCTCTCCCTGCTTGGAACAACAGTATGATTATCATTGATTTGGAGTATGTTATTTCTTTATTAGTGTATCAAGAGACATTATCTTATATGCTATTGCCTCCTGAAAGTCCACAGTGAACTTGTGTTAAATAAATCATTGGCAAAGACAAACTCAGTCTCTGAGCATGATTTGCCTCCCAAAACAAAACAAGTTCTCTTCCTCAATAATGTATGTTTCATAGCTTCAGTGAAGAAAGAACCTTCTAGGCTCTCTTGAGGGGCATCATTTGGCAGAGTTCAATAGGTCACATATGATAAATCTGCTTTAACATTTGAGTCCAGATTTCAGTCCACTAAACTGTCTGCCCTCCTGGCACCTACGTGAGCAGAGTAAATTAGCATCTCTGGAACATTCACCAATGTTGATGAAATCAGGCAGACCAAAAAATTGTTTTTGTTTCTCTTTGATCTCACATCATTGTAGTAAATTTTTACAACTGTATGGCTTCTGTTGATAGAAATTAGCATAATATTATACCTCATTTGTTTTGTAGCCATTCCTTCCCATATTTGGCTTCATAAATTGCCCTGAGATATACCAGAATCTGACTCTACCTGAAATCTAAAGAGCATGAAAGATGGGGTGAAGTGACAGAAGAATTTACTTCTTGCAAAGGAACTTGCTCAGTGGAGAGTCCCTGGCGAGTATAAATAGCCTATCAGACAAAAAACGTAAAAGGTTCTTTTGTCAACCAGGCAATCTTAATGGGGAGTGATGATTTGAGGTGTTACAAATCATCTGAGGTTTTCCGTATTTACCTATTCTAGCTCCTAGCCAAATGTTCTAAAAGACCTGATGAAACATCAAATTCAGCAGGCAATGTCACATAACAGTCACAGATATCAAACTTTTAGTTTAATTGTCAGACTTGAAGTTGCAAGAGATAAGAGATTAAAAGAAATCACAGAAAGTAATGATGATGTTATCAGGGAAAGAAAGCTTTTGGTTTTCAGCCAATGTTTTGAAGTAAACGTTAGGAAATGTGACATTGTTGATCTCTTTTCTCAAGTCCAAAGCCATTAAACACAACCTTACCCTTTGGTCCTTAAATCTTTTTATACTATTTTAGGCAAGTAGCCAATTGATCTCCTAAAGCTATGCCTTCATCCTTAGTGACCATAGATGAGTACGAAATTAATTTTTCTCCATGCTTTGCCAGAGCCCATCCCTTAAGACTAACTGGATTGTCACTGCCAATAGCCCCAGCCAAGTCAAAGAACAAATCTCTTTTTATTTTCTAAATTTCTCAGAGGGTCCAATGACCACCTACTTTTGCTACTTGCCTACTTTGGCTTCCAATATCCATATCAATAAGTGTTCTTATTAAATCTAGATGAGTTATATAGGAAATATAGTTTAAAAGAGAATGCTGGATAAACTGGTGAAACACTGGAGAACCACAGTTACAGCATTGCAAGTGGGGGTGATACCCACATCATACAAATGTGGAAGAAAACAGCTACTGCTATGACCTTGATGTGGAAGCATGTTCTGCTGCAGTTTAGTGCAGCTGCTATTGCTATTCCCCGAAACATGGTTTTCTTGCACCCACATCCATGGCTCTCAGAATGCTGTCAGTGCTGCTTTAGAAGTGACTACTGCTGCTGCTGCTATCTGTAGAGCACTCTTTGTTATCCTTATATTTCATTAGAGACCCAAAGATGAAAGTGGGATTGACTGGCAGAAACTCACAATATGTCCTCCAAGCCCCAGCTTCAAGGGGGAAAATAAAAATATGCATATAGGATGTTTAGCTTCTAGGACAGGAGGGAACTCAGAATCAGTTGGAAAGAATATATTGTCACAGAGTTGGCAGATCTGTTTTCCTCCTCGACTGCCCAGCCGCTGATTCAGTATTTCTATTTTCTCTTTCACACTTCATGAAACAGCCTGTTCTTAGGGTGGAGAGCTCTCACAGTGTTTGAAAGTCCAATATAGTGCTAATCAGATACATTATGAAGAGCCAGGTCTGATGCTGGGTGCTTTATTTCATTATCTTATTTGATCAAAACTCAAGACTAAGAAGAAGGTAGAACCCACTTCATTTTGTAGGTGAGTAATTTGAAATTTGGAGACTCTGAATGACTTGGTCAAGATTATATAATTAGGAGGTAAATACAGAGGCTTAAATGAGAAGTCTCTTGTTCTCCACTCTTCCCTGTACTCCCAATATTTTCCATGTGACTTTGTAGGCCCTTACCCCACCAGGCAGAAATAACTATGCTGACACTTGACTTCGGGCTTGGCCATGTGACTTAATTTAACCAAAAGGATGTTGGCACATACGATACAAACAAAGGTCTGATGAACTCTGTATTGGATCACGGCCCATGGTGCAGAGTAAGAGAAAAAAATGCAAATGAAAAGGAATGGGGAACAATGGAATTTGAATTATAATTAGGAACTTAAATGGGTGGCATAGGTTTTCTTGTTAATAAGGGAGTTCAAAGAATGAGAGATAAGTAAGGGTGAAAATGACCAGGAAAAGTTTAGTAGGAATGGGTCTTAAAGAATTCAGGAAGTTGTGGTTGACATTGGTCAGGGAATCTAAAACCCAATGACAAAGAGAAGTTGCAGCTAGCAGTGTAGGGAACATCTTCCTTATACCTATCCCCACCCTTAGCAACAGAAAAAAACATATAGTCTTTCCCTTCTTTACTCTATTACTCTTATTTGCAATGCACTTTTCTCCATCATGTCATTGTAGAGAATAAAATAAATAGAGTTGAGTGCTGTGATAAGAAGCTTTTCAACCCAGCTGTGTGTGTGTTGATCAAAATATTTAGATAGAATGCTTGTCAAAGCACTTAGGTAGGGAGAGATAAGTTCCATTATAAACTAAGGAGCAAAGCAAAGTAGGTGTACGAATATGAGGTAAAATTAGTTGTTTAGCTTCACTGAATTTGTATTTGGCCCCGTTTAGCTACTCAGGAAGAACAGAAGTCATTTACCATGTGTCTAGTACAGCAAAAGTACAAAGAAATACAAGAAACAATATGTTGTGGAGCTATTTGGAAATTGATATTCCTACTGCCTGAAACACAACTCTCTTGTCTATATTTTAAGCACTTTAGAAGTATTATCTCATTCATACAAAATGGAAAACTATTCAAGTCTAAATACATATTAAGTATTAATTATACTAGAATATAAGGATTTTGAGGGCTAACAGTATCTATTCAAATACGTGTCCCCAAGTACTCAATACATATCTTTTTGATTACCCTGAAAGTAGAACTTAGTCCAGAACATCTGGGATCTGCATTCCATGTAAACTATTCCCCTGCATGCCCTTGCTTCTGGCCTTCTCCAGGAAATAAACCATTTGTAGTTTGTCTATGTGGACTTCAAAACTAACTCACAAATTATTTTATTATTTCACACCCAAGTTAACTGCTACGGTACTGGCTTCCTTCCTAAGAGAGCATTTCATTGAACCAAATTGAATTCATTAGAGGAAATAAGTTCATGATTAGCCAACGAACTAATTGCTTGATCATCGTGAGACATATAAACAAATGAGCCAAATAGGCACCATAACCTGGGTTGTCTTAGCCTTTAGCACAGGGTTTTCATTTCTATTCTTCAAAGTGCCTTGACAATTGGACAAAACATATAACATCTGTGGGCCCCAGTTTCCTCTTCTGAATATGGGTGCTAAAGTCTAATGTTCATTGATTTTGTGATAGACCACAAATGTAGTGACACTGTGGGTTAGATCCAGAATTTAAAATAAATTCTGAGGAAAAAATTATATAGGATTTAACTGAGAAAAAAGTTATATAGATATAATGAGAAATTATCAGTGGTTGACTTAGATAATCTCAGTCTACCCCATTTCCCATCTTTAGTCAGAGAAGCAGGGGAAATACCAATGTGAAACTTCATGCAAAGCCAGTTTAAAAAATACAATGTATTTCTAAGCTATCAAGAAAAAAAAAAAAAAAAAGAAATCCTCATTTGGCAAGACAGTGAAAAGAGAAATCTAAAAGAATAAGTAAAGAGTGAAGCTGGTGGGTGATCCAAAGCTTTAAACTGACCCTTCATTACCTTAAATGTTCATTTTAATGCCAATGTGGAAATGAAGATAAATTTAAAGATCACCCAACCCAGAATAAGGCTAGAACTCCAAAGGCCTACATCATCACTTGAAGAATAAATCAGATGGCTGAAAGGAAAAAACCTCCCATAGAATGGGAGAATGTACTGGTAAGGAAATTTGCCTATCTCAAACCTGCTACTAAATCCAAGGGAAAAAATGTCTTGAGAAATCCTAACCATAAGCCATTCCTTATTAGGTTGATGACCCAAATTCAGACTCTTTATGTTATCTGAAAAAATATCAATACAAGAATTTATCTTAAAGGGATCCAGAGATGACATTGCTCCTCTAAGCCAACCAGGAATAAAACCAGTACTCTGTGGATGAATGTAGTTCATGCTAGGTCTCAAATAACTGTCACCAATAAAACTCCAAAGACTAACTCATAGTAAAGCAACCTCAATGATGTACAAGAAAAAGGGATACTATGCTTAAGAGCTAGTTTAAAATAGATAGGTAGATAGATAGATTAACATATACCAATATATATCTATTTATCTTGTATACACACATGCATAATTAAATATCTAAAAATGTAAATATTAGTACCTAAATACTAGAAGATAGTTAGAGGAATATATATATATATCAACATATGTTTAATTTATAAAAAAATAAAGTAGGTAAATGTGAGAAAGAAACAAGAAATTTCATTAAATGGTCATGGAGTTTTGAAAAAAGAACCAAATCAAATTATATAGATGAAAAACAAAACATAATGATTGAAAGCTAAAAGAAGAAAAGAAGATTAAATAAGAGGTTTCTAAACTTTCATATTTCATAATATCTTTAGGATCTCAGTAATCTTATCAAGGTTTTTCTGGACCCACAGAAGTTTCCTACAGTCCCATCTATTAAATTATTACATTAGGCTCAAACATTTAATATGTATCTGTCATAAGAACTTAGTAGCCATTTAAAAATTAAAGAATAAGGGTGCCTGAGTGGCTCAGTAAATTGAGTATCTGATTCTTGGTTTTGGCTCAGGTCATAATCTCAGGGTTGTGAGATCAAGCCCATCCTGGGTGTAGAGGTTGCTTGGAATTCTCTCTCTCTCTCTGCCCCTGACCTGCTCATGCTCATTCCCTAAGAAATAAAAAATAAAATTTAAAAGAATAAATTGAATAAAAAATAATAACTCTATGTCATTCTTAAATAACCATTTCAAGTAATGTTGGGCACTAGACAACTTTCCAAACTGCAATTCAGATTAGACACAATCAGACTCATTTCCTGTTTCACATCAGTTACTCTTGGTATTTCCTTTCCATCATGGTAATTGCAAAAGAATGGAATGTTAACTGACCTACCTTGAGGTACTGTTCTTACTACTATAGTGTTGAGTTTTGCTATGCTCCCCTCAAATATTAAAATATTCTGTGACCCCTGTGAGTTTAATATATTACCCCAAAACAAGTCAGTTACCTGAGGCAAGTCAGTTTGGGAACCACAGATTTAGATACACTAAATGGGAACTAGTGATCTAAAGAGATCTAAAGAAATCTTTAGATTTCTAAATCTAAAGATCTAAAGAAATCTAAAGAAATGATCTAAAGAAGTGATCTAGAATGCAGTCCAGAGTTTCAAGAGAATTCAAGCAATAAACACATGATGGATATGATGAGATGTTTTCCAAAATGAAGGGGAAAAAAAGAGAATATAGTGGAAAGGTAATGTTTAGGACATAATATCTGACAATTTTCCAGAATTAATAAAAGCTCAGTAGTCATTAAATTCCAGACACATAGTAAATCCCAGGTAGAATAAGTAATTAGAAACAAAACAAAAACACATTATCACCTGGATCTGTAACATTACAATTGCAGGGATAAAAAAGAAGACACAATAAAAGCAACTTTAGAGAAAAGAGAAGTTGACATTAGATTGGCAGCTAATTGTTCAATATTAACAGTGGAAACAAGATACAGTGACTAATGGTATTTTCAAGATACCATTGAGAGAGAAGAATAACTGTCAATTAAAATTCTACACAGTGAAATTATCTTTTGAGAATGATGGCAAAATAAAGATATTTTAAAAGCTAAAAAAAAAAAAATAAAAAAATAAAACCCAAAATCTGAACTTATCCCTCACTAAAGAATCCTCTGAAAGATGGTGTTTAGGAAGAAGGAAAATACAATAAGAAATGAGTAAATAAACTGTTCAAGATGTGGGTAGATAGAACCAAACATTAAGTATCAAAACACTAATGGCAATAAATACTGTAATATATATGAACAGATTAAAATAAGTCATTCCAACTTTAGTTCTACCAACAGAATATAAATGGAAGTAGGAGTTGATTCAGGTTAAAATATTCCAGGATCTTTATATTTTTGAGAATCTGGGTATAAGCACTGATTAATCCTATATATTCTTTTTTTTTTTTGAATAAAGATTCTATTTATTTATTTGACACAGAGAGAGAGAGAGAAAGAGAGAGAGAGAGAGATTGCAAGTAGGCAGAGAGGCAGGAAGAGAGAGGTGGGGGTCAGGGAAGCAGGCTCCCCCTGAGCAGAGAGCCTGATTTAGGGCTCGATCCCAGGACCCTGAGATCATGATCTGAGCTGAAGCAGAGGCTTAACCCACTGAGCCACCCAGGTGTCCCAATCCTAGATATTCTTCAGTTAATCATAAGTGACAAAGTGTCTAGAGTACCTACTAAAAGAACATGAATAAATGCTACACCTTCCAACCTACAGGAGAGAACAAAAGTATGAAAGGAGTGAACACACACACACACACACAAACCAAATTCTATTCATTGACAAAGTTAAGGAAAAAAAGAAAAGGAAAAATAAAAGCTTTGATGATCATTTCAACAGAGACAGGAAATGTTCTTGCTAAATTTCCTTACTGATTCATGATAAAATGTCATTACAAGTGAGCATGAAAGGGAACTTCTTAGTGTTAGATTTATCTTTAAAAAAAAAAAAAACTACCATACACATTAGTTAATATAGAACATTTAAAGTATTTCCTTTTAAAAGAGAAAAAAGATGGACTTGCTCATTGTTCTGGAGAGCCTAGTTTGTGCCCAAGAAAGAAAAAGATACTACAATTGTATGTAGATTGGAAAAGAAGAAATAGAGTAATCATTAGTCATAGTTTATATAATTGTGAACTTAGAAAATACAGTATAGATGCTTTACTAAAATTCACATTCAACTTAGCAAATACTCTGCCTATACAATCATTGTACATGATTATACACAAGACAATTACATTTCTATTCACTAGCAACAAACTCTTAGAGATCATAATTTTTAAAAGGTAAAAATTATAATTGCTAGAAGAAAATATAAAGTACCTGATACGAAGTCTAACAAAAGGCGTTTATGGAGAAAAAACATAAATCTTTATTAAGAAATATTAAACTACTACTACTACTGGGTATTTACCCCAAAGATACAGGTGTAGTGAAAAGAAGGGCCATATGTACCCCAATGTTCATAGCAGCAATGTCCACAATAGCCAAACTTGGAAAGAGCCAAGATGCCCTTCAGCAGATGAATGGATAAAGAAGATGTGGTCCATATACACAAGGGAATACTACTCAGCCATCACAAAGGATGAATACCCAACTTTTGCATCAACATGGATGGAACTGGAGGAGATTATGCTCAGTGAAATAAGTCAAGCAGCAAAAGTCAATTATCATATGGCTTCACTTATTTGTGGAACTTAAGGAATAGCATATAGGACATTAGGAGAAGGAAGGGAAAAATGAAGAGGGGGAGACTGGAGTGGGAGATAAACCATGAGAAACTATGGACTCCAGGAAACAAACTAAGGGTTTTAGAGGGAGGGGGTGGGGGGATGGGTGAGCCTGGTGATGGGTATTAAGGAGGGCACATATTGCATGGAGCACTGGGTACTATATGCAAACAATGAATCATGGAACACTCTATCAAACGGTAATGATGTACTGTATGGTGACTAACATAACATTAAAAAAAAAAGAAATATTTAAGAAGAATTAATAAACCAGATTTATACCATATTCCTGGATATAAAACCTCAAAATCACAAAAGTAAAATTATTCTCCCAAATGATCTATATCAGGGACCAGCAAATTTTATAAAAGATGAGATAGTAAGTATTTTAGGCTTTGCAGGACATGTAATTGCTCTCATACATACGCCACTCTATAGCCTGACATTTGCCATTGACCATAGGTAAAGGAATTGATGTGGTTGTGTTCCAATAAAAATGTATTTATAAACAGAGGCAAAGAGATGGCAGGCCAAGTTTGGTTTATGGTGCATTGTTTGATAACTCCTAATCTATATAATCTATCTTTAGTGCAATTCTAATAAAAATCTAGAGGGTGTGTGTGTGTGTTTATAATTTACAAACTACTTCGAACATTTCCATGACCAAGTATTGGCCTAAGAATAATCAAAATATTTCCAGGAAAGGATAAAGTCAGTTAACCTCCCAAAAATGAAGACATTATAAAACTAGTGTTATTAAGTCAGTTGTCCATTGGCACAAAATAGGCCAATAGATGAACAAGATAAGATAGCACAGAATTTACTTTATGACAGAGGCGTCACTGCAGAATATAGAGAATGGACTGGCTACTCACTACACAAAGCTGACACAATTTCTCAATTTGGACACTGATGCAACTGTATTTCTACCTCAACTCACAGCCAAAATTTGACTCTGTGAATTACAGAGTTAAAACTAAAGGTATATCTTTAAGCTTTTAGAATAAAATATGAAACTATTCTTATCCCGGAGTAAGGAGCAATTTCTTAAGTAAGACAAAAAAATAAACTTGCAAACCTTAAAGGAAAACCCTATAATTATGCTAAAGTGAGACCATCTGTTCATCAAAAACATCTTGGTAAGAATAAAAAAGAAAAATAACAAGTTGGTGTGAAAATTTTTATACATATGAAAAAAACCCAATGGATTAATATCTAGAAGATACTAATAGCTTCCAGTTAACCTGAAAAATAGAAAAACAGCATAAATGCTGAAAAGATGTGAGTGAACATTTCACAGAAGAGGAATTATAAATTAAGAGTAAAGATTGGGAAAGATGATAATTTTCAACAATTGTTTTGGAAATAAATCCATGGTACAATAATTTACAACCCACATTTTGGTGAAAACCACAAAGACATAGAGTACCAGGATTTGGTTGGGTTAATATAAATTGTTAGATTCAATTTTGAAAACACTTTGAACTAATCCACTAAAGTTGAACGTATTACTATCCTATGATCCCAAAATCCCATTACCAGGGAAACTATTGCTTGACTACACTAGGCAAACATTTAAAACAATATTTATGGAAATGTTTACGGATGCAAAACACAGCAAACTATTTTAATGTAGTATCCAATCCATAGAATGGATATATTTATCTATTGAGATACATTCACATAATGATATTCAGTACAGCAGTGTGAATGAAATAGTTACAGATTAACATACTGACATGGATGGATATTAAAAGCATAATATTAAATAAAAGAAGCAAGTTCCAGAAGTATCAGAAAAGGCACCTCAGATTCTATGTACTTATTGGTCAAATGTGTAAAACAAAGCAATGCATAATTAAATATACATCAGTAGAGGCGGCTGGGTGGCTCAGTTAAGCATCTGTGTTTGGCTCAGGTCATGATCCCAGAATCCTGGGATCCAGCCCCTCATCAGGCTTCCTGCTCAGCGGGGAGCCTGCTTCTTCCTCTCCCACTCCCCTTGCTTGTGTTCCCTCTCTCTTGCTGTGTCTCTGTCAAATAAATAAAGTCTTAAAATAAATAAATAGTTAAACAAACAGACATCAATATATGTTGAGAACTGCTTCAAATAGGAAGCATGTAAGTGCAAAATTTGGGGAATAGGTTAACTCTCGGGGAAAGGAAGGAAAACAAGTAAGGGAATGCTGAACAGTTTAGACAGTTTTGACAATTTTCTCTTTCTTAACTTGCATGGCAAGCACATGCATGTTCATTTTATTATTCTTACACTTGTTAAAAATGCCTCTTGTGTATTCATAATAATAAAGAACTATGATGGAAAATGCACAAAGAATTAAACCTAAAATAGTGTCAGTGAAAAACAAAAGTACCAAAAAAACAAGGAAGCATTACTTTCAGGGAGCTGGGATGGACATACTTCTAAAAATTCTCAGCCATATCCAATGTAAAAGGTCATCAGGCTAGGAGCTTTTGAGCCTTTCTCCTACAACATTACTCTGAAATTTCTGTACAGACTAAGCAAAAGATGGAAACTTTCAATTTCACTGGACTCTTAGGTGGCAAACAACCCATTGCCAGAATCTTAAAGAATAGCCACTAATTTTTAACTGATCCAGCAATACTGAGATAAGTGAAGTAGTGTCCTGTGCTTTGCATCCTGCATTAGAGTGGCCACTCTTCCAAGAGAAGATAAAGAGGTTTCATACCTCTAGCAGCCTTACCACACAGGAAATCCCATAGGAGCTTAAAAAAAATCAATCCTGATTCCTGATGCCCAGTACCACTCTAGATAAATAGGATCAGAATCTCTCAGGTGATTCTAATGTGCATTCACAGTTAACTAGTCACTAGTCTAAGAATTCCAGTTTTTGTGTCTTTATGGTGAAGCAAGGAACTCACAGCACTTGCAAAGCAAATGAGTGCAAAAGACATATAGGTCTACGTGTATGTATAAATAAATGTCCATATACATATATATCTAATTTCCCAGTCTTTTGCCATTTTCCCACATTTCTCAATCAAATGTAACATTTTTTAAAGCAATTTCTCTTTGAGTCTTTCTGAAGCATTCACCTTTGCTCTCACATAAACAAAAATTTTCCCTTTTATCATCCATAGTTTGCTATTTTACATAACAATTAAATTACAAATGGTAACAATTAGAGTAAGGGGTATGGCAGGAAATACCAGATTTGGGAACAAATACAACTGAGTCTCAGGAAGTATTGAAGAGAAGCATAGAGAATTATGCTCTTTAGGATTCATTAGGAATCCTAATTAGGATTAGGAGTAGCTACTAAGGGGTAGCTACTAACCATGAACACTTGGCATCCTGTGGGCAGCAGGGTTTTGAAGAAGGAACAGATAGTTTTCAGCAAGTAGAATATGGAGACCATTTAAGAGAGAGAAAACAAGACAAAATATCAGAGTGAATGTGCTGTTTTTACATTGTTAAGAAGGAATGGAGAAAAAAAAAAAATCTCGAACAACCACATTCAATCAAGTATGATGAGGCAATGTGGACAGAAAACAACCGTACCGCTCCCCCTACTAGCACCCCCCCCAACACACACAGGGTGACAGAACTCCACCACACACTGTCTTACTAGTCTTGAGGAATTTTAATGGGATCTGAGTCAAGCAACCTGTTTAGAAGCTGTGAATCTGAGAATGAGAAATGAGCAGTCCAAGGGGAAAAGCAGAGTTCATGGAATGTCACACACATGGTCTAGGGATGTCTCCACCTCTAGGAAGGAAGAAAGAGAAACAAAAAAACCTGTAATATCTTCCTGAACACTTACAGGAAGGGAAAACCTTAAACATGTTATTTGTTGGGTATGTTTAAGTCAGTGGAGCTCAAAGGGAAATTTTACTGGTCATGCGGCTTAAGGGGCATCACCTATGTTTCTCCTGTTTGTTTTTTGTCTTTTTGGTTGGAGTCTGTTTTGGTTTGTATTCTCCAAAAATCAGACTAAGAAAGAATTGCAGAATACATAATTTATTGAAGTGGAATCTCAGGAAACACTGTTATGGAACCTGGATTGGATCCTGGTGGAAGAACCAAACAGCACTCAGAGACTTCCGAGGGTAGGAGGTTTATTTAACACCGGTGGGCTGAGAGGAGGTTGTTCTCCAAAGGTCTGAGACCTGAGCACAAGCAGGGAGGGGAATTTGTACCCTTCTACTTCTGAATAATTGATACTTTTGGCACACATGGGAAACGGGGTAGGGGTAGGAAAGAAGAACCCAGAAGGACTTTGGGACAGAGACTGGAATTCCCTTGCTGGTTTGGTGGGCCATCTTAGTGAACAGTTTTTCCCTATCATTCCCCCCTTTGATGCCCCTTTAAATACCTCGTTTCGAGGGCGTCATTATCATCTATTATGTTGGGCCATGCAAGGCTAGTATTTGGGCAGTTGCTCACCTGGTAAGTGTTTTCTGTGACCTTAACAATCCATCTTAATGTTTCTAAGGCTGCCCAACAAGCAATAACAACAAGTTTCTGGGAGAAGGTCCAGTCAGAGGGAAAGCAATGTAAAATCCAGCTCCTGAGGTAAGGGTATCAGTGTCACAATGACAATAGCCCGGGACCATGGTGAACAAATGTCCATCAGTCAGTGGGGTCTCATCCAAAGGTGGAGCCAGAGCAGGTCCAAAGATCTGATTGGGCTTTCCATTGGTGGGATTCATCCAACTGGTGAGAGCCTTCTTTACTCCAGAGCGGTGGACCCATCTGGTGATGCCTAAGACCCTGAGGGCAATAGGGGTGGATAGAACAACAGTGTGGGGACCTGTCTATCATAGTTTGAGGGGGTCATTTCTAAAGGTTCTCAGAAGATGTGCCTTTGAGATTTCCCCAGGGCTTGAAGGTGTAGGGACACTTCTAAGTTTCCAATCTGTTCAAGGTCTCTGCTAAGCCTACTTTCTATGGGGGGTGGCCTGCCATACAGCCTTTGAGGTGAATTATAGCTGCGACAATCTTTTAAATCTAGTTGACTAGAATAAACAATATCAGTGACCTCCAACAGTTATGCACTATAGAAGTAGGATGTTTAGGTCCAGGCATAAGGATAGCTGGACTTAAAGTCTGACAGGTTTTAGGCATTATTTCAGGCATATCTATCAGTGTAACCTGGTATTTAATAAGTTGGCCTCCATCATCCATTGGCAGCCTTTGTTTTCTAAGACACTCTGGACCTGATGTAAAGTCATAACAGTCAGGGGATTTCTCATAGTGAGTTTTGAGGCTCTTTTTACCAGGAGCACAGTTGTATGCTTAGTTAAAGCCTTTGTTTACAATTGTACCTCAATAGAGGTGGCCTCTAGAATAAATATAACTGAAAAATACCATTAAGCTCTTTCTTTGAGGTAAAGATTTAACATTCTAATTACAAAGGATCACTGGCAGTGGGAGAAAACTTGTCTCAGGAGATAAGGCTATCCCCAAGTGCATTACCCAATTAGTCATAAAGAAAATGGTATTATCCATTATCTCCACAAGTCCATAGTTAATCCTATGGAGTGGGGTATGCTCTGTATTTTAGGGAATGATTTCACTATCCCAGCCACACAGAACTGGTCAAGGTGATAAGTTACACAATTGTTGGGGAATCAGTCCCATTTTCCAGTTGTTTAATCATGTGCCATGGGGTCTTGTTATTATTATCTCCAGAGAATAATAAGCAAGAAGATTGTCCATATATGAGTTACTGTGGTAATTTCTCTTAAGTTGACCTCAAGTTGTCTAGCTGAGGTAAATAGCAAACATTTAAAGACAATCAAATCTAGAATTCAACATCCACAAAGGTGGGTATTATTTAAACAACTTTTCTCTCTAAAATAACCCTCATTTCTTTGGGTAATGCACTGCCTGAGGATGGTCTAGAAGCCAGTAATGCAGGCTGAACCCAAGGTGGTACAGAAACAAGAAAAGGGGGATGAGGAGGTGGACGAGACAAAGTGCTGCCAGAGGGCAGAGAAAGGATTCCCAGTTCTGGAGATCATCAGCTCCAGAGAAGCAGACACCATGCTTTCCTGCCAACAAGGCAGGGTGGAGGTGGTGGGGATAGACAATCCATACTGGGGCAGAGAAGACAGGGAATTTCCCCAAAACAAAGGAGTTTTGGCAGCTGCTTGGAAATATTTCTTAAGGTCTCCATCCTGAAGGACACCTGGGATTGTGACCTGAGCAGAAGGCAGATGCTTAACTGACTGAGCCACCCAGGAGCCTCCCCCACTTTCTCCTAAATGTAATTATGAGAGCTCCTGTTATTTTATAGTATGTTTCTGTCTGAATCAAGTTTCCTGTAGGCTCTCAGAGCTGCTAAATTGGGTATCTCCCCACACATGCCACTTACAAGAAGCAGGAGCACTGTCTTCCTGCAGCTCAGCTTTAGGGCCTGAGTTCAGAGGACTATGGTCCCCACCTTTCTGACAGGTTCATCCTTGTCCAGAGCTCATCCATGTTGCTGCCCCTGATTCCCAGTCCCCCCACCACCTGGGGCAGGGCCTCCCTGATAGGCTTCTTCCTTACAGCCTTGGGTTCTTTTACTTCTCTTACAAATGTCCTACTTTTGTCCTTCCTATTAGCACAGAATTGAACCCATGGGGGCAGAGTTTGGGTTATCTAAAGCCAAGAATCAATATATGGGAATTTTTCAGGGTGTCTAAGAGTCCCAACCATAATTTTGGAAATGACCTGGACAATGGGTAGGTCTTAGGGTCCCTCAGAGGGCCAGTCGACCCCAAAGGTGGCCCATTACAATTAACATAATGTGCCTAATTCTCCAGATGTTTTCATCCCATAGTCTCCTGAGAATCCCTTCTTAAAATTTTGAGCATGCAGTCTAAGACCATAGGTTTTGAAGAGCTTCCACCCATGATGAGCAGGGGGGCTCTCTTGGCCACCCGGTGTGTTCCCTCCCTATGTCATTGGCATGAAGACAAACGAAGGGTGGGTGGCCCTCCAAAGGAGAGACCAGTCAGATGCCTGCCTGTGTACCATCCCAGAGGATACATGGGTGCCTCTTAGCCTTAGCAACTCCGTATAAACCCCAGACTGGCACCCTGAAGGGGCTCACTCTAGACCCTATGAAATTAGCACAGAAGCAGGTTAGAGCCACTTGGACTCTGTAGGCTTCTGGGGACACTAAGTATGCCCACCCACATGGAGCCACAGAATCAGTCCACCTGACAAGCCAGGTCAAACTGCACTTGGTCAAACACTGGTGGGCTTAGTGGAGGTTGTTCTCCAAAAGTCTGAGTCCTGAGCACAACAGGCAGGGAGGGGAATTTATACCCTTCTACTTTTGCATACTTGGTACTTTTGGCACACATGGGAAATGGGGTAGGAAAGAAGAACCCAGAAGGGCTTTGAGACAGGGACTGGAATTCTGTTGCTGGTTTGGTCAGCCATCTTAGCATACAGTTTTTCCCTATCAACATTAGTACAGGATTAAAGACGTGAAGCAGGGAAAGGAAGGCAGCTAATAGAGTGGGCTTATAAAGATGTTACTACTATGACAATCTTAAAACCTTCTTGCTGGGGAGCCCTGGAAGGCAGTGTGGTGCACACCAACAGCGTTCCCCCCAAAGAACAAGGGAGCTAGAGAATTTGTCCACCAAATCCTCCTCTATCATTGGTTGAGGGCTGCTTCTGTGGTCATTGAGTCTTAAGGCTTACCCAGAACTTGGGTCAAATGTACTCCTGTGGGCAGACAGGCAGGCAAAAAATCCCAAAAGTTCATCATAAGCCGCCTTTGGTGATATGAGTGAAGGCCAATTTGCTATAGAGGGTCAAGATGCTAAGGAGAGCCCTGACATCTTTATCATTGACAGCAACTTTTGTTACATATTGTATTTTCTTAGAGATAAGACTTTCTGAAGATGTTCTCCATATCCTCTGCCTGGTAGTATTTTTGTAATTGAGATTTGTTTAATTGTGAGAAATAGGATCTGCCATCTGTATTCTCCATTCTCTAAATTTGTGCAATATTGGCACTTATCTTTTATTTGATGTGTGAGTGCTGATTCATGGAAGACTTCATGAATAATGTTGTAGTAGATTAAATACTGGATACACCCAGGGACATTGTATGGTTATTAAAGAGCCATTTGCAGGTGCATATATCACAAGATGTTAAGTGGCCCAAGAGTATATGTATTTAGCATAAAATCCCCAAAAATAAATATTAAAGAGTTTCTCATTCAATTTTTCTGATTAGGCTTCTACCTATTGCTTACAAGATGTACAATATGTTGGTGATGGAAAAGGGCACATGCTAAATTATGATACTGAGTGTGCCTTTGACCCAAATGTGAATATTCACATTTTCTATTCTCAGGATGCTAGTAGACATGATACTTTTAAACCATTTCCCGAGTGACTTCAGACCAGACTAGAATTTAAAAACAAGTAATATGGGGGGGCGCCTGGGTGGCTCAGTGAGTTAAAGCTTCTGCTTTCAGCTCAGGTTACGATCTCAGGGTCCTGGGATCGAGCCCCGCATCAGGCTCTCTACTTGCCAAGGAGCCTGTTTCCCTTCCTCTCTCTCTGCCTACTTGTGATCTCTGTCAAATAAATAAACAAAATTTTTAAAAAGATTAAAAACAAGTAATATGGAAAATAAACTGGAGATGCTCTTTAAGAATGCAGAGGCAGAGGAAAAAGAGATTTAAGTGAAAAAACAAAAAAAAAAAGACAGAATTGAAAACAGAGAATTAACCTAACAATCCCTGTCCTTGAGGATAAAACAATGTCAGTCAAAAGTAAAAATAAAAAATAAATATGAAAGATATATTTTCTAACCCCAAACCAACTTGTTTAAAAGCACTGAAATATGTTAAGGCATTTGAGGTGAATGTCAACAAACACTGAAAAATTAATTGAACTCTATGAGAAATTGTGCCAACTACCAATGAGTCATAACAGATTCCTCCAAACAAATTTCAGGGTAAGTGGAGATTCTTTTGTGGAACATTAAATGACAAAAAGTACTGTAATTGCATGTATACCTTGCTGCAAGGAAAAGTTTGTTACCTAATGTATATTTGAGAGCTCCCCTTTATTTGATGCATATAAGCCACAAAAAAGACGTTCTTAATTATTGAAGTTTGGGCTAAAAAATGCCTGTGTCTCTTCCTTGAAAAAAATGATTTGCCTATGGGCTTCAAATAGCTGGGTGGGAAAAAACAACAACAAAAAAACAAATAGCTGGGCGAGAAGTAAGAATCAACAATTCAAGAATAGGAAAGCCATGGTATACAATTATGGGTGATGATCACCGAGACAAGTTAAAATGAAATTGCTTATAAAGTTGTGAAAACTTGGACATACAATTGAATGTCAATTTCAAATTTGTCTTCTTGAGAGTAATACTTCAGTATTTAAATATGGTTTGATTATAATTACCTGGTTCTGAGAGTATATATCATAAAAATAAATGCATAGATGTTGCAGAATATGAAACAGAACAATTTAAAGTGCCCCATTGCTTTTCTCACATAGAAGGAAATCAGAGTTTATTATTTTGTTCTTAGCTTTGATGCATAAAGGACTTTAAGCCGAAGAATGTTTTTGAAAATCTTAAAGGTAACCATGAGGGATATCACATAGAAAATGTACATTTTTAATTTTTTTATTCTTTTAAAGTAGGCTCCACACCCAGCATGGAACCCAATGTGAGGCTTGAACTTACGACCCTGAGATCAAGACCTGAGCTGAAATCAAGAGTCGGATGGACCGCCAACTGAGCCACACAGGTGCCCTGAAAATGTACATTTTAAAAAGAAGAACAGAAACAAAAGCCATACAGCAAATAAGAGAAGGCAAATGAAACCACAATGAAGCACAAAAATCATAAGCAGGAAGAAGGCTGTCAAACATAATAAGCATGTCAATCCTAACAATAAACACAAATGAGACAATAAACACAAATAAATAATAAAACAGGCATTCACATATAGGTCATGAAGCAAAAGCCCATCTATTTGCTGTCTACAACTGATAACTGTATAAAATACACAGATTCAAAATGGTTTTTGGGAAAGGTGATGTACAAAGTTAACCAGGGAAATACAATAACAACATTACTATTAGACAAAGTCAAATTCTAGGCAGGAAACAGAAAAACAGCACAAGGAGACTTATTTATAAAAGTTATAATTCTCATGAGCCTCCATGTATTGGAAAACAAGACATCAAAATAGATACAGCCCCAAGTGAGGAAAGACGAGATATACATAGAAACACAATAGATTTGGGAGGATTTATTACACTTCTCTAATTTTTGACAGATAAAGTAGACACTAAAACAAATAAGAAAATAGATGACTTGAGTAAAAATAAATGAGGTTACATTTTCCCCAAATATCTATGGAATTATTTATATAAAAATATTTATGTCCTAGGTTCCAAGGAAAATAAATGCCTAAATACAGAGTTTGCTGGCTCCTTCTGTGACACCTCCCCGTGCCAACACCAGCCTGGATCCTGAAGGACTTGTCCCTTAACTGGGAACAACTAAAAACTTACAGGATCCTGCCCAACATATGATTTTGGCCTTCTGCAAGACCACCTCATAAATATTTCTGGGATTCCTCAGTAGCTTTATCGTAGGTTCTCATATTTAGTTCCCTTGTTTGTTGGATGAAGGTGGAGTCCTCCCCCACCCCACCTCACTTTGTCTGCTCGCTTAGATGAGTAAAAAAATCTGGAAGAAGGTGGTAAATTTATCTTTATGTCCATCAGATATAATTGAATATCTGGGAAACCTAAGAGAATCAATTGAAAAAAAAATTACTACCAAACAATAATGTAGTTAGATATCAGATTACAAAATAAATGTAAGGAATATAATTCCTTCATATATACAAATAACAATCAATAGGAATATATCATAAAAGACAAGAAAGATTCTGTTCCCAATAGCACTGAATTTAAACTTAGTAAGAAACCTGTAAATTATACAGCAGCAAAACATTAAAATAAGAATGAAAAAAGGTAAACATAAGCAAATGGGAAGACTTAGCAGTTTTTGGGTGAAAAGATTCCAAACAGTAAGGAGGTCAATTCTCCCTAAGTTAATTTATAAATTTAACTTGTCTACAATAAAAATGCCAACAGATTTTTTTTTTCTTTGCACTTGTCAAGCTGGTTCCGAATTTATGTGGAAAAATAAACTAGCAAGAATATTCAGGAAATCTCTAAATCTGAAAAGCAGTGAAAGGGACCAACTTTACTCAAAATAAACCTGTGCTATAAAGCCTCACCAATTAAAACAGT
This sequence comes from Mustela nigripes, assembly GCF_022355385.1. NCBI lineage: Eukaryota > Metazoa > Chordata > Mammalia > Carnivora > Mustelidae > Mustela > Mustela nigripes. Next base: position 102,958,676 of record NC_081563.1, read on the forward strand.
ACAGCACTGGCACATGACTAGTCAAATAAATGGAGAATAATAGATCTAGAAATTATTGCAGATACATGTAGTATCTAGCATATGATTAAGGTATATGATGCATATAGTATATGACACATGGAGTATTTACTACATGACTATATCTCAAGTTAGTAGGTTAAGTAAGAGTTTTTTGTTAAATGGATGATATTAGTATAGTTGGGTAACTATTCGAAGATGAACGGCATTGGATCCATACTGATGTAGTACACTAAAACAAAATTCAAAAAAAGGAGATATTTTTAGGAAGTACTAAAAATATGGGTAAATTTCTTCTTACATGTGTAGTAGGGAAGATCTTTTTAATATGTCTCAAAACCAGCATACATAAAAGTCAATAATGTTAATAAATTTTTAAAAATTTTCATCTTACATGAAAAAAGCAAGACACATCAAAAGAATAGCCTGTTTTAAAAAATTGGCAACTCATGTAGAAGACAAAGAGCTTACATGTGAATATTTAAATTGTTAAAACTGATAAAGAAGACAGCAATCCAACAGAAAAGTAGGCAAAGATATGAAAAGATAAATAACAGTGCACAGAATAAAAGAAATACAAATAGTCCTTTAACCACTTGTACATTCTTTCTCATGAAAAGTGCGATGCAAATTAAAACTACAGTGAGATGCTATTTTTTATTCATCATATGGTAATAATTCACAATTTGGACAACACAGGCAGTCTCATACATTGCTAGTGGGAATATAGAAGTAGTACGCAGGGAAATTTGGCAACATTTATCAAAATTACAAGACCATTTATCCCTTGTCTTACAATATTACCTCTAGGAATACATCACATACATACATCTGTTCACATATGAAGTAATATTATAGTTACAAGGTTATTCATTGCAGCTTTATTTTTAATAAAAGATCAGAAACAACCCAAATGTCCATCACTACAAATCGGATGAAATAAAGTATGTCACATCCCAGCAGAGGAATAATACATAGTTCTAAAAAAGGAGTGGCAAGACTCTTTTCTATGAACATGGAAAGCTCTCCAGGATGTTTTTCCAAGTGAAAAAGAAAAAGCAAGAATATTATAGATGATATTCTACTTTTTTTTAAAATTAAATTTATTTCTTTCCAGCATAACAGTATTCATTATTTTTGCACCACACCCAGTGTCCATGCAATCCGTGCCCTCTATAATACCCACCACCTGGTACCCCGACCTCCCACCCTCACGCCACTTCAAACCCCTCAGATTCTTTTTCAGAGTCCATAGTCTCTCATGGTTCACCTCCCCTTCCAATTTCCACCAACTCCCTTCTCCTCTCTAACTCCCCATGTCCTCCATGCTATTTGTTATGCTCCACAAATAAGTGAAACCATATGATAATTGACTCTCTCTGCTTGACTTATTTCACTCAGCATAATCTCTTCCAGTCCCATCCATGTTGCTACAAAAGTTGGGTATTCATCCTTTCTGATGGAGGCATAATACTCCATAGTGTATATGGACCATATTTTCCTTATCCATACTTTTTTTTTTTTTAAGAAAGGGGAGAAATAATACATATGTATATCTGCTTGCAATTACATAAACATTAAAGAATATACAAAACATGATGAACATGGGTCCCCAAGAGGGAGTAGGCAGTGAAACAGACAGGTCAGGGATAGAAGTGAGACTTCTTAATTCATAGTGTGAATATATTGTTCCAATACTTAAAATATGTAAATGCATTATCTGTTCAAAACAAATACACTATGAAATATAAAGAGGATGAAATTCAAACCAAGGAAAATATTGTGTCTCTGTCTAAAGGATGGCTTCTAAAGCCATTAATATAAAAGAGCTCTGATTGATTAGTAAGAAATTTTGATTTCTTGTCTTAGAAAAAGACAGCTGAAAATGGCCTTATACTGAGCCCCAGTCTCCTCACAGCAACAGTAGCCAGATATCCTACCAGGGGCTCAAGGGTCTGCAATCTCACTGATTTTTTATTTTAATTTGACAAACAGAGATCACAAATAGGCAGAGAGACAGGCAGAGAGAGATGAGAAAGAAGGTTCCCTGCTGAGCAGAGAGCCCGATGCGGGGCTCAATGCGGGTCTCGATCCCAGGATCCTGGGATCATGACTTGAGCCGAAGGCAGAGGTTTTAATCCACTGAGCCACCCAGGCACCCCAATCTCACTGATTCTTAAAGGGCCCTGTATTTGGCTCCTGTTCCTCCCAACTGTAGTCCATGGGAAGTATTGCCAGAGACCCAGTGGGAGACATTCTCATCTGTCCCCAAAGATCCTGAAATATTAACAGCTCTAAAGAAATAAATAGACAATAACACAATAATAGTAGAGGACTTCAATATCCCCCTTTCAATGCTGGTTAGATCATCTGGACAGAATATACAATAAGAAGACAGTAGACCTGAAACACCATTGACCAAATGGACTGAACAGATGTATACAGACCATTCGATCCAACAGCAGCATATATTCTCTTAGGAAGAATATATATTCTTCTTAACCAAACAGAGAACATTTTCCAGGGAGATCATATGTTGGGTCACAAAACAAGTCTTAAGAAATTTAAGAAGATTGATACTGAGTATTTTTTCAGAGCGCACTGCTATAAAACTAGAAATCAACAATAGGATGAAATTTGGAAAATTCACAGATAATGTGGAAATTGAACAACACATTCCTGATTAATAGGTCAAAGAAGAAATAAAAAGGAAATCACAAAGTGTATTGAAACAAAGGTAAGCCATAATTCAAGACACCAAAAGTTACATGTTACAGCAAAAACAGTTTTAAAGGAGCTAAGGACGGGCAGCTGGGTGGCTCAGTCAGTTAAGCATCTGCCTTTGGCTCAGGTCATAATCCCAGGGGCCTGGGATCTAGGCCACTATTGGGCTCTCTGCTCCACGGGGAGCCTGCTTTTCCCTCTCCCTCTGCTTGCTGTCCCCCCTAATTGTGCCCTCTTTCTCCCTTTCTCTCTCTGTGTCAAATAAATAAATAAATAAATAAATAAATAAATAAATAAATAAAGGAACTAGGGAAACTTATAGAAACAAATGCATAAATGAAAAAATATTCAGTGTTCATAGATGAGAACAATTAATATTGTTAAAATATTCATACTACTCAAAGCAATATACAGGTTCAATGCAATCCCCATCATAACTTCCATGGGATTTTTCACAGAAATAGTTAAGAATAATCCTAAAATTCTCTTGAAACCACCAAAGACCTTGGAAAGCCAAAATTATCTTGAGATAGAATAAGAAAGCTAGAGGCACCACACTTCCTAATTTCAAACTCTATTAAAAAGCTATGGTAATTGGGACACCTGGGTGGCTCAGTTGGTTAAGCAGCTGCCTTCAGCTCAGGTCATGATCCCAGCGTCCTGGGATCAAGTCCCACATTGGGCTCCTTGCTCGGCTGAGAGCCTGCTTCTCCCTCTGCCTCTGCCTGCCATTCTGTCTGCCTGTGCTCGCTCTCTCTTCCTCTCTCTCTCTGAGATAAATAAATAAAATCTTAAAAAAAAAAAAAGCTATGGTAATCAAAAAAGTATGGCACTGACCAGGAAACAAACAGACAGACACACAGACCAACAGAACAGAATCAAGAAGCCAGAAATAAACCCATGCACATATGATCGACTTATATTTGACAAGGTGGCCCATAATATTTAAAAATAGTCTCTCCTAATGTTCTCCATGGACATTAGGAGAAGGAAAGGAGAAGTGAGTTGGGGGAAATCAGAGGGGGAAATGAACCATGAGAGACTGTGGACTCTGAGAAACAGAGGGCTTAGGAGGGGCGGGGGTGGGGGATGAGTGAGCCTGGTGGTAGGTATTAAGGAGGGCACTTTCTGCATGGAGCACTGGGTATGGGGTACAAACAATGAATCTTGGAACACTGAAAAGATTAAATTAAACTAAAAATAAATTAACAAATTAAAAAATAAAAATAAAAATAGTCTCTTCATAAATGTACTAGGAAAACTGAATATTCACATTCAAAATAATAAAGATGAACCCATATCTTATATCACTTATAAAAATTAACTCAAAATAGATTAAATATAATACCTGAAACTAAAACACTTAGAAGAAAACATAGAAGAAAATCTCCTTACACTGCTCTTAGCCATACTTTTGGAAATAACATCAAAAACACAAGCAACAAAAGCAAAAATAAACAAGTGGGGCTATATCAAATTGAAAAGCTCTGCATAGCAAAAGAAATAATCAACAAAATAAAAAGGCAACCTACAGAATTAGAGAAAATAGAAAAAAGATAGTTGAAAAAATAAGCACATTTAATAAAATAGACATAAAGACAACTTCTAAACACATAAAATATATGCTTGAATTCACTTAAAATGAAAGAAATGTGTATAAAATAGAAATCAAATTCAGATTATACATTTCAAGTTTGATATCTCACTAAGGCAGGAACTTAAGGCAGTCACAAATCTTAGGGATGGCTGGTGGGATACTAATGAAAACAGCTGTGTCTGGAGGGCAGATTGGCAAAAATCTAACAAAATTTTATTTTATTTTATTTATTTTTTAAAATCTAACAAAATTTTAAATGTTCTATCCTTACAATCAGAAATTTTATTCTTATATTTTTATGTCATAGTTAAACATACATGTATGCAGACATGTATGCACAGAGACATCCCTTGTAATATCATGTGGAGTAGCCAAAACAAACAAAGAAGCTAGATACATCCTAAAATGACCCTGAACTGTAACAAATTTTAATGCAAACACGGGAAAAATAGTATGTAAACATTAACAACAAGGAGGTAGATCTTTCTATGTGCGTTAAGGGGTATTTAACATGGGGAGATGGCGAGGAGAACAGAGTTGAGGGAAATTGGAAGAGGAGGTGAACCATGAGAGACTATGGACTCTGAAAAACAACTTGAGGGTTTTGAAGGGGCAGGGGGTGGGAGGTTGGGGGAACCAGGTGGTGGGTATTAGGGAGGGCATGTATTGCATGGAGCACTGGGTGTGGTGCAAAAACAATGAATACTGTTACACTGAAAAAAAATCTATCTATATATATATATTTAAAAAAAAGAAAAAATGTGCTTTAAAACACATTTTTGCAGATTATTGCAAACAACAGGTTATTGCATATAATAGAAAATAGTAAATAGCAAACATATATATGTATATATGTATATGTACATATATATGTATATATGTATATGTACATATATATGTATATCACAAGGTATTTCTGGAAGATCATACAAAAAGTATAAAAATATCTATTAGCAGTGATTAACGCGATAGATGAAACTATCTAAAATGAAGTCTTACTTTGCAATGTATACATTTTTATGCTCTTTGACAATTTTGCAATTGTCTACTACTTTCCAATAAATTAAACTACTTAAAATTATATAATTAAAATGGAAGGAGATCCAGACAAACAATTCCATCCCTTAGACTGAATTTTTGGGTGAAAGTCCCACAAAAAGTTCAGCTGGATCCTGGAGGAACTCAAATGTCCTTCTAGGTAGAAAAAGGTTTTAGTGGTTTGTTTTCATGTTGTTTTGTTTTATAAGGTGAGTAGATTTTTGAAAGGTGTCATCCAGGCAACTGACTATACATACCTTATATATAATAGGTCAATGCTTTGGAAGCCATAACATGCAAATAAATTAGCTGGGGATCTTGTTAAATGAAGGTTCTGGTTCAGAATGTTGGGTGTGGACATAGAACCTGCATTTCTGACTAGCCCCCAGGAGATGCTAAGACTGCTTATCCTTGTGCCATAATGTGAAGAGCAAAAGTCATCTTCAGGAAAGTATAAATGAATCCCACTTTTTTTTTTTTCAGTGTACACTCAAGCTATTTTGTTCTCTCTCCACTAGTAAAATGGAGTCATAATCTCAGATGAGAAGGTTGTGTCTTTCAGCAAACAGCAAACACTGGGTTAGATTTTCTGTGTTGGCTTTTGGCTTCTACTCTGTCATCTGGCAAAATGATTTCCAGATAAATTCTTTATCTTATTGCCCTGATCAGTGGGATGTGCAGTTATCATTCTCTCGAAGCCCTGCTAATGATATGCAAAAAGCCATCCATCATTTAAATTGCCAAAGACATGATTGAAGAATAGAGGTCCCTCTCTGGAGGGGGAGAGCAAGAAACAATGAGAAAATTTTGATTGGAACCCAGCCAGGGTAGATTTGGGTTAAGAAGAGGCCCACCTCCTGCTTCTTGATTGGGTCTGGATGATGGGAGTTCATGGGGAAGAGATATAACAGCATGGCCTCTAATTGCCCTGACTGATGAAACCGCAGTGATTGAGAGGAACATAACCTACACACCACAAACTGCTCCCAGTGTCGGAAGGCCTACCACAGTCCCACTCTCTGGCTGCTTATAGTAAATCAATGTGGGCTGAGGTCCAAGATATTCCTAACAGCTCTTTCTAAGGCCTTTGGGAATAATAGATGGGGAAATTACATCATATTCTGTCAGGAACCAGAGAACAGCTTTAAGTAGGCTCTTCCCATCTGTAGATGTAGGAGGAAAAGTGAACACAAGCCTAAGAATACTGAAGCCAAAGGCACCCCTTTTTACCCTCTTATCGGTGACTCCACATAAGGACCATCACGAAGAAACAGGTCAAAACCATTAAGATCCAGATGTGTTTATTTCCTCTTTCAAGATGACCAGAGTTCCATGTCAGAGAATGGACATATTTTGACCATTGGGCTCTAAAAATTTTTGAACTGAGGTTGCAAATTGGAACTAAAGCTTGGGGCACACAAAAATTTGGGTACACAAATGGTTACTATGGCAACTTTTATAAGAATGAAAATGATGGCAACTATGTAAATGGTCACTAATGTGGCATTGACTAAAGCAATTATGGTACATCAGACAATGGAGTATTAGGAAGTCATTAAAAATCAGGGTTTCAAATGATTTTTATAAAATAAAAAGCAATGACATAACATGATAAAATAAAATTGAAAATAAATAAATAAATACCCCCCCTCCAAAGGCAATGAGCATGTAAGGCAATTTTATTTGTTTATTTTCTATATGTAAAATGGCAATGTATCCCTTCTGTAATCAGAAAGGACATATACAATGTAAAGAATGATGCTAGAGTTGAGGAACTAGATGAGAAGATGGTTTATTGCGAGGGGCAAGAAAATGACCTTGTTTGGGAGAAGGGTCAGATTAGATCAGCTTGAGGCTGATTTTAGCCCTGGTGGGGTTTTAGCCACAGCAACCTCTGGATATCTGAGTAGAAACATAGGGTAATGTAACATTGTGTGTCAACTCCTGCCATAAACTGTAAAAAATAATGTATTCCACAAAGACAATAACCATTCCAAACTAATGGTGTGCTAAATGCTACTTTTGGAAAGGGGAGGAAAATTTTGCCCTGGGAGTGAAGCCAATGAACCCAGTCCAACTTTATTTATGTTTCACTCTGTTTAGGGCTGTTCTTCCTGCCCCCCCCCCCCATATTCCAGAGGCTCTTTGATATTTACGAGCCTTAAATCTCTTTCTCCAAGCTGTTTGGCTTTTAGATCCTGGCAATGTTAGGCTTCCTAGTTCTTTCTGAAAGCTTTAGGAAGCTGCTGGTCTTGCAGTTTTCTCTGAATCAGAAAGTTCTTTTCTTTCTGGGCTAAAAACATTCTGTAGTGGCAACAGAACGTTTGGGTTCTGTTTGGTGGGTTGTAAAGGATTACAGCAGAGCTAGAAATACAGGTGGTGGGCTAGGAGGAGAACTGATGAATTCTTATAAGTTTGTTATGGGTTGAATTATGTTGTCCCCAAAATATTTTGAGTTCTAACCCTTGCATTTGGAAGGGTTAGGTACTTGCATTTGGAAATAGGGTTTTTGCAGATGTGATTAAGTTACAATGAGGTCATTACACATTACAATGTGGACCCTTCATCCATATGATTGGTGTCCTTTGTTAAAAAACAAAGTAAACTTGACGATCTAATTGGCTTTATTAAATGATTCATGAATCTAGCAAGTAGAAGGGTGCTCCACTGAGCTAAAAAAGAAAGAGAAAGGGCATTAAAAAAAGAAAGATATTTATCAGCAAGAAATGCATTATTTAGACAAGGTTGCTGTCCTAAGGGAGCAGATGAGGTCTATCAGTAAATTTCTTAATATCGACCAGAAGTTACATGTTAATGATAAAGGTTACATTCCCAAGGGGTTGAAACTATAGTAGATTAGGTATTAAGTCTTAGTTTGCCGACTTGGCCTACCTGGTGCCATTTTGGGCCTGTGCTTCTCTTACCCTGTAAGAGAAGATGGTCATGTGAAGACAAAGACTTACAGGGAAAACATCTTGTGAAGACAGAAGCAGAGACGGAAATAGTGCAGTTGCAAGCCAAGGAATGCCAAGGACTGATAGGCCCACCAGAGCTAGGAAAAAGCAAAGAAGGATTGATTGTCCCCTGCAGGTTGCAGAGTGAACATGGTCCGCTAACACCTTGATTTTGGTCTTCTATCCATGAGAACTTGGAGAGAACAAATTTCTTTGTTTTAAGTTTACCCCCCTTCCAACCCTACCTCTAATTTGTGTCTCTTTATTACTACAGCCCTATAAAACTAATACACAGTTCATGAAATATGTTGACTCAATGATAAAAATAACAACCATTAATTAAGTCTTGAAAATAATTTTTCATATTTTTTATTTCTAATCTTTACAATAGTCCCCAGCAGTGGATATTCTCACCTGTATTCACAAATGAGGAAACTATAACTCAGACTAAGAAAAATTCCAGGTGGCCCAGTTAATATGTACAGAGATTTGAGCCTGGTGTCTTGATAAGACCAAAGCCTGGAGAATGAGGCAAACTATACAAACGAAAATGTATCTGTAGTTATACCAATGAATTCTCTGTATAATGTTGACTTTTCTCTGTAATAACAAACAGGCATAATCCTATAGAGTATTTGTTTTCTCTGGGCAAGTCCCAGTTCTGCTGCCATTAAGTGTCAATTACCCTGAAAAATTCTTACATCCTTCTGATCTCAAATATGCTAAGTACCCTGACAGAACAATACACTGTTATTTCCAAATCATTTTTGAAAAAAAAAAAAAAAAGAAAAGCCACCTGCAAAAATGTTTAAGAGCTTATAGGAGAAAGAGGGAATTAAAAATCATGAGTGTAACCTCAACTTCTTTGCCAAATACTTTTACTTACTTGCTCACACAAAGGACTGGATAAGGTATTATGTGATTTCTAGAAATAAAACTATTAGGACAACAGGCTAATACTTGCATTCATAGACTCAAGAAATATTTCTGGCAGTCCTACAGTGTGCCAAGCAGTGAACACAGTGAAGTCTGGGGTCTCACTCAGCTTTTGTTCCGTTGTGCAGAAACAAATAAATACATGGTTTCACAGTAGGGATATCATGATGGACAAAAGTGAAGCAGAAAAGAGGGGTTTCAGGGAGTGGGAAGAGGGATTGCTGTCATTTGCAGTGAGTCGTCTGAGAAAGCCTCTTTGGTTCAGGGATTTGGATTTCTTGTTTTGTTTTGTTTATTTGGTTTTTTTCTTTTTGTTGTTGGTTGTTTGTTTATTACAGTATGTTACCCTGTAACACAGTGTATTAGGAAAAATTACTACAATGCAATTTTAAAAGTGCCTTGGAAGTCACTGCTGAGCTTTTACTCATGGGAAAATCCTTTCCTTGGTGAACTTAATCCCCTGTTCTAAAATAACATTCTTTTTCCACTCTTACGAATATAAAATACAGCTTTCACTTTTAGTGGACCACGATTCCCATGTGGAAAGTAGGTACTGTAACTAAAGGGCTCTATGTGCTTTAATCATGTACAGCTAGAAGCACAGGTACACACCACCTACAGTCGTTCTATTAGAAATGTGTGGACTTGGTTAATAACCTCGGTTTCTTAGGTAGTATATTACAAAAAATGATACATTTGCCATATCTAGTAAATAAAACAGTATCAGATATGATGGTTCCAGTTCCAATTCTACTGAATACAACACAAGCTACACATTTTTATCACTTCCCTGGCTGTCAGGGAAATAACATGCCCTTGCAACACCAAGAGTGAGGGGTAGAAATCTTGGGCAGGTCTGGAAAAGAGCCCAGAGCTACACCTATATGTAAGTAGGTGGAGTCTCAGCTTTCCCCAAGATGAATTACCTAAAGGTATCTCCTTTTTATCCACAGGGGTATTGGAATTTCCCAATTTGGTTGTCACTTTTACCTTAGGGCAGAATTCTTAGAAGGGTTTGAGGTTGTTAAGATGTGAATGGTTTCGCATGAAAAATACTACAGAAATAGCAATAACAGTAAAAACTCAGAGCCAGAATCACCCAAGTTAGGAAGAATCCAGACTTAAGTAAAGTTAATACTATTTTCAGCGCAAATGATCAGAGCCTTTAATAACCAAATGCTTTAACCATGACTCTGAAAGGAAAAGGCAATATCCAGCATTTCCAAAAATTAGGTGATAGTACTTCTCATGAGAGAAAAGTTCCTGGGAACGCATTTCTGTAAAACATTTGGCTAATGCTTTCCAGAAAGGCACAAGGATGGAATTATTTCCTGGCTGCAGCAAGACTTTGCATGTCATATCCATTCTCACTCATTGTTAAACAAATGGCTGTCAGGCCATCAGCTAGCTTCAGCCTAGGTTCATCGGTAGGAAAAGGGACACAGGTCAGGAAAACTTTGAGAGCTGAGGTTTACCTGAGACCTGGAAGACTGAGATACAGAATGTACTGGGAACCTTGGGATGCATAAGCCTAGGAGAGATGGGGATATGGCAGCATTAGATATTTGAGTAAGGTATTACAAGATTAGTTGAGATTAAAGGTGGTAAAGCATATTTATTTTTTTAGAACTTATTATTAGTTAGAAGTAACATGACATCCAAGGTCCCATTCTCTTCTCCCAGTCTACCTGTAGCGTGGACAGTGTCTACAGTTGGTCTGCTGCCATTAGGATCCATTGCCTGTAGTACTTTAGTTTCAAATCTATATTCTGATTGAATAGGAATTCAGAATTATTTGTTTGTGAATTTATCCAGATCCAGAAATTTCCCCTGACTTTAGGGGAAATATGTTGCTTTCCTTTCTCAGCATTCTTTCACCCCTCCCTCTGGGAGAATGACCTCATTCCTGATGTCAGTCCACATGGTCTAGATAGGGTTATTGTTTGGACTTTCCTAAATGTAGCACATGAAGTAAATATTTGGGGGCAGCTAGTTTATTGGAGGAGGTGATTCCAGGAGCTGGGTGAGGAATGGGGAGTCAGAGACAGAAAAAGAGTAAATGTCTATACAAAGTCTATCATAGAGCTGGTTTCCACAGTGGGCAACTAGAACAAAATCCTACCAGGACCCTCTAAGAAATGTACATACACGTAATAATTGTCTGAAAGCTGAGAGATGGTGACCACTATCCACGAGTTCCATACTCCATTGGTTGGGGGATGCAAGGGCATCAATGCTTATACACATCTAGACTGCATTAAGCTCAAGCTGAGAGAGCCTCCATGACTTTGGAGTAATCTCTGATGCAGAAAAGCAGATGTGGCAGATGTCTGAAGCCCTTAGATCTACGGGTAGGTCCAGATTAACCTAAACTGATTGGCTACCACATCCTTAAGCTTACAGTAAGAACAGTGATTGGTTCAAGGTGATCATGTTACTCAATTATAGCCAATAACAGTGAGAAAATTTTTTCAACAGTTGAGAGGGAAAACAGTCCCTTTTCTCCACTGGGCTTGGAAACTTGAGGATATAAGGCCTGGAGTAACACAATCCATTTGGAATCATGAGGGAATTGCCAGTACAAGGGAAACGGAGCCAGGAGAGGAAGAGAGACAAACTGGAACCTCAGTATATTCCTTGAGCAGATGGAATTTGTAGTGCAGAAAGTCAGAGTGACAGCCTGGAGTTTTAATTTTTGCAAGCCGATACATTTTCTGTTGGTTAAGCCTGCTTGTGTTGGGTTTCCAATTGAAAGACTCTTGACTTGGGTGTTAAGTAGAGTGTGGAACCACACCAGCAGCATCAGCATAACCTGGGAGCTTGTTAGAAATGCAGACTCTCAGGCCCCAGGCCAGCCCTGCTGATTCAGTCTCTGAGAATAAGGCTCAGGAACCTGTATTTTTAACTAGTCTTCCAGGTGATTCTCAGGCATACTAAATGCTAAGAACCACTGCCTTAACAGATGCATTAGGGTTAAACTGCCAGAGGCCAATACATCATCAGTAAAAAGAAAAAAAGAAAAAAGAAAAAAAAAAAAACCCTAAAGCATCTAAAAACAGAACAAAACACACTAAGGCAATTTTAAATGCGATTTGATATTTGGAACAAGTTGCTTTCAAAAGGTACAAAATGTACCCAGAATCAAGAGCAATCACAGTAACTTTAAAAATTTCAGGGTGACCTAGAAGGGCACTGCAGAATAACTGCCATATATTTTTCATTTTTCCTTATTAAAATTTTAGATTTATCTGCACAGCTCTGCCTCATTAGAAGGCTTGAAGGCTGAAAAATGAAGACAAGAGTTTTAGATTTATTTCTTTGGTTTTTTTACTTAGTCTGACCCAAACCAGACACAAGAACAATTACAGTGGATTTTTTTTTCTTTCCTTCATGGCAAAAGTGTCTGATGAAATTTCATTTATATCCTTGGGTTTGCTAATCCTACTAAACATGGTCACCTTTCAGACCTTGAACAGTACAAAATAACTACTTTCTATTGTCGTATTCCACAAAAATAATTACTCTGAGGAATTACTAGAGAGAAATAAACCCCGAATTTGATAGTATTGTCCTCTAAAGCTACACAAGGAAACAAAACTTGGTGTCTTAGCCAAATTTGTGACTTCAGTTAAATATTACTTATTTGGTAGAATAGGAGGGAAGACCAAAGTCCATTAATTTGGTAGAAGATGTCCATTAAGGCAAGCAGAAAATATAAGCATTTAAAAAGAAATAGAGATTACTCCTATGTGTGATTCATAGCCTGTTAACCCACTGTTTATAAGCAAAAGTCCAGCAAGATCTCTTTTATCCTCATTAAGACTTGCAAAATTCATCCATATGGAAAATAGTTGATTTCTGGCATTGCTTAAACAATGCTTCTGTCAAAAATCATATTATAATTTGCCAGCCAAATTCTTTCATAGCTTTTAGGATTTTCTAATTCCCATAGGAATTGTGTTTCCAGGGCTTTTAAAACCAGTTAATTTAATTTTAGAATACCTTTTCCAGAGACACTATATCATAAAAAGTGATTAGTTCTCAGGTTGGCGTAGAATGCCGTCAGCTCACAATAAAATGTCATTTCCTCTCTCCTCCGGACACATTCAACTAAACTACATTTCCCAGCTTCCCTGTTGTTGGGTGAGCTCATGGGGTTTGATAGAGGTTATGTGACTGTCCTTTAAAAATATTTGCCACACTATCCAGATCTTCTGCTCTCTCCTTTCTCTTGTGACCTGTTGAGGGCCAGTGGAGGACTCCAAGCCATAGGGCAGGAGTCGCCTTACTGCACCCTGTTTTTGTAAATCACATTATTGCAACACAGCTCACATCCATTTGTTTATGTGTTGCTTAGGAAGGCTTGGATAATACAATGGCAGCAATTGCAACAGATATTGCATCACTCAGAAAGCTCAAAATACGTACGATCTGGCCCTTTAAAAATAAAGTCCACTTTTTCCCAAAAACTTAGAAGCCACCAAGACAGTAGATTAATGAGTAAATAAACTGGGCACATCCAGACAATGGAATACTATTCTTTGATAAAAAAGAAATGAGCTATCAAACCATGCAAAGACATGGGGGAATCTTAAGTGCATATTACTAAGTGGAAGGAGCCAATTGGAAAGACTACATACTATATAATTCCAACTATATGACGTTCTGGAAAAGAAAAAACCATTGAGATCATAGAAAGATCAGTGGTTGCCAGGAATTTAGGGGAGGGTGGAGGAAGGGATGACTAGGTGGATCACAGAGGATTTTTAGGGTAGTGAAAACTATGACACTGTGAAGGTAAACACATATCACACATTTGCCTGAACCCATAGAATATACACCAAGAGTGAATTTAAACTGTGTAATAGTGTAATGTAATAATATATTATAATTTAATATATCCATAATAGATATTATGATTTAATAATAATATAATGTAAACTGTGATATGTGGACCATCTCTGTACACTCTGTTCAAGTTCTCTGTGAACTAAAACTACTCTCCAAAGTCAAATCTATAAATACAGATACATAGATAAGAGATGATAAATAAGCTTCCAACCTCTGTCTAAGGGATTGTGGAATCAGATGGAAGGAGCCTGGGTTTCGGAATGATCTTGTGGACTGATGTCTTTTGCCTCTCCACTCACATGCATTTGATTTTGATGTAAGCCATAAATCAATTTACATTTTGTTAAATGTCAAGATTTGTGGGGTAAGACCAATTGCAGCTGCTGGTCTTTGTTACAGCACTTGAGTTGGGCTATCTGAAAAAATGTGGCAGGATACCCTCCCCCCAAATTATTTTAGTGCTGATGACCCCCAAGTCAATCTGAGGTCTTCCACAGCTGGTGAGTGAGGATGAAACCTTTGAACTGGGTCAGAATGGAGGGTGTGGAGTGGGCTGCTCCCACGGAGTCTGGCCCTAAAGGAAGTAGCATCAACACTGAAGGAGAACATGGGTGAGTTGTTGGTTGTTCTTACATAAGGGTTGTTTACAAATTGAATTCATGAATTGTCATCATTCTGCACTAAAATATATCTATATCTCTATCTATCTATCTATCTATATCTTTAGATGAAGACCTGATTATAAAACACCAAATCTAATACACGGTCTATGCTTGGAAATAGGCTCAGCAGTAGTTTGGGGTCCAGAAGAACTTCCTTTCCTAAAATGGAGAAATAGCATGACTTTTGTGTCCTCTCTTAAAAACACAACAACTACAACAACAACAACAACAACAACAAAAACTATGTTTTTTTTTCAAGCCTTTATTTTTCAATTCCCATGGATTCCATTTGCCCCAAGAGCTCTGAAAGGCTTAGGTTTTATTTTATTATCTTTCCTGAAACACACATTTGCTACATCTTTCTTGTATTTTTGCTGATATTTTAACTCCTTTGGAATGAATCCTAGCATCTCCAATGTTACATTGAGAGACTTGAGAGACAGGCTAGCCATTTGCTCTACATTAATAGCAGAGAAGCTCTATCCTCAGGGTAGCTTTCTGATTGCTGACTATAATAACCAGTGTCACTTACACAATAAAAAGTTTTATGGGAATTTTTTTTATCATCTCCCTCCTGGAAAATTATAGTTGTTGCTCATCCAGCAGATGTGTGAGGCCGCAGGCTGAGTGCATCTGCTTCCCCTTTGCATGGTCACTCTGGTCCCCACCCCAGCAGAGAGGCAACTTCCCAAAGCTTCCTTGCAAATCAAATGGAGATAACAGAACAGTTTTACAAATGCATCTGTGACTCTGATCCCTTTTGTCTAAAATGACCTCTGTCTACCTTTTGTTCATGTGTAGTTGCAGAAGACTCCCCCTTTTCTTTGTGCCTTACTATGGGATTCCCAAGAGGCTAACCCTGAGTGAGATTATCTGTGTAAGTAGTTTATCTCGGGGTGACCCCGGAAGACATTGGCAGGGTTATGGGAAAGTGAGACGGGGTGGGGAGGAGGAGAAACGGTCAAAAAGGAGTGTGTTATCAAGCCAGTTACCACTGTAGCTTCGATCCCATGGAGAATTCTAGAAGCCCATAGCAGAGCATGAAGAAGAATTTTCCCATGCAAAGGATGGGGAGCCAAGTCCCACCAGTCACAGATGGAGAGCTGCTTTTTGGTGGTGTCAGATCCTGGGAACTTGCAGCTCATCACAAAGGTGGGCAAAGTGGCCTTCTTTGTCCAGAGAAAGCCCTCAAGCAAAGAAATGCAGATGGTGGACTCTGAAAACTGAGCTGCTGTGCACTGGGGAGGTAGGGGTGTGGGATGTGGCAGGCACCCACAGCATCTACTCTACTTCTGAGAAGGGATTAGCATCACTTCAGGGCTTTTCCTCAGGTCTGAGTTAATAGGCAGCACCTCATATAAAACTATCCCCTGGACAAAGGGGTTTTGAGGGCTCCCTTCTACCATGATTTCTACCTCCCTCAAAAGTGGCTTTGCAAGTAACAGGGTCTATTGGTGCCTAAATAACATAGCTTCAGAGGAACTTGAAACAATTGACTTTCTAGACTCCTTGTCAGCGCTGTGACACCTAAAATTTCAAAGTTCATCAGTTAAATTATAAATTCTCTGGGGGCACAGAAAGTGAATAAACAGCTTAACCTCCTGCCATGTGAATGAGCCACTGAAAGAAACTCTTTCTTAAGAGGTTTGATGTGAGGAGGTAGTGGGTGAGAGGGGTGTTGGTGTGTGTTGGGGACATGTGCAGTGTATGGTGCGAGTACACGGGTGGCCTATGCATTATATTGTGTGTGTTGAGAGTGTGTGTGTGGTAAAAGTTTAACAAACTGGGCACCAGGTGGCTCAGTTGGTTAAGCAACTGCCTTCGGCTCAGGTCATGATTCTGGAGTCCCGGGATTGAGACCCGCATCGGGCTCTCAGCTCGGTGGAGAGTGTGCTTCTCCCTCTGACCTTCTCTCCTGTCATGCTCTCTCTCTCTCTCAAATAAATAAATAAAATCTTTTAAAAAAATAAATAAACATATTTCACTACTTAGCTGACTCCAGAAATACTATTGGAATGTGGTAAAAATCCTTAAAGAGGCAGATAGTACTTAAGTAAATTGATATCAATCAAAAATGCCAACCATGTTGAGTTGATGGATCTTGTTTAGGGGATAGAAATCAGATGATTTAAGCATTTTATTGCTATTGTGCAAGCTTCTAACTGGCACAAGACAAGGATTCACTGTTTGCAGGGTTGGGTGTGGAGAGAATATTTTCCATCCCTGTGCGGCTTGAAACACTCTGACAGCGGTGACATTTGGAAACCCAGAAATAGCTTTAAAAACCTGCCATCTGAACTTGGGGAAAGTAATAGGTTTTGATGCATCATGGACACGCTATGAATTAAGCAACCAACACACTAGGCTGCAGCCCCACACTGCCCCATCTCACTGGCCCTCCTCCTTTATAGCTAAGTTTCTATTTGAGGGCAAAGAAGCTCAGAGTCTGATACATAACCTGACCCAGCTGTCCTCTTCAGAAATTCATGCCTGCAGCTGTCCAAATGGCGCTGTTGTTTTTTCTTCAAAACCTGACTTTGCTTCCTATTCCCCAGCTGAGCTCAAAGAAAAAGCAACAGATGACATATTTCTAGAAACGTAGCATGTTTGTTTTGTTGTAAATACATGCAGAGATCAAGAAAGTTAAGCCCAACTTTGCAAGGCCAGAGTTGTGACCAAGAGAATGCCATTATGATCCCCTGACAAAGAAAGAAAATGATGTTGGCCAAGGATAAGAAAGAGAAAGCTCCTAGTCCCCCACCCCTTAACATTTTAGAGCTGAGGAGGGAAAGGCAAACCCTCAGGAAGGATCACCCTTCTTCCTAAGTGTCTTTGAAGCAGATGGACTTCAGTTAGATGTGTAGTAAAGCAATTAGGGTTGCTTTATGTTTCATTATAAATCAACAAAAGCAACTGTTGTTTTCATTATTGACTGGGGCTACTTTGCCATTTTGAAATTACCCACAAATACTGTTTTGCTTGTATTTTTCCCTTTATCTTTGGAGATTTGCACAATGTCTCAGGAAGAGACGGAGGTACTGGGATGAAAAATTTAATGTTTCCATTATTTACTGATGTAATATTTATACAGTTCATGCAACGTGAGTGTTTGATCTAGGGATCCCCTCTGGGAAATAGAGGAGAAATAGATGAGTGAGGTAGTATATCCTTCATACCAAAAAAACCTCTCTCTATATTATAAGATTTGAATGGTTATTATGTAACAGGTGGAGCTCTAGGTCCTGGGGAAACAGCAATTAAAAAAAAAAAAACAAAAATAAAAATATATATTTCTGCCTTCAAACAGCATATCTTTGAGGTGAAAGGTACAGTCAAATGCATAAAAATATCTTAAGTAGAATATATTATAGAAAACACTTTTTTTAAAAAGATTTTATTTATTTATTTGACAAAGAGAGATCACAAGTAGTCAGAGAGGCAGGCAGAGAGAGAGAGAGGAGGAAGCAGGCTCCCTGCTGAGCAGAGAGCCCGATGCAGGACTCGATCCCAGGACCCTGAGATCATGACCTGAGCCAAAGGCAGTGGCTTAACCCACTGAGCCACCCAGGCGCCCCTAGAAAACACTTTTATAAAATAGAAAGTGGGATAAAGAGTAGGGGAGGAAATGAGCACAATTTTGAATAGGAGTTTGGGAAGGCTTCACTGTAAAGGTGGCATTAGAGCAAAGACCTGAAGCAGGCAAGGGAGTAAACCTGATATATATACTAGATGAAGAAGCTGGGGCAGTAGAAACAGGTCCTGAGGTGGGAGCATACCTGTCAGGTTCAAGGAGCAGCAAGGAGGCTCATACAGTTGGGTCGAGTAAATGTAGGGGAGGGTGGAAGGGGATTAATGCACAGGAATCATGGGAGGCACCAAGCTGCTGGGTAGAGCTGAAACAGTTGTGCAGTGTGTGCACTGCACAAAGACACAGTTTGAGAGACCAGGTGGGATCCGTCATCCAGACAGCACTATACTTGCCAAAGTATAAGCTCTAGTGCAGGGCTGCACCTGACTAAGGGGATTAGAGCATTTTTATTCTCACAAAGGCACCAACCACTCAAATAAGATTTCAGTAAGTAGAACTGAGAAGCCCCAGAGTTGGAACCTTTACAAAAATTTTTTGATTAAAGACATTCTGTAGGCTTCTAGACCATTGTGATGACATTGGTTTTAATGCAGCAGAGATGGAGGGTTTGAGCACAGGTGTGACATGATCTGACTTACTTAACAGCAGCAATTTTCACCTCTATTGAAGACAGACTGCAGAGGAAACACCGTCAGATGCTTGGAAATCAGCAATCTATGAAACAAATTTAGCTACGAGATATGATGACTTAGTCCAGCATGGTAGTAGATAGACAGGTGGGATTTGGGATGTTTGGGTGGTAGAGTCAACAGAATTTGCTAATGGCACAGACTATTAGCAGAATTTAGAAAGGGCTATTGATACCAAGTATTTAGCCTGAACAACTGAAGGATGGGATTTCCATTACTGAGATGCAAAGTCTCTGAAAGAGCTGGGGACATATTAGATTTAAGATTAGAGATTAGAGAGTCAGCCAGCCACTTGAATGTATGACTTTGGAGTTCAAGGTGGAAGTTCAGACTGTAGATAGAAATTTAGAACCACAAGTATACATATGTTTTTAAAACAGAGATACCGAATGAGGTCATACATGGGGGAGATGTAGATGGATAGAGAAGAGGTGTTAGTCCCGAGCCTTGTGATTCTCCCATATTAAGAGATTACAGAGATACAAAGAAGTAAGTACAAGAGGCTGAGAAAGTGCTAATAAGTGAGGAGGAGAATCTTAAATATGTGAAAACCTTGGAGCCAAAAGAAAAGAGAGATTCAGGGAGGAGTGAGTGATCAGCTGTGCTTAGCTGCCAAGGATCCACCATAGGGTTTGGCAATGCAGAGGTCCCTGGTGACATTGACAAGAGCAGTCTGACCTTGGTGGAGCAGTAGAGAAGAAGCTTCATTACACTAAGCTTAAAAGAAAATGAGAAGAGAGCAATGGCAGAGGTAGAGTATTGAACAATTTTGAAAGGAATTGAAATATAAAGGAAAGGGGAAAAAATGGGAGAGTAGCTAGAAGGAGAAGTGGATCAAGACTTGTTTCTCAGAAGAAATAATGACACATTGGTATACTGAGAAGAAAGATCCCATAGAGAGAAAAAAGTTGAAGAGGCCAAAGAGGGAGAAAATAATCCCCTCACACTTTTAAGTATAAAGGGAAAGGATGTAGCACAAAAGAGTACGGCTTAGCCTTAGTTGAAAGCCAAGGGAATTCCATGGCAACAGAGGAGGAAATAGGAGTGATGGGCACAGATGCAGGTGAGTAGGTAAATGTGATGGTGGGAGTTTGTGCAAATTTTCTTCTGAACTCTTTCTTCATTTTCTTATTGAAACAGGAAATACATCATCAAGTGAAAGTGAAGTTAAGGAAAGCTGTATTAAAGGCTTGAGAAGAGAAAAGAAAGAATGAAACTGTTGTCCAAGACAGCAGGACAATAAATTGAGTGGGAAAGTAGGACATTATTGCCAGGCAACATTATAAGCCAGCTGTGCTCAGCTAAATGGGTACATAAGATAAATAGGTGGAGAATCTAATTTAATTATGGCTGGAGTTTTGCCAAGTGAATAGGTCAAAGCAAGAGAGAAACAAAGGGGTTGAGAGTATATCCAAGGGAGCAGTTCTAATGATTAACTTCAGAATTGAAGCCAGGCAGAGACTTCATGGGGACACTTGAGACAGTGAAAAGATGGTACAAGCAAAGGACCACAGGACCTGACCCAGGGGCTGAAGAATTGTTGGACAGAATAACTGGAGAAGGGGGAGAGATGCTTGAAACTGAGATCATGAAAGACCTTATTAGCCTTGATGCTCATGTCTGGGGAGTGGCAAGCAGTACAAATTGGGGAGCTGGGGAGGAGGACAAGACCACTGGAGGAAATGAGGTAAAGGAATCGATGGTATTGGAAGGATATCTAGGTCAGTGTCTTTCAAACAAGAGTATTATCACTCACCTGGGAGGAGGGGGTGAAAACATGTTAGGGCATTTTTCAAAATATAATTTTTATTTTAGAATAGTTTTCCATTTACATGAAAATAATGGAGCTAGTACCCAGTGTCCATATACTCCACACCCTGTTTCTCCTATTATTAGTATCTTGTATTAGTATGGCATATTTGTCACAATTAACAAACCAATATTGATAATTATTAATTAAACTCCATACTGTATTGATATTTGATAAATTTTGATCTAGCTTTTTTCCCCCCTTGTTCCAGGATCTCATCCAAGGTGCCATATTACATTTAGTTGTCATATCTCCTTAGGCTTCTCTTGCCTGGAACAGTTTCTCAGACTTTTCTAATTTTTGCTGACTTTGACAGTTTTGAGCAACAGTCATCAGATATTTTGTAGAACATCCTCAATTGGGATTTGTCTGGCATTTTTCTTATGATGAGACTAGGGTTCTGGGTATTAGAGAAGAAGACCCACTTAAAAAAATATTTATTTATTTATTTTTAATTTCTTTTCAGTGTTCCAGAATTCATTGTTTATGCACCACACCCAGTGCTCCATGCAATATGTGCCCTCCAGAATACCCACCACCAGGCTCACCCAACCCCCACCCTCCTCCCCTCCAAAACCCTCAGTTTGTTTCTCAGAGTTCACAGTCTCTCATGGTTGTCTCCCCCTCCAGTTCCCCCAACTCACTTCTCCTTTCCAGCTCCCCATGTCCTCTGTGTTATCCCTTATGTTCCACAAATAAGTGAAACCATATGATAATTGACTCTCTCTGCTTGACTTATTTCACTCAGCATAATCTTCTCCAGTCTCATCCACGTTGATACAAAAGTTGGGTATTCATCCTTTCTGATGGAGACATAATACTCCATTATATATATGGACCACATCTTCTTTACACATTCATCTGTTGAAGGGCCTTTCAGCTCTTTCTACAGTTTGGCGCTGTGGCCATTGCTGCTATGAACATTGGGGTACAGATGGACCTTCTTTTTACTTCATCTGTACCTTTGGGGTAAATTCCCTGTAGTGCAATTGCAGGGTCATGGGCAGCTTCATTTTTAATTTATTGAGGAATCTTCAAACCATTTTCCAAAGTGGCTGCCCCAACTTGCATTCCCACCAACAGTGTAAGAGAGTTCACCTTTCTCCACATCCTCTCCAACATTTGTTGTTTACTGGGAAGACCCACTTTTTATTTATTTTTTTAAAGATTTTTTTAATTTGTCTGACAGAAATAGATCACAGGTAGGCAGAGAGGTAGGCAGAGAGAGAGGAAGAAATAGGCTCCCTGTTCAGCAGAGAGCCCGATGCGGGGCTCGATCCCAGGGGTCCAAGACCCCTGGGCGCCCCAAGACCCACTTTTTAGAGGTAAAGTGCAATCCATATCCCATTATACCCTGCATATATGCTGTCAACATGGCTGATCACAGTCAATGTTGACCTTGATCACCTAACTGAGGTAGCGTATGTTGTGTTTCTTCACTACAAGTTGATTCTTCTCTTTCCCTTTCTATGCTCCCCTCTTGGGCAGGAAGTCATTGCATGCAGCCCACAATTAAGGATTATACTGGAGTGCAGAGTAGCTGTATAAATCATTTGCCATTCTTCTGCATAAGAGATTTGTACATTTTCCTTTATTTGTTTATTTACTCAATTTTTAATTTATGTCAATATGGGCTTGTGGATATTTATTTTATACTTGGTGCTATAATCCAATACTACTTTGTTTATTGTGTTACTCATATTGTTCCTCCCTTGCAAGCTCTTTTATTTGACTTCTGTGTTCCTCTGACATACTTCCATCATTGTAGGGGGTTTTGGTCTGTTTTTAGTACTTACTTTCTAATCCCACCATGCACTTCAGGTTCATCTTATAGGTTTCCTATTCCAGGCCAAGAATAGCCATTTCTCCAAGGAGTTCTGGCTTCTTTTATTGGAGAATGGTATTAGAAATCAAGATCTGAGTGTTAGCTTTGCTCATTATTATTGCAGTGTTATTGCTTCTAGGGCCTAACAGTTGACAAAGTGAGAAAATATATATGTGTATACATACACACACGTACACATAGATACATATATGTTTTATGCATCTATGTATATATCTACACATATATATATACACAAATGTGTATACACATATATATGCATATGTATACAAATATATATGCCCATATATATACACATATGCATATATGTATGGATACATATACATATATATACACACATATACAAATAGAAATATATATATACACATGCATACATATATCCAGTATCTATAAAAATCTCTATATGTGGGGCGCCTTGGTGGCTCAGTGGGTTAAAACCTCTGCCTTTGGCTCAGGTCATGATCTCAGGGTCCTGGGATCGAGCCCTGCATCGGGCTCTCTGCTCATCAGGGAGCCTGCTTCCTCCTCTGTCTCTGCCTGCTTCTCTGCCTACTTGTGATCTCTGTCTTTCAAATAAATAAATAAAATCTTTTAAAAAAAAATCTCTATATGTAACAGACTCTACCATATCTATATTAAGCTAAACATGAATTCATACTGATGTTTCTAACTCTAACTCGGCATCACATTGATCATACTAACCTTCTCAACTGGCTTATCTGTGACCTTCCTCCCTGTTGGGGTGTTTTCACACCTGGAAGCATTATTGGCAATTAAAGGGCAGAATTCAGGGAATTATTCAAATGCTCTGCAACCCAAGAGATGGTTTCATGAAGTGAAGAATTTCCTCCCTTTAAATAAGAGTAGTGACCCACTGGGAAACACTGATTTATGTGGACATCAACATCCCCAAGATTTCCAACAAGAATAGCATTGTAGAGAGTGACAATGAATGAAAAAAACTCTAAGAATTGAGAGGAGTGTCCTTTAGGTGTGTGAATGACTGCTTCAAGAATATGAAGTGAGAGTATATGAAATGAAGGACCTTACTGACATGTACTAGTTTGATTTTATTTATGGTCCCAATTTTCCAGACCTCCACATATTTATGTCTTTTCAAATGTGACCCTGCAGCTTCACTTGTCAGGAATCAATTTCTTTGGCCAACAAGAATGCAGTAAAAGAGATGATGTACCAGTTCTGAGACTGAGTCTTAGGAGTCTTTGGATATTTCTGCCCATCTTCTTATGCCTCTGCCATTACCAAGAGAACATGCCCCAGCTGATATTCTAGAACATGAAATGTGCAAGTCTCAGAGTAAAGTTGTACAGTCAAAACCATCCTAGATTAGTCAACATCAGCTGATCTTCAGGTATAAGATGAGTGCAGTTAAAACCAGAGGCAATCAACCAGCTGTATATGGCTTTACCTTGGATGGCTTCCAATGATTTTGGATTTATGCTCATGTGAAATCTTTCCTTTGAATGTGGGCTGGACCTAGTGACTTGTTTCTAATAAGTAGAATACAGCAATGTGTTGAAATGTCACTTCCAAGATTAGGTTATAAAAGACTGATTTCTGTCTTGCCCTTCTTTTGCTCCTATCCTCTGACCCTTTCTTTGGGGTAAGCAAACTATTGTATTGTGAGGAGCCCTATAGAGAAGCCCACATAGAAAGGCACAGATGTGTCCAGCAAGAATCTGAGGCCTGCCAACACTCATATAAGTAAGCTTGGATGTGCATCAACCTCTAGTCAAGCCTTGAAACAACTGCAACCCTGGCCAACACACTGACTGCATCCTGGGCTAGACCCAGAGCAGAGGACCCTGCTAAACTGCACAAGATTCCTGACTCAGGGAATCTGTGGGAAGATAAATGCATATTGCTATAAGCTGCTACGTTTGGGGAAAATGTTAGCACAGAAATAAATAACTTAATGCATCAGCCGAAACCAGTAATCTGAAGACCCAATAACTAACTTTAAGCCTCTGGTTTTGGACGTGGCTTATTATGGAGCATAGCTGTGGTGATAGACAAGGGACAATAACGTGAAATTCACACCTGGGGATTTCAGGGATCAGAGAGAGAGAACAGACTGGAGAGAGCAGTGAGGAGAATGACAGACAATGTACTCACTTCCGGGCCTAGGACCAGAGCCTATGTCAAATTTGTTGATTTCTGTATACATATTTTGCAATTTCATTGTTTAATAGCTTCATCATGCATATAGAAATTTACCTTTTAGAGAATCTTGTAAATCAAATGCTTAGGGTATTAGTTATGACAGACCAGGAAAGGATAAATTTTCTTCTCATAGCTAAGATGCAATTCTGTTCTACCAGCTGAAGTGCAATATTTGGAGGTGGGTATTTTTTGTTTGTTTGTTTTGTTTTGTTTTCTTTGGTTTATCATAACAGAAGACCAAAAGCATATTATACAGTTGTGTAATATAAGTATCCTACGTTTGAATTTCCTTTTTAAAATGTCACTTAGAAAGGTATCATAGGTAGATAGAAACAAATGGAAATAATCTATAAGTATGGCAACATTTAAGGATAGCCTGAAATAGATCAAAGGTAGGTATACTAAATTAGAAGATAGGTAGGTAAATAGATGATAGATGGATTGATGAGGGGAGGGGAGAGGTTGGGATCTACTCCATCCACAAGTACACATATATTCAAAGAGTAAAGTTACTCCAAGTGTAGTAGTTGCTTCCCAGATGCCCTTTACTCAGCCAGTGTACCCATCCCCCAGCTGCAGAGTGTTTCTGTGAAGGAGTTTCAGGAGGTGCAGTTCTTTGGAGACTGCTCTCTGCCTTAAAGGAGCTGTCTCACTAGGGAGCTTCTGATCACCACCCTTGAACTGGTCTGCAAAGATCCAAAGCTTCCAGACCCTTGCCTCAGGGTGGGGCTCATGATCTGAGGCTCTCTGTGTGTTCAGGCCAGGGTTAATCTCCGAAGAAGACAATATGCTTGCTTAGCTTTTCCCTCTGCCTCGTCTGCTTCTCCGACTCTTCTCCTGAGAGCCTGCCCTCAATAAATCACATGCTTTGGAATTCCCATCTCAAGCTCTGCTTCCAGAGAAAATGACTAGAAGCTTTGCACAAATTTTCTTTCTTTCTTTCTTTTTTTTTTTTTTTTTCATAAACTTGACTTTTAATTCTACTTCTTGAATAGTGGTGTCCCCAGTTGCGTGTGCACAGGTGTGCCCATATTTCTCATGGGTGGTTTTGCCCAGGACAAAAATACCTGACACCCTGTTCCTGAGTCGTGCTGGCTGGCTACACCACCATTCTGCATCAACCCTCAATCCCAAAAGCTACGTTCCATTTGGTCTTGTCACGGGCTGAAAGAGCTCAGTCAGCAGGAAAAGACAGAGTCCTCAATTCATCTTGCAATATGGCTCTGCTACACTTGGAAGTTTCTCTGGAGCATCATGAGAGAGAAATGCCTGGAGTCTGAGCTTGGTCCTCAGGATACCAAGAGACAGTTCACATATTATTTATGTGACATTTACCTCTGCATCCTATATCTGTCTGAGACAGTGCATTCTTAAGATCCGAAGCATCAGCCTGAAAGGCACTGGCAGGGAAAGAATTCTTAAAGGCACAATGTTCCCTTTATGTGCATTTTCTTTTTTTATGGGCCCTTTGATAATTTACTGAGTGAAAGAGGAGATAATGCAGACTCAAGGCTGATTGAGTCTCTAATATGGTTGTACTCACTTCCTGTACAAAGTAACTTGAATTCTCAATGTCACCTTTCTGTAGGGTGTAAATCTTTTGATTATTTCCACCACAAGGGTCTTGAGAGAACAAAGAGATTTGTTTCCATGAGGAAAAGGAGAGAGAAGGAAATTTTGACTGTGCTGTTTAAAAGTCATATTATGATGGTGTATAGTCACATACATATGATAAATGTGCTAATAGGGTTAGTCAGCTGGCATTTTGTTAATTTAAATAAATTTAACTTAATTTTAATTAAATTAATCTCCAGCTCCAGCTCCAATGGTAAACTGTGTGGACATGATAATGGGGGGGGGGGGCAAATGTTCTGTAAAAGAAGGCAAAAAATAGGCTAAGTTTGAGAAAGTTTAGAGTAAGGTTACGGTTGAGAAAGTCCACAAAAGGAATTGAAAACACATAGCTGGTTGGCTGTATGTCAAGTGTTAAGTCTTCTCCTATGTAAGCTCATATAATTCTAATTACAACCCATTAAATAGGTAACCTGTCAATCCCTATTTTACAGATGAGGAACAGAGACCTATAGGGAGATTAAGGTAATATTTCCAAAGTCACGAAATTTGTGAGTGGGAGTTTAATTCCAAAGATCCTTACTCGTACTAAATGATGCTAGAAGTTATTGAACAAGTTCAGTAGCAAAGGGCTGGGTGAGCCTGAGGAAGTCTTGTTATGTGGGATGCGGGGAGAAAGGGTAGCATTTGTAGTGGATCCAATAGCTAAATGAAGACCACAAGTGTTTATAACAGTTAAAACAGTCTACTGAAGTGAAGAACAGTGTAGCTTCTTTCTCCACATTGATGTGTGATTTTGTGCAAATTAATGGACTCTGTGCCTTGTTATTTTCATTCCTTGAGTAGGACAAATAAAACCTTACTTCTCAGGGTTATGATAAAGATTAAAGATGATATATGTGCAGGGTCTGATACATAGTAGATATAATAAGTAATAACTAATTAAGTAATTTGTTTGGTTGTCCTCTGAGCCTATTCTATAGACAATACAACCCTGGGTCCTATAGATTAAAAAACAGGCAAAGTAGATGACTAATCACTTAAAATAGTTCAATGGCAATCTCATTGAGGAGATGTGTATTACAAAGGCAGAAAAAGAGCTTATTAAAGGAAACCCTAGGTTATATTCCAGATCTCATCAGAGAATATCTAAAGAAAAGGCCATTCCCAAAGTTTTTTCCCCCTTTACTCCCATACCCACTCTATTCCAGTCATTATGAATAATGGTGAGTTCTTTGCAATCCTACTGCTTCTCTGATCCTATTGCCTGATCCCCTACCATGTCTGGGGTTGTCTGGATATCTCATACTTCCTGTCTCAGCTTAAGTGTGCTTCCTCTGAGAATCCTTCCTTGATGTACTGTATGCCTTCCCTATCTTATACTACAGCACCTTATATCTCCCTTATCACTTATATCCCTGGATTGTAACTGCTCACCCACTTCCTTAACTGGAATATAACTGGGGTTCCATATAGCCCAGTTTCTGAACAATATTACTAAACAAAACAGTTGAGAGCCACTTAAAACACAACACTCTTTCAGAAATACTAGGGGTACCAGTGGGTGCATTTAAAATAAAAATCTTGGGGCGCCTGGGTGGCTCAGTGGGTTAAGCCGCTGCCTTCGGCTCAGGTCATGATCTCAGGGTCCTGGGATCGAGTCCCGCATCAGGCTCTCTGCTCAGCAGGGAGCCTGCTTCCTCCTCTCTCTCTCTGCCTGCCTCTCTGCCTACTTGTGATCTCTCTCTGTCAAATAAATAAATAAAATCTTTTAAAAAAAATAAATAAATAAAATAAAAATCTTTTAAAGTATTTTCTTTAGCTGTGTCTCTTATTTTCAATATATTTTTCATGCCTGAGAGATTCTGGTAAAAAAACAAAAAACAAACAAAAAACAGGAACAAAAGCAAAAATCAAGTGAGTGTTTTTGCTGTCTCTCTCTCTCTCTCTCTCTCTCTCTCTGTCTTCCCTGAACCTCTCTCCCAAACCTAGCCCAACTGGTTTTTCTTCTCTCTCTCTTCACCTACAACATGGATCTTTATTATGATGATCAGTGCAGCATTTTTACATTTTTGAATTTCTTTTGCTTTTTGCTTTACTAAGAGATGTAAAGGTGACTGGAAAGCAAGAGTCTTCAGGTGGGGAATGGGATATAGAGGAGGGAAGACACATTACATTTTTCGTTCCTCTTCTCCTTGCACTTAAATAGGCCCTGAGCACACCGAGCACAAGGATACTTGTCTTGTTAAATATTATATTCTGAGCACTTAGCATGGTGCCTACTTAAGAGTAAAATTTAGATACATGAACAAATGAATAAACACAAGTTGGGGAAAATAGACTTCCTATAAAATGTCACCAATTAGGAAAATTATTCTGATTTTAAAGCCTATGAATAGCAGCCTCTGTGCTTTCCTCTGAGCTGAGGGTACCTCTGAGGTGACTCTCTTCTTACGTTTCACAAAGAGTTAAATCATGTGATGTGGTTAGGGTTGACATAGAGTAGTTCAAGGTCCAAGTTCATTCTTACTAGATTTATTAAGTGTGAGGTAAATAACCCTAAACAGCCCTCAGTTCCATTTTACTTAGTAGTGAGGTACTTAATATAGAAGAGATAAAATGACTCCAGGGCTAAGATTTTAATGTTTTCTGTTAAAAAGTTTATTTGTAATCATAATATTAACATTGTAAGTACTTTGGAATACTTACATTTTATTGCAATCCAGAGGCTAATCAACATTACCTGTTGCTAAGCATTCACTTTCATTTGGCCTAAGTCAGTAGGGAAATAGATATTTGCAAGGCTGGGAAAAATCCATGGAAATATAGAAATAAAATATTGCTTCAAAATAAAGATAAAGTGGGGTACCTGGCTGGCTTGGTCAGAAGGGTATGTAACTCTTTACCTTGGGGTTGTGAGTTCAAGCCTTATGTTGCATGTAGAGAGGCAATAAATAAACTTAAAAAAATAAAAACAAAGTAAGCCCAACAAAAGCCTTAAAATTACTTTTTGACTGCTTCACTTATTTTATATATTCTTTCATAATGAGGATAATAGTGAGGATAACAATAATAATAGTAACTACTGTATGACCAGGCAATATGCACAATGTTTTATGAGTACACATGGGTTCTACAAATTTCAAAGGTGAAAGAAAAATTGACACTGCTTGTTCCTGGGAGCTCTACCAACTACAGCAACCACACAGTAGACATGGAAGGTTCCGATCAGGAAAGAAGTGATGGATATTACCCTGAAGGGGCAACTCTTTAAAGTTCAAGTCAATGAAAAGCCTGGATCAGCTTGTGTACTGAGAGAGGAAATGTCTGGTCTTTCATTACACTCTTCATTGAGGAGAGAGAATAAGTTTCCCATCAGGACTTGGAGGCCCACAGGTTTGATGACGAGGAGGGTGTTGAGGAATGTGGAACTCAAAGACCATCCAAAGAGAATGAATATAACCTGTTTATTCAGAACTTCCTTTAGCAAGAGGGTCAGACCTCATCCTTGTATTTGGAAGATACTCAAAGGCAGGCAAGGGGGGTACAAAGGGAAGGCTCAGGTATGCCCTGGTTGGAGGTTACTGGTGTGGGGAAGTTGGAAGTCAGGCTAACTAGAAGGAGGGCATCTTTTGTGATTGGTTTAGGGGACATATCTGGCTTATTCTTGTTGATTCTGAGTTGAATCAACAAGGGACCAAAGCCAAGGAAGCTGGCAGTCATTGACCAGGACTATTTCAGGGTGACTGCTACAGAGACTGGTTTGGCTTCCATAACTAGTTGCTGCAGGGTTCTGTTGTCATATATAGTATGGCCATTGTCCATTTGTATATTCATTCTTTCCAGGGCTTCAAGCCAGCTGCCTCTCACTCAGATCACTGGTTGAGTTTCATTAGGACTGGTATATCCATGTCATTGTGACCTGAAATACACATGGTGGTCTTGAATTTTTCCAACTACTGCTCTGCCAATCATGAGCTTCGGAAAGGCACCAAAGTGGGAATTTTGAGTTCTAGAATTATCTGAACTCATGCATTAATTTACCTAATATCTCTTTGCAAGTCAAATTTCTAGAACTTTGTTTTTTATCTACAAGTTGGGGACTCTGTAAGTTCCATGAAAATACAAGAAGTTAATTCATATTTTATTTAACCTAAAAGCTATCTTAGCTAGATCTAGGATTAAGGCATTAGAATAGTTAAGTGTCAGTAGAATCCATATGTAAGTGTTTTCCTGACTACCCGAATGTATTCCATTTCTAAGCTTTAGAGAGTGACTAGTGATATTAGCAGAAGTTCATAACAACAGTAAGGGACAACTGATTTTGATATATAATGATTGATAAGCATGTATTTACAGAGAACAGATCTTACTCAAGTCTGAGTATAAACATTTAGTGCAACTCCTGTCACTATTAGGTGCTTTATAAATGTCTAATAAATGTGCTCAAAATTCTCAATCCTAAGGGGGATCCTGACTTAACAACACTGATTACATCTTCATTGGGTTAAGTCATATGAAATTGACCTATCGTTCAACCTAATTACACATCATATTTATTTGTATAAATCTAACAGCATTATAGGTTTTTCTTGGTGTCTGCTTTTGTATTCTGAAGGCCAGTGCTTAATGGTTTCTCATCAGCCTGACAAGAGTGGGCTTTGTGTTAGTGAATATGACCATGTTTAGGAAAAATTTCCTGTAGGATATTGTTTGGAATTTCTTACTTTCGAAAAAAGAAGAATACGTGTTCCTTTCATTATGTTTTGAATTAATATACATTTTTTTGAGTAACAGAAGTGTGGATGCTACTCCTGGTAAGCAAGACCTATTGAATATTCAAATTTCTTGTGTTTTCTTCATGGTATCTCATTAAGTAAGAGAAAGCACTTTTATTATTATAATTAGATATGTGGTTTTTCTTATTGTCATTTAATAATAGTTAAATACTAACAAATTCTGGATGGGGTTTCTTTTAGCTCAATGACAAAATCTCACACCTGATAAGAAAACATGAGGAGGCAGACCAGCAGCTGGCAGAGCAAGGTGTTTGGGAATGAGAGGAACTGCTGTGATTACTACACATTGCCATCCCTTTAGAAGACGCCTTACAATCAAAACCTGCTCCTTCAACATCCCCAATCAGGAAGCTGAAGACCGAAGTCATCATCCAGCAGGCATTGTCACTGTCACCTCTAATGCATGCCCTCTTTCTCCTGAGTAGACAATGTCCAGACCATGAGAATATGCCATCTTAGGACCATATGGAAGACCATGTGGTGGAGTAAAAATCATATGGACTCCATCCTTGTTTCTTTCTTCTCCACTGCCCTTGATAAAGTGGCTCCTCCTTTGTTAAGAGCTTGTTAAAGAGAGATATTAAAGAATGCCCAGTTTGATCTATCCTTAAGATAGCTTGAAAGAATTGCAATACACTCTCTATGCTATTTCCCTGTTATTAAATTCACTAGCCCCTCCTTTTTAAAAACTTAAAGAGCATAAGAATGATATGAGAATCTTATTGAAATATGGTCTGTGATTCAGGAATTCTGATGGGTTTGAGACTCTGCATTTCTAACAAGCTCCCAGATGATGATAATGCTACTGGTCCAGGGCCTACACTTTTAGAAAAAAAGGCTATAGCCACCTCAGCATGTCTTAGGTCATAGGCCTACATGGCTGGGGTTTTGATGCTGTTTGAATTCACTTCCAATTTGTAGTCTGCTGTGTGGTCAGCTCAGGATAGAATCCTGAAACAAGCAATCATGAGCTTTACCTCTTCTGTAACCTGCCCTCCAGTCTATTTTGGTGGCCTCAGAGCCTTCACAATGTTTTCTAGCTATAAAATGCCTTTTCTTTAGTGTCCACATTAGATTGTAGTTCAGTGATTAACATCCTCTTTTCCGTTCCCTCTCCTTTACACTGATGAAGAAAGGGAGAGCAAGAATATGGTCATGTCCAATAAACTAATCCTTGTGACCCAAATGATGCATCATTTCTGTGGGGTCTAATGCCCTCAGCCATTAAAATGTACATGTACCATTAAGAAGACTTTTAAGAGAGAAACCCCATATCACACAGGAATGACTATTACCTTCCTATACCTAGCTTTAGCACTCTACCTAGTACTAAGTTTGTAGTTTTTACAAACATTTTCTCAATGAACCCATGGGAATTTTAGGCATTAGGAAAAAAAAAAATGGCAATAGTAAGATACTTGGGGGTTAAGTTGAACTTGTTATTGGTTGCCCCATAAGTCCCAACTGGCAAAGCATATTATTAATCCAACAGTAATTTATACAATTATCTCTAATCCAGACCCTACTTCCCTAAAGAAAATGAAATGATATGCAGTTGTGGTTTCCATCATGAGGACCTTACCCTTGGTCAGGGGCACACAAAAGTATTCCAATGGGATGAAAATACATTGAATTTTCCTAGAGGCCAAACCAGGCAGCTTGGAGTTCACTGGAGGTGGGTAATTGTAGGTGACAATTCCAGCACAGGTAACTCACTCATTAAAGCCCACCTTACTATTTGCAAGTAAAACCAAACATGAAGAAAAGGCAGCTGTATGAGTGAAAGAACTTATGCCGTCACATGGAGTTTGTCCTGGGGTCCCAGATCCACAGGAGAGAGTTACATCATTAAAAGATGGAGGCTTTCTGTAAACCAGCAAAGACTCCCAAACCAACTACCATTTTGAATTTCTTTCTGGTGTCCCCGGTAGTTGTCTTATTTCATTGATTTCTTTTTTCTCATAAAGTAAAATAAATTGCTATAGCTTTGCAGCAAAGGAACAATTTCTCTCTCCTTTCCAGAAACTGGTAGTAAATAAGACCGTTGCTTTTTATATAATTTGTCCTACGTTTACCTTTCAGAATAGCACAACACAGAATACTGCTAAGAAAACTAACCAGAACCGGAAATTTTTTTTTCAATTTTTTATTTTTTTAAGGAGGCCCCATGCCCAGCACAGAGCCCAGTGTGGAGCTCAAACTCACAACCCTGAGATCAAGACCTGAGCTGAGGTGAAGAGTCAGATGCTTAACTGACTGAGCCACTCAGGTGCCTCCTGGGTTTGTTTGTTTGTTTGTTTGTTTGTTTTTTAATAATGTAGAAAGTACATGAGCAGTTAGAAATTTACTGGGAAAATTTTAACGTGTCTTGATTTTAACTGATTTCTAGACGAGATGGCATGTTTCAAAAAACCCACCCAGAAAATGGGTATAGAACACATTTGTGTAACACTTCAAAATATATGAAGCATTTTTACAATTCTCAAAACTCATTTCCCCTTCAGAATAATCCAATGATGAGTGCATTTTTTATCCCCTTTTCCATACACGAGGAAATGAGGACTCAGAGAGATTTAGAAACGCAAGGTCACACACATTTAGAATGGAGGAACTTCAGACTCCAAATGCCATGTTCTTTTGTGATGTACCTTATTTATATCATGTGCAGTGGTTTGGTCTCCTGAGCTGTAAAAGAAACCTGTTTAAATGTGGCTAAATAAAAAAGGATCAGAATTGCCTGAGTGATGCGGTTTAAGCCATCTGAAGACACTGTGCTCCAATCACTCTCTTTCATGTTTTGCCTGAACCCTGCCTGCCACCTGAATAAAAAATGATTAGAGCAGATTGCCACTAAAGAGAATGCTGCTTTCTATCCAGGCAGCAGGGCATGATAAAAGAGATCTTAAGGATTCTGGCAAATTAGAGCTGCAAGTCTGCATTTTTTTTAATTTTGTGAGCTGATATAAATCACAGGGACCTGTCAGGGAACATTCAGATGTACTGGGCAATCCAACTTCAGAGATAAGCGAAAAGTAAAAGCGCATCATAATTAAAGAGCTAGTTGTCTTCAGCAATTTCAGCTCCTGTGGGATTTTCAACAGATTTTTTTTTTTTTCATTTTAAAATAAAAGAATGAGAATCCCAAACAATCATTCTTGAAGTTTTGTAATGGAATGACTTCTTGCAGTAGTGTGTAGGTCGCTCAGCTTGTAAGTCAATCATCTGGGTCCCACACTTTGTTCTTCCTCTGTGGATGTCTGGTAAGTCACAAAATCATTCTGGGGCCTCTATTTCCTTACCCGGCAGGAGAGTGACTTAATTGAACTCTGAATCCTAACACTGACATTCTGGCGTTCTATGCAATTTCTCCTTTCTAAGTAGGCCTCCACGTGTGTCTGGCTTTCAGCTTTAAACAACCATTCTTGAGCAGTGTTCCTCACACCGGGAGTCCCTTCAGATGACTGGCTGATGTCCAGGTTACAGATCAAATCAGTTCAGTGAACCCAGTCCACATTAAAAAAGGAAATGCAAACCGTGGTTAGCAGGGCAATTATGTTTTGTTTTGCTTCTACCACTTTCTCTGGGTTGGCTCAATACTGAAATCCCCATGGTATTCATCGGTGGCTCTTCTTGGCATCCCTTGCTCTTCTGTACAATGATATCAGACATCTCACCTGAACGTAAGCACTATAATCATTTATGAGCAGAATGATGTCTCACCCCCGTGACCCCAGATTGAGAGCCACTGCATTTCATAGGGGCCATTCCAGTTCCAGCAACTAGATACAGAATCCATGCAATGCAAAGACTTCTCTGGCTCCCTCAGAAGGGAGGGTCTGTCTGTCCTTCTGAGGGTCTTTATACATATTACTGAACATCTAATACTGAACACGACATTCATGTCCACAAAACGTCCTACCTTCATCATAGTAGGCTGTAAGATCCTCAGGTCAGAGAGAAGACTTTCCCTTCAAATAGTATAATTCAAACATACAATGAAAGTAAGGGAATGACACCAGCAATAGCCATGTTCCCTCTAGCTCCATCTAAAATAGGTTTTGCCACATTCAATGATCTTTCCCTATTTTTGTAAAGAAATAAAGTGTTACCAAAATAAGTCCCATAACTGCTTCTCTCTTCCCTCCCTCTTTGGAGACTGTCATGAGGATGAAGTTGGTGTGTCTGTCTCAGCCATGTTTCCATATTTTATTACATACATGTGAATATCCATAAGTAACATTACATGGTGTTTTAAAAATTCATGTACCTGCTATCACAATGCAGTTTTATTTGGCATTTGAAGTTGTGTTTTTAAGATTAATCTGCATACCTATATGTTGATCTAACTTACTCATTTCAACAGCTGTATAGTATCACTATGGAAATAAAATTCAATTCATCATGTTTCTATTTAGATAATTTAGATGTTCAGATTTCAATGTATTTATTTAGATTTAGATTATTACCATCTTTTCTCTTTTAAAATTAATGTCCCCTCTTCCTATAAACTGGAGTTTCTCAATGGTATGTATTTAAAATTAGAACATTAATTATCTCACTTTTTGTTTTTGTTATTTGGAGAAAGAGAGAGAGAGAAGTTGGGAGGGGTAGAGGGAAAGAGAGAATCTTAAGCAGGCTTCATACTTATCCCACAGCCTGACATTCAGCTTGATCCCACAACCCATAGATCATGACCTGAGGCAAAAACAAGAGTCAGCCACTTAACTGACTGAGTTACCCAGATGCCCTAATTATCTCATTTTACCCTTATTGTTAGTAATGTGGCTTTACATCAAGTATATAGAAATTCAGGCCATGAAAACTGTCATACTTGAATAATTTTCCTTCTGTAAATGTAAATTAAATCCTACTTATGACCTTTCATGCTATTTTTAGACCATCAGAGTTTCATTTTAACTGACAGAGACATGTTTGTGTTTGTATTTTTAGGTACATAATTTAAGGAAAATAACTATGTGAAAAAAACATGAAAATATAAAAAGAAATAGAATATATCTTATTCACTTTTATTCAACATTTCCTACCCCCAAAGAGTAGAAAAATATCTTATTATTAGGAGTATTCATTTTAACATGTCAAAAACCCAAAACCTTTACCTCTCAACACACTGTGCATTCACATAGTTCCCTTCAGTGCTTTTCGAAATCTAATTCATTTCCTATTATTTCCCATTTCTCCTTTTATTAAACACAGATTTTATGATTAATGCCCTGGAAAATGCCAGAAGATATCTTTAAGAGATAGAGGAAAGTGCTATTATTTCTTCACTGAAATAACATTATAGGGTAACAACCCTGAAAGTGCCAGGATTTCAGCACTCAGGGCAAAATTACAGTAACCTAGCATTACATTGCTCTGGCTGGGGATGATTTATCTGTTTGTTCTGGCATATTACACACAGTGTGAATGGGGCTTGGACTTGCACAAAGCAATAACTCAGTGAAACATAAAACATCATTCTAAAATGTGAGATGACATCCCAAATCAAGAAGAGTAATCCTAAAATATAGTCACTCAACACTTGCTAAAAATAGTTATGAATCTATCCTCCCAACAGATTCCAAAAATCAGGTGACCATCATAGCGTTTTTTGTGGGGAGCTTAGATAAGCAAGAGGAACCATGGTGATCAGCTCCTCTGGGAATTCCTCAAGAGCTTACATGTGCCCTTCTCATCCAATTTTCCCGTATATTCCTCATTACAAACAAACAGCATTCACCTCCTAGAGGATAATTCCATAGGAGGTGAAAGAGAACAATGGGTATGATTTATTATTGTTGTTTTTTCAACACCAAGGCTGTTATATTAAAGTTGTAGGTTGTATAGTCAAAATCAATTCTGATTTCCACTTGTGGTAGCTTACATTCACTGTATCATATTGGTTTCGCATCCCCAGAGTCCAGGGTACACCGTACATTTTAAAATTTCCTCTTCTACACAGTGCATAACAAATTCAATTGATTTAATTCAATCTTTGCAAAATTAGTGAGGGCCAAAGGCAGACAAAATGCACATAGGATGAAGAAAATGAATGGGTGTAGTTACTGAAGCATTTCCATATATATTATCAAATTTGATCTGACAGTTACCCTATGGGCTACAAAGAACCTGAAGCTCACCTACTTTGTCACCTGCCATAAAAGAGAGTCTACCTATCACAAATATAGATCTACAACCTGAATCTTAAACAAACTAGTGATCCTT
Source organism: Mustela nigripes (assembly GCF_022355385.1). Lineage (NCBI taxonomy): Eukaryota > Metazoa > Chordata > Mammalia > Carnivora > Mustelidae > Mustela > Mustela nigripes. The sequence continues at coordinate 102,996,167 of NC_081563.1, forward strand.
CTTTCCTGCTCATCTCAACTTTATAAATTGAGCAATCAATAAATATTTGCCCAGGGCGCCTGGGTGGCTCAGTGGGTCAAATCTCTGCCTTCGGCTCAGGTCATGATCTCAGGGTCCCGGGATTGAGTCCCACATCGGGCTCTCTGCTCAGCAGGGAGCCTGCTTCCTCCTCTCTCTCTGCCTGCCTCTCTGCCTACTTGTGATCTCTATCAAATAAATAAATAAAATCTTTAAAAATAAATAAATAAATAAATAAATAAATAAATACTTGCCCATACTAGAACAAAGTATAGGTAAAGCATAGTGTTAAGTACCCAGATGAACCCAAAAACATATTAGAGTATTTCTCTGCTATTAGTATCTTCAAAATGGTAGGGAAGGATAAGGAAATAAACACATATCTGTGAAGAGGTATGTATATAAGAAGAAATACTATCTCAATAATAAGCTCCATATGGCTAAGTAGTTAGTATCTATTGCCAAGGAAATAATATAAACAATGCTAGAAGATGTTTTGGATAACTTTTCTAATACTGTATAGAAAGGACAAAGAAAATGTCTCATTTCAATAATTATGTGTTGAGGGAGAAGCATTGTAGATATCCACCTTCCCATACATCTTTTTACTTATAGCCCATGATATCATCTCTATGACTCCCCCCCCCATGATATCATCTCTAATAAGAGGAGGGATCTCATATAAACCCCGTAAGTCCTATGCATCTCAATCATTTTGAGTATGAAATCTGCGTGGTCATATATCTTCCTAAAACAAACTGTTCCTCTAAATCCTTCATAATTTATTTGGTTAATGTAGGCATTTTAGACATTCTCTGGTTTGGGCTGTTTTACACTAAATTCTGTTCAAAGAGAGGATGGTTATAGCAATCACCCAGAAAGTCCGAGGATATGGCATTAAATTTCACAAGTCCGAGGATATGGGTGGCTCGGTTGGTTAGGTGTCCCACTCTTGATTGCAGCTTAGATCATGATCTCAGTGCAGAGTCTACTTGAGATTCTCTCCCTCTCTCTCTCTCCGACTTACTCTTCTCCTGCTCTCTCTTTCTCTGTCTCTCAAATAAATAAATACATATTTTTTTAAAAAATTACATCAGATGGCCCTTCTTTTCACTACATCTGTATCTTTGGGGTACTGGGTGTGGTAAGATGAAGATGATAATGTTGTTGTGGGTTGCAAAAATAATAAATACTGTTATGCTGAAAATAAATAAAAAATAAATTTAAAAAAATTACATCAGAGACATTATCTCCAAATGGGCAGGAGCAATGTGACCCACGGATTTCAGTTTCTTTTGACTCAACAATGGAAGGACAACAAGTAGACAATCCGAAATGCAGTAACTATCTGTGATTCATGATTTATGATTGGCCTGGAAACAGTACCAACGTTAAGAACTCAATGCTTTACAAGAGTAGAAAATATACTGTTTTAACATTTTATTTTTATTTTTTATTTATTTTTTTAAAGATTTTATTTATTTATTTGACAGAGAGAGATCACAAGTAGGCAGAGAGGCAAGCAGAGAAAGAGGAGGAAGCAAGCAGGCTCCCTGCTGAGCAGAGAGCCTAATGCAGGACTCGATCCCAGGACCCTGAGATAATGACCTGAGCTAAAGGCAGAGGCTTAACCCACTGAGCCACCCAGGTGCCCCTGTTTTAACATTTTAGAATGGAAACCTCTCATCTACCACCCACCTCCTGTCCTTTTTATGGGGAATGAAGAACATTTCTCTTTTGTGTCTGTGTACCTTTTTCTTTCTTTTTTTTTTTTAATTTATTTATTTTCAGCATAACAGTATCATTATTTTTTGACACACCCAGTGCTCCATGCAATCCATGCCCTCTATAATACCCACCACCTGGTACCCCAACCTCCCACCCACCCCCCCGCCACTTCAAACCCCTCAGATTGTTTTTCAGAGTCCATAGTCTCTCATGGTTCACCTCCCCTTCCAATTTACCCCAACCCCCTTCTCTCTAACTCCCCATGTCCTCCATGCTTTTTGTTATGCTCCACAAATAAGTGAAACCATATGATAATAGACTCTCTCTGCTTGACTTATTTCACTCAGCATAATCTCTTCCAGTCCCATCCATGTTGCTACAAAAGTTGGGTATTCATCCTTTCTGATGGAGGCATAATACTCCATAGTGTATATGGACCACATCTTCCTTATCTATTCGTCTGTTGAAGGGCATCTTGGTTCTTTCCACAGTTTGGCGACTGTGGCCATTGCTGCTATAAACATTGGGGTACAGATGGCCCTTCTTTTCACGACATCTGTATCTTTGGGGTAAATACCCAGTAGTGCAATGGCAGGGTCATAGGGAAGTTCTATTTTTAATTTCTTGAGGAATCTCCACACTGTTCTGCAAAGAGGCTGCACCAACTTGCATTCCCATCAACAGTGTAAGAGGGTTCCCCTTTCTCCACATCCCCTCCAACACATGTTGTTTCCTGTCTTGCTAATTTTGGCCATTCTAACTGGTGTAAGGTGATATCTCAATGTAGTTTTAATTTGAATCTCCCTGATGGCTAGTGATGATGTACCCTTTTCTTTTTTCCCAACACTCTTCCCACACATAATTTCACATTCCTCTCTTTCCTATAGGACTATTTGCGACCACTGTGAATGTCTCATGTCCTCCAAATAGTCTGTTCAATGGGAAGTTTGAGTCAGGTGTATGAATGAAAACACCTTTCATTTCCAAAACAAATAAATAGATATAGCTTCTCAGTATCTCCCTTAAGGTAAATCTTTAATGAAAAAAGTGATTTTCAACAAGACTTATTAAAGTTTCAGCAGTTGTATATAGTAAGATGAGAGTCAAAAGAAAAAGCCCAGAAAATTAAAGGTATTCAAATTTCCGTTTGTTTCTTAAAAAAATTGGAGTAAATCAGAAAGAAATCCCTTTTTGCTTTCCAAAATGCCATCATGGGGGATAGTCACTGGACTGGAATAGTATTTCTGTTACGTTGTGTTACTTCTCTAGTGCCAAGAAAACATAATCTTGGCACATCATAAATGTTTTGAATTCATTACCAAAAAGGAAAAAAAAATGAAAAGGAAAAGAAAATCCACACCCACAACCCACAAGGCATAATAATCCATTGTTTCTCTTCTATTTTCACTCATTTTGATTAGATTCCCCAGAGTTTGAAAACCACATTTCAGTCTGAAAAAGAGCTGCTGAAATTTCAGATGGACACTAAAGAAGTCAAAAGGTGCTAAAGCACCCTAACTAAATATAAGGTTACTCAAGGTCCATTTAGTTATCATGTAGAATACAGCCAAATGGTCTGGGTTTTGCTTGTTGTTTGTTTTCAAAATTATTTGAATTTCCTGACAGGGTTGTCATTTCAAAGAGCCTCTCATTGGGATAATTTGGGACAAGAATAAAGGGTGTATTCCTTTCAGGCATCCTTTATTCACAAGAGCCTAGGAAATAGGCCAAGCAAATTAATATATCTTAGATAAAAACGTCTCGGACTTAATTTAAATACAGCCTAAATGATTAATTAATTAAATCATTAAATAGAGCTCATTTGATCTATTTTGCATGATAACATGCTTTGGAAATAGTCATTAGAAAATCATGTAAATGATGTTCAACCCAAGGGTGAGGTAGAACGGGGTAATTAATAGCTAGAAAAAAATAAACTAGCATTTATTGAGTGCTTATTAAAAGCCATGTAATCTTCTGTGTCCTTTACATGTATTATCATGTTTATTCCAAACAACACTACAGCATAAATATTATTATTACCATTGCTTTATGTGATGAAAATGGAGGCAAAGAGAAATTAAAGAATTTACTCAAGCTGCCATATTGGTAACTGGTATAGTGGAGGGACAACCTGGGTTCCAGAGCCCATGCTCTTAATCACCACACTGAGCAAAGGAAGGAGGCAAAAGTAAATCAAGTACACTAATAGGTCCATACTTACAGATTTAAATATTTAATGTTGCCCATTCAAGAACTTTCCCGAAGGTCTCTTCCAAGCAGTAATTTGACATTTTGCTAAAATGAAGATATAAACAATGGTCACCATTAGGCTAGCAGATAGGAAGGAATTACATAGCAAGTCGGTGAGCCTAACCAAATATCCTCCTCCATGGCTCTCAATTGGCATTCCATTCTCACCCATTGTCACTCATGCTATAGGTGAGTAAATACTTATATATTGATGTAAAATAAATGATTTCTTTTTGAAAACCGATCTGTAAAATAAAATGCATGTTGATCTTGATAAAATTAAAATAAGTTTATATATGCAGGCCCAGAGCCTAAAATGTTTGCTTGGTGTTTGTTAACTTATCAAGAGAGAGACTGAGATGAAAAATTCAGTTTAATTTGAGATGTCATTGAAGGTTTTCAATTACATTGTGTAAGCAGAATGTTTAGCAATTAGAATCTGAATATATAGTACACTTCGTAAACTGATGACCGAGTCAGGTGCTCCAGCCCCAGAATGAAACATAAGAGCTTTGTTCCAGAACTATTCTCAAACAGCAATAGCTAGAAAAGCTGAGAAGATGAAAAAGAAGTGTTGACAAGGCTCATTTCAAGGTCAAATTGGACCTTGATTTTAATAAAGTTCAGAGACAGCTATATCACATTAAAAATACATTTCTCTCCCTTCTCTTTTTTTGTGGCCATTATTATGAAAAATGTACTTTTTTTTTTTTTCTTTTTGACTCTGGTTGAGCTGATGCTTTGTTCATGAACTTCCCTGCTTTTCCTGGTGTGAGGGAGGTAAAAACCTGATTTTGTGTGAATTCAGTGGCTACCCTTGTGTCAACCATGAAAGTGTGCTTCTCATGTAGGTGTCTGCAAGAGAATTGAGGATAAAATTAAGAAGAATGCAGAAGGGATGCCTGGGTGGCTGAGTTGGTTAAGCAGCTGCCTTTGGTTCAGGTCATGATCCCAGCGTCCTGGGATCAATTCCCACATTGGGCTCCTTCCTCGGCAGGGAGCCTGCTTCTCCCTCTGCCTCTGCCTGCCACTCTGTCTGCCTGGGCTTGCTCGCGCTCCCTCTCTCTCTCTGATAAATAAATGAAAAATCTTAAAAAAAAAAAAAAAAGAAGAATAATGCAGAAAAAATAAGGAAGAGTAATCTTTCACTCCTGTAGATGGCCCACGAAGAAGGGCCCTGTGACACCCGTTTCCCTTTTTCTACCCTCACTTCTTCTTTCCTAGTACTGTGACTCTACCTGATATTCCCTCGCTCTACCTTACTCTTCCTTCTCCTTCCTGTCTGTGCAAATTCACTAATCTTCAAGGCTCAATTCCCATCCCAGAGTGTGTGTGAAGTCTTACTGCTGCTGCCCACACAGACCTTCCCTGTCTTTTCCTCACTTATACTAGTTGCAAAATCACCACTTTAACGTGTGTTCTGTCCTTCTCTAGTCATTTCACATGTTTCTCTAACCAGATTGTAAAAATCATAATCTCAAATGCTTTACGTAGAGTTGTAGGGTATTAAAGAAGAAACAAAGAGGAAGAAAGGAAGAGATGGGGGGAGGGTGCCCAAAATAAGGGAGAGAAAGGAAGGAAGAAGAGAAGAAGGGAGGGAAAAGGCAAAGAGACTATTACAACAAGGCAAAGAGACTATAGCAATGACACAAAATATCTTAGAGCCCGCATAAACATAAAGCTAGTGCTGAGCATGTAAACGTGCTCAGCAATTTCTGGTGACTGACTCTTTCTGGAGTTTCTTTTGAACATCTCTACTATTTCTAACCTCCTTGCACTGCTACTCTAAGTTAAGAAAAACAATTATTTTAATGTGTGCAGGGGAATGGGAGGAGGGGCTAAATCCCACATCGGTTTGACAGGTAATTAACTAGTAAGAGAAAAAGCGGAAGAACAAGGATTGAGATAGGAACAAGGTAGCTTCCAGAAAGAGTAGCTCCACTTCTATTCAAAATATAAATTGGATCTAAACCCCAAGACATAAGGATGTAGAAGAGCTTACACGTATTTTTAAAATGTTTTTGAGAAAGATGAAGGGTCATTTTCACTTGCTGATAAGCTACAGTGTGAATTTCAAGTAATAGTTATTTCTCAACTTTTGATCACAGATGTTATAATGCCAATCTCAGGATTTCAGGCTCTGCGTGTTTGTGTGTGTATGCGTATGTGTGCCTGTGTGTATGCATACACATATGCATACACACAGGCACACACACACACACACACACACATTATTTCTTTCTCAAGAGGGGAGTGGGCGTTAATTTCTATTTGCAGAGAAAGACCCTGAGAACCTAAATGTAAAATTGAGCTCCCATGCCAGTCTTATGCTGGGCTGCCCTCCAGTCCCCTCCTTACCTGTGCCCTGACTCAACCTCCATGACAGTGGGGCTCCTCACCTGCTATTTCCCAGGCTCCCATGGAAGCACTTTTCCATGGGGCTCAGCCAATGGGAGACTTGGTGAGAATCTGGAACATGGGAGGGAGGAGAGGAGGGCATCTCTTATCTCTGTCTCCTGCTGGCAACAAGCCTAAAGGCCACATCCCCTAAGCCTCTGCAGCTAAGGCATGCTGCAGGTCTTCTGCTCGCAGGTGGGACACCACTTTCCTCATTGGCCCCTTTGTCCTCCAGCACCTGTGCAACCAATTCCCTGACCCTGAATAAAATATGATAAAAACAATTCTGTTTTCCTGACAAAATGTTACCTGAACCAGATTTCACAAAGTTGGGTCCAATACACCATTTGTTAAAAAAAATAAAAATAAAAGAGTTTTTGCTTAAAAAAAAGGGTGGCTCAGTGGGTTAAGCCGCTGCCTTCGGCTCAGGTCATGATCTCAGGGTCCTGGGATTGAGCCCCGCGTCGGATTCTCTGCTCAGCAGGGAGCCTGCTTCCCTCTCTCTCTCTCTGCCTGCCTCTCTGTCTACTTGTGATCTCTGTCTGTCATATAAATAAATAAAATCTTAAAAAAAAAAAACTAACAAAAAAAATCCCCCCAAATACATATTAAACTATTTCCTTTATTTTAAACTTTAACTATTTTAACTATTTGAAACTTTATCCTTTATTTTAAACTATATGTTGTATTTTCAGGAGTGGCTTGTCTTTCTTTTCAAAAATCTATTCCAACCTATATTTTAATGCTTATCTGAGATTACCTTGTTAGCAAGGCCCACTTCAGAGCAGGTTTGGGTACATGCAGATAGTAGTTTACTTATTCCTTGATTATGGCATTTGCCATAGTTTATATTATAGTTTAATTTTCATTACCTCCTTCCATGCCTGACTCTTAACTCAATTATAAATACTTAGAGGGCAGGAGGCACCAGGCCTAAATCTAATATTTAATCTTGAAAAGTAGAATAGAAACATTCATGTAGTAAACTATCACTAAGTGCTGGTAGAATTAATAGTGGTTAGAAAGGAATGAGAAGATGGGTGCATGGTTCTGGTTTTTATCAGGTCCTCATGAAGAATGAACTATTGACATAAGAACTGATCCCCAGTTCCTTCAGCTGGTTGTATATAATCTTTCTTAGTGACACAAATTCAACTTGAATTGTGCTGCTTGATAAAGCACATAATGTGTTCTGTAGAGATGGAAAATGCTGCTTTTGATATAGAAACTCAGCACAGATTAAAAGCTCCAATCCAGATACCAAGTCAAACATTGACGACCTCAAGGCTTTTGGCTTTGGTCTAACGTTTCTGCCTCAAATGGAGTTATTTCCAGTTTATTTCATGATCTTCATTTGGATTACTCAGAAGCAGAGTCTGAAACAAGGATCCAGGTATGGTGGTAATTAATTTATTTGGCAGGTGAACCTATGAAGCACACTGATAAGGACCGAGGAAGTAAGATAGGGAAGGGAAGGAAGCCAACAGAAGGTGTTTTAAACCAGGTACCACTGTGGGTCCTGAGGGCTCCATCCTGCTGGAGAACCCTTAATGAGCCAGAAGGCAAAGAGCTGGGGTTTTCCCATCAAGTCTGGTCCATCCCTAGCTGAGGGTAGCTACCAGAAAGAACTTGAGCTCCAGGGCTCATCTAGCCAATCCCATGCATAAGACACACATGCACCTCAGAGAAGAAAAGCCTTTACATAGAGGGCTACAAGTTCTTGCATTGAACGCCACAGTTTCTATACGCATGTAAGTGGCAAGGAGAAATGGAAAGGCTACTGACAGCATCTTCTATAAAGACGGAAGATTATGTATATATATTCAACATTCAGCATGATGTATCATACATGCACGTGTCTGTCTATGTGTTTATGTGTAGAAATAGTGAGTAGGTGTGCGTTATTTTCAGCCTAAGAGCTTCGATATTGAAAAGACAATGTAAGATGAGGAATACATGTAATATCATCCTTCTCTGAATGTCCAAGACCTTTTACCAGATTCTTTGAAAATATACTTGAGAATTGCTACCTTGTGTTATTGATTCAAATAAGCATACTTAAATATGTTTCTTTGCACATAGCCTGTACTTCTATTTAATTTTTAAATTTTGTATATCCCACAGCATATAACACAATATTTTGAATATACCATATGCTCAATATTTAGTTGCTCAGTGAAAGGTACGGAAAATATAGCCTTCCTCTCTTTTAACTGCAAGGGAGGGGTTACTTCTGTGCTCTGTTGATGTTGGGCTTGGCAGTGAGACTTCCTCAGGTCACATATTGGAAAGCGTATAGCTCCCACCACTTGATTTGGCCTTTTCTATGTGACTTCCTTTGCTCAATGGGATGTTAGTACATGTGCTTAACACATGCTTCATGGTTCAGGTTCGTCTCTTGCAATTCTACATGAAAAGAACCCTTCCTCAGGTAATGACTGGTTTAAGGAAAATGAGAAACTCCACTCTGCAGCTTTCAGCCAAGTCCAAAGTCAATCCTTGATCAGCCTACCTCACCGATGCATAACTAGAATAAATAATTGGTTTAAACACTGATTTTTGGGATTTTGTTACACAGCATTATTGTGGTGATAGCTAACTGATACAGAGAGGAAGCAAGCAAATCCTTTAAGTATTGGAGCAGGACAATATTGGTTATAACAGAGTTACTTTTGATAGAATATAAGACCTTCAAATACAGAAGTTATTTTAATATGCTAATATTCTCCCCCAAAATAATTGATTCAAACCTTTGTAAATGTACAAAGTAATAAAAATGGGGTTAGAGAAGTAGTGAAAAACAACACAAACTAGAATTCCTTCTTTAATTGTAACAAAGGTTAAATAACACACATAGCATATACAAAAAAATACAACATGAAATATTTTATTCAAGCCTAGTTTTTCAAATATCAAGTCCCATTTTATAATCATAGATCTGATTTTATAATACAGAGATCTTTGCTAATCACCTTTTTAAATCCTGTCCCCATTTAACTTTTCCTATCATTATATATAACCCTATATATAATTTGTTAGCACTCGTTATATCCCAAAGTTCTCTTATTTGTTTGTTTGTTTATTATCTGTGTCTTCCACTAGAATGTAGTAGCCTTACTAAGAATGAAGTCTTGTCTGTTTTTCTTATCTTTGTGTTCCAGCATCTAAAAAATGGCATCTGGTACATGGTAGGTAGACAATAAATAGCTTTTTAAAAAATTGATATCTAATAGCTACCAAAAATAGATACTACTATCCATATATTACTCTGAAGGCATTTTTGCTAACTTCTAGTTTTGAATTTCTGCTCTTCAATTTAGTGAAAGCATCAGCCTTTATAATAAGGTATTGCTGGATGCTTGGTTGAATAGTTCAAGCTGCATTACATTGATGTTTTGAACAGAGGGGTTTTTCTTGTGTTTGTTGTTGTTGTTGTTTTGTTTGTATTTTGTTTTTGCTTAGATTCTAGTGAGATGTGTGCACTGGTTTCAGGTACCTGTCCTTTGTCTTGTTGGAACTACACCCATATAATGGGGGAAATTACCCACAAGCACACTTAGCCTTTATTGGGTTTTTCTGATCTTGTTATTCATATTCTCTGGCAGCTGGCTCCAAAACAAGCAAGGGAGCACTACATTCCAAATTGCATTTTTAAAATGTGAATATTGTTCTTGTTACTTAATGTTTTATGCATTGTTTGCAAATAGGAAATACGGTCCCCTCATATTTTATGGATTTGCTTTGGAAAATGATTTCAAAGAAAGTTCAACGTTAGGAGCATAGAACTTAGCTCAAGCATTTTTGAATGCCTCATTTTTTCCCCCCATGCCATCTATTTTCTTAATAGAGAGGATAAGTTAAAGTTATACCTTACCCTTTGGCCTCATTACTATAAACTGGTAGTTTATAGTAAATAAATAAAGTGTTACCCATAACTGAAAATGGCACTTTTAGCTTAGTCACATTATTGGTAGAAATTTTGATCAACTTGGCCCAAATCTGCAATTATTTGACAATGTGTAATTTTTGTCCAAGATTCCTTTCACATGTCAGCATGTAGGCAAAATTTGCCTTGACATATTTTGAAAAAAGAAATATTGTACCTCTGAATTCAGGGATCATACAGTGCTTTTTCCAGTTTATCAGTAAGTACATATTTATTAAGTATACAAAATAAACAGTTTTCTTTTTCTTTTTGTTTATGTTACTGAAATCTTGCTGCATCTTTTCAGTAATAGCTCATCTTTCCATAATAGGTTAGTTCTATTGCTATAGGTTTCGAATGAAAGCTGAAAGTGTATCTTTCTCTTTCCACCATATCTTATGTTGTCCCCACTCTGCCTGTCACTGTTATATTCCCCATTTTCTTTCCTTTATAACATATATTATTCTCATGATTATTATTTCTTTATTTATATTATTTATATTTATATTTACAAATATATTTAATTTATATTATTTTATTTATACTTCTCATTTATTATTATTCTTTATAACATTTATTATTTTTCTTGCTCATTTACTTGTTTGCCTTTTTTTGTTATCTATATTTGCATTAGAATATAATATCACAAAAGCAAGAATGTATCTATATTTTCTTCTTTGTGTTTGCAACATTGTGTTAGCAAACTAACACCCAATAAAATGTGTAGAATTCTTACAACTCAACCATAAAAAGAAAAATAAATGCAATTTAAAATGGGCAAAAGATTTGAATAGACAGCTCTCCAAAAGACATACAAATGGCCAATAAGGACATGAAAAGATGCTCAAGATCACTAATAATTAAAGAAATGCAAGTCAAAACCATCATATGATACCACTTCGCATATACTAGAATGGCTATAATCAAAAGAGAAGTTAATAACAAGTGTTGAACAGGGTATGAATAAATTATAATCCTCTACATTGTTGGTAGAAATGTAAGAGAGTGCAGCCATTTTGAAAAACATTTTTTCAGTTCTTTAAAACATTAATTATAGAATTAGCAGATGACATAGTATTTACACTCTTAGGCATATACTCAAGAACACTAAAAATATGTATCTGCACAAAAACTTGTACATTATTCATAATGCCAAAAAGTTAAACAACTGGTGTCCATTAGTTGATGAGTGGGTAAACAAAATATGATATATCCATAGGATAGAATATTATTTGGCCATAGAAAGGAAAGAAGGACGGATACATAGTACAACATGGCTGACACTTGAGCACATAAAAGCAGCCAGACACAAAAATGTCACATATTGTATAATTCCATTCATAAAAAATGTCTAGAATAGGTAAATCCATAAATACAGAAGGTAAATTAGTAAGTGCCAGAGGCTAGGGGGAATGGAAGAAGGGGAACCACTATGAAAAAGTATGGTAGCTTTTCTACAGATGATGAAAATGTTCTGGAATTAGAGAGTGATGATGACTGCATAACTTTGTGAAGTATTCTAAACAATACTGAATTGTATACTTCAAAAATAATGAATTATGAGGTATCAATTACATCTCAATAATGAAAAATGTAAATAAAGTCAATAATAAGAAGAACTGTAAGAAGAATGCTTGTATTCTAGGTATCATGCTAAAGGCATTACGGACAACATTGTTACTGTTACACAATTCAGTAAGGAAGATTATTATTACTGCACATATTTTGTAGAAATTATAAGTTAGAAAGATTAAATAACTTGTCCAAGGCCACAGAGCTAAGCAATGGTGGTACAGGAAATCCTGAGAATTTAACTTAAATAGCACATCTGGTTCCTAAAATCGGGTTAATGCATCTGCTGGAATACTACAGCTGGAGTCATCATATTTATTGGAATATGTGCTTAGATTTTGCCTCAACTTTCCTGGAAATAGTATTTCTTTGAACTTTTTTGGGCTCATGAGGATAGTAAATATTTATAGAGTGATTGACAACTACAAACAGCATAAAATAGCTCAGTATATTTAGACCATGGTTTTTGAGGCAAACAGAAATTAGTTTAAAACATTTAGAAGATTTTCATGGAAGATTGGAGGAATGGAATAAAATGGTGAATTTGGGGAAATAAATCTAGACAATTTTAATAGCCATTTTCATTTTTATATTCAGGAATGTATTTACCTTGGTAGAAACCATGAGACTCTGATTCCACTGCATTGGTCTTACAACCAATTAACTGAACGACCAGTGCATGGGTCACTCAGCCTCTGGGCTTTGGTTTCTTGCTTCCTACCATAAAGGAGATAACGAAAAAAATCCCATTGTTGAGAGAGTTCTATCACTCTATGGTTGTAGGGTTGTAGGAACTGTGAACCTTAGAACAATAAATACACCTGCGTTCCTTTTATATCTTTAGTTTCAGCAAAGAATCTGGCCTGAAGGTCCTCTCTGAGGTTCTATTATAGCTTTTTCATGATCTTCAGGAAACCAGCAGAATGTCCCAAATGTCAATCCCTTGCCCTGAAAGCTGCGTGAACCTGAGAAAGTGCCCACAAGGAGCTCAGACTCATGCCTAGAGAAGCCAATGCTCTGAAACACAGTAGATGAAGTAATAATCCTGGGTATCATTCTGGATCTTTCCTCATTCCCAGAATTTAATGGTAAGAGAATCTCTGATGAGATGGAAACACAAATGTCTCATATAGGAGAGAGACAAAATTGAAATGTAGAGATTGAAAGTGATAAGGATATTTGCATAGAGAATTCATGGCTTTTCAGAAGGGGAGGAATCAATAGTCCCCCACCTTATCCCTTTAAATTCAGAATGTGATTGGACAGGGAAAAAATGGGCATGACAGAAACCCCAGATTCAATGAATGGAATGATTCACCCATGATAAAGGTATTAGGAGATTGCAAATCCAGGTATAATTTGAGGACAGCTAGTATTCCTCCCAGTTCCCTTCAGGTCCCTCTGATTCCACTGTATTCCCATCCCTCACTCTATGGGCTGTTGCCTAAGCCTCACATCTGCAGACACCTGCAGGACTGTCCTTTGGCTACTGAAGCTTCTCTGCCCACATCACCAGCACAGATCAGGAAGTGTCTGGCAGTTGACAACCCCTGGAATAGACCTTGGACAACAAGTAGGAGAGCCCAACTCTTTTGCCTTGAGTGAAGGAAAATTCTGAGACATAACTTACACTCCATAGCCCTCTGTAGGATTAGACTAAAACTGAGGCTTTTCCTGAAGCTGCATCCTTGCTTGTCTTCTTCCTTCTTCCCTGCTCTGCTCCCTTATACTTTTTCCCTAGATGCACTTTTAAAATAAATTGTTTTCACAGGAATCATCAACTCAGAGTCAGCTTCTGGGAACTTGACCTAGGACATTGGTGCTATATAAAAATAGTGGCTCTGGCCCCCTAAGATGGCAGAGAATGGGGACTCTTCTGTCCTAGTTTATGGGGGAAAACTGACTTCCTAAGGAAGAAACAACGTGATGGGGTCTATATAAATTTAATGTTGGAAGTTCATGACAATTCTTTTGGGTATGTTCTTCGCTGAGCAAATTACCACTGGGGTTTGTAAAAGACTAAGAAAAAAAAAATGTAATTGTAGCATCAGCAGGGGTTTGCACAATGGTTGTAATAGAGCAAGTACTTAACATTGCTTTGGACACAACAGGGGAATCACACAAATTAACAGTAGCTGCACCACAGAGGCAGGATAATCTTTCTTGACTAGGTTTCACCTGCCATCCCCAGGCCTCTGGGACTGGAGGTAACACCAGTAGCATTACTGATCCTCTTAGACTAGAAGATACAACTACTTATAATGGTACCATAGTCTTTCAAATTCAAATCCAAACATGAGAATGTTCCCTAAAGATTCTTGGGTATTATCAGCGAATGGAGACTGTAGCAACAAGTATCAGGCTTTCCATGACTGAGAGTGAGTTGGGGCTGAGACATTTGCATTGTCAGTCATACTTCAAACAGCAAAGCAGGGAACACAGTAACCAGTCAACTAATCACAAATCCGTGCCAACACTGACTGGAGGACTCTATCCACCATCCCCCCCCCCCCCCCATTTTTCCACCTTTGTTTCTTCAGGAGGTCAGTTCATCATAATAGATCTGGACCAGTATAGCCATCTCCACCAACCTCTCTGCCTTTAGTTTTGCTCCCTCCCAACCTGTTTTCCATACTGGAGGTATAATAATCTCCTTATAACACTCTTAAGATCCTTCAATACCTTAGGACTCTCCCATGTCTCTCAATTATCTTCGGCATAAAGTTGAAACTCCATAGGATGGATCTGAAACCCTTTCATAATCTGAACTCTCCAGGGACACCTCATATTCTCTCCTCCTGGCATGTTCTGCCTCACCCATTCTTCACACAGCTCTCTCTCTACTTTGGCTCATCCTCCCTGCTGACTTGAACAGTCCCCCATACCTTTGTCCCAGTTCCTGCCATATAATTTTAACCTGCCTCCCCTCCTTCATCTCAGGCAGAATCTTGTATCTATCCACATTCTCTAGCAGGCACTCTAGGATTTCCTTCCACTTTTGGATTCTCTACATCATTTTGGTGTTGACATCCACATCACAGGGCAGATGAGAGAGGACAGGTTTGAGGTGAGTGTTTCTCCTAACTCACACTGCTCAGGAGGCCATTCAGGATGAGAGCAACTGCTTTGTACACATATTTTTCTGGCTTTTACAATAGGTCACTACCCATTCTAAGTGATTGCAAGGAATGGACCAAACTTGCCCCATGCCACAGCTTCCTTCCATCAACCGCAGACATATGTTTATATACTAGTGGAGTTGTGCCAAGGCTGAGCAGTGACTTTTTTTGCTTCCTGCTCCAACCCCCCTTGCAAAAACACCTCCCAGTTCCTTGAACCCTTAGAGTTTCCATTACCTTCATTGGTTGTTGTTTTCAATGACTATGGGATTGAGGAGAGTGATTTGCCTGTAGCTAGTGGGGCACAGAAAAACCCATGCATATTAAAGACCTCCAAGACGTCTGCCTTACTTCTTTCGTTTCCCTAGTTCTTTTCTGCAGTATCGATTCTACCTTTATCCTTTTCACAAAGCCTTGCAATAACCTGGCTCCCTTCACCACTGGCTCTGGCTTTGTGGGGGGATTTATTATGAACTCTGGTTTAGAGACTTTAAATAGTCTATAATCTTGGCCAGGCTCAAGCTCAGCCAGTACTGAAAGCCTGCTAAATGAAGCGTGACAAACGCACGCTCATTTAGTGGTGACTGGTGACAGCTGGGACGATGATGTATCTATCCCAACAGCAGAAGCAGGACATTTATTCAGTAATAGCCTTCATCTTCTCTCTCCTCTCAACCTCACAAAAATCCCACTTCTCTGAGACAATTATTGGAATAGGGGAACTTAAATCCCCATATTTCCAGAACCACCTACATAAAACCATCTTCAGGCATGGATATGACAAAGCCAGGGATGCAAGTTGGTGTCTTTGTTTCCCTGCCTGACAGAGCAAGGCAGCAGAACTGAGGTAGGACCCAGGGGAGCCCATTATCCCAGCCTGAAATGGCACAAAAATCTTAGCATCCCACGCCTCCCAAGTTCATTATGGAAAAGATGAAAAACAGCATCTTTAGAAATGATTTTTTTTAATTGGCCTAATGAAATCATGTACCCTCTCCCACCTTCGGGTTGGCTTGCTAATGATTCCTGCTTACATTTGCCCTTGAAAATTGAAAAGATTTGTTGTTAAAATACAAGAAAAAACCCTCCAAAAGTTAAATCAGGATACTCCGGTTCCCCCTTGCCCAGCAGTATGTACTGGTATCTCTTTGTGGTTTTAGTTTGCATTTCCCTAATGACTAATGATATTGAGTATCTTTTCATGTGCTTGTTGGTCATTTGCATATCTTCTTTAGTGAAATCTCTATTTAAATTTTGCCCATATTTTATTAGGTTGTGTGCCTTCTTGTGAGTTGCAAGGGGTTTTTATGCATTCTGGATACAAGTCCTTTGTCTGATAATGTGTGTTGGAAGGAATTCTTCACTCTGTGGCTTGCCTTTAAGTTTTCTTGAATGTCTTTTAAAGAGGTTTTTTGGGGGAAAAAATTGATGCAGTCCAATTTATCCACTTTTTCTTTAATGGTTCATGATTTTTATGCTGGAAGCAATCTTTGCTCAGCCAAAAATCACAAAGATCATTACCTGTTTTATTCTCAAAGTTTTATTATTTTAAGTTTGCCTTTATGACAATGATTTATTTTTTTTAATTTTTTATTTTTTATAAACATATATTTTTATCCCCAGGGGTACAGGTCTGTGAATCACCAGGTTTACACACTTCACAGCACTCACCAAAGCATATACCCTCCCCAATGTCCATAATCCCACCCCCTTCTCCCAAACCCCCTCCCCCCAGCAACCCTCAGTTTGTTTTGTGAGATTAAGAGTCACTTATGGTTTGTCTCCCTCCCAATCCCATCTTGTTTCATTGATTCTTCTCCTACCCACTTAAGCCCCCATGTTGCATCACCACTTCCTCATATCAGGGAGATCATATGATAGTTGTCTTTCTCCGCTTGACTTATTTCACTAAGCATGATATGCTCTAGTTCCATCCATGTTGTCGCAAATGGCAAGATTTCATTTCTTTTGATGGCTGCATAGTATTCCATTGTGTACATATACCACATCTTCTTGATCCATTCATCTGTTGATGGACATCTAGGTTCTTTCCATAGTTTGGCTATTGTGGACATTGCTGCTATAAACACTCGGGTGCACGTGCCCCTTTGGATCACTACGTTTGTATCTTTAGGGTAAATACCCAGTAGTGTAATTGCTGGGTCATAGGGCAGTTCTATTTTCAACATTTTGAGGAACCTCCATGCTGTTTTCCAGAGTGGCTGCACCAGCTTGCATTCCCACCAACAGTGTAGGAGGGTTCCCCTTTCTCCGCATCCTCGCCAGCATCTGTCATTTCCTGACTTGTTGATTTTAGCCATTCTGACTGGTGTGAGGTGATATCTCATTGTGGTTTTGATTTGTATTTCCCTGATGCCGAGTGATATGGAGCACTTTTTCATGTGTCTGTTGGCCATCTGGATGTCTTCTTTGCAGAAATGTCTGTTCATGTCCTCTGCCCATTTCTTGATTGGATTATGAATTTCCTTTGCCCATTTAATTGTGTTAGTAATTTTGTCATAAACCAACTGACCATATAGATGTGATTTATATTCTTTTCCACTCCATCCCACATTTTCACTAATACCAATGTGTCTTATTCACTGACATTTGTAATATAGCTAGGCTAGATTTTGAAACTTCCCTTGACATCATGATTGCTCTCCTTGGCCATATAGATCTCTATATCTATATATCTGTCCTGATATTTTCACTGTGTTTCCTAACTCCGTCCAGTCCTATGCCAGGGTCTATGATCTCCCTGCCTCAAATATCAAAATGTGAGTTTCTACTAATCCATTCCCTGAGAGCCCTGTTATATAGCCCTGCTATATACGAGGGGTAAGATTATCTGTAATTATGCCTGATAATGACTTTTCCCTCTCTGCTGACACACTTACATTTCCCAGTTTAGGACCATTAAAAGTTATTGTCTTAATGCAAAGATTTCTCTTTCTTGATGGTAACTTCATACAACATAATAGGTTTCCAATAATAAAGACCACGCTTTGAAATTAAGTGTGCCATTTGGTGTCCCTTACGTCAATGTTATTCAAATGATGATATTTACACCACTGGTGATGTGAGGGGCTTTCAGATTATCCCTATATATTGTTTAAAAAATACATACATATATATGACTAGGTTTTAAGGATGTAGCAACCCCCAAATACAGTTTCTTACAGTATTGCTTAACAAAAGTGTGATTGATTTATTAGAAATAGTTAATGTAAAGAAAAATACTGATCAGATGATTTCATAATAATTATATATATATATATCATATATCATATATATACCAAAATGAGTGAATGGTATTGGCCTCACAGAACAGAGAAAACTGGCCAGATATCTTCTTGGAGTTCTGTACCTACTTCATTGTTTTTCCTTCCCTGTCTGGTCATAGGTAAGAGTCAATGGACCCTTCAAAGAGCTACTGTCCACAATGCAGTATTAGGTACTCTTTTTTGTGTCATACCTAATGTGTATCTCCTTACCTTTATTTTGTCTTTTTCTAGCCCAGTTCTGATAGGGTAAACATTACCACCTCTTTTACGGCGTAAGCCAACCCACTCACTCCCTCTGCTTCTTTTCTACCCTATACACAGCACACTAGTTTGCCATTCATGAAAACTCTTCCTGGGTCATTAAATTATATGGAAAGAGGGTTCCCCCATGCAGAGTGCTTTTAAAGTTAAACGAAAAGCTCCATTAAATGCCCTCTTATCTTTGTAAGCTTGAGGCAGAAAGGGTTCTTTTTTACTCATTATAGCAATTATTTTCTTCTGCCCTTAAATATATCTGGAGATTTCAAATCATGAAAGCAATTTAGCTATCAAAACTGCCATAATATAAAAATAATTTAAAACCAAGCCAAATCAACTAAAAAATGATGAATAAAACTACTTAAAAAAGTCTGTTATCATGCTCTAGTCCAAGCAATTTTTATTTCCCTAAAAAGACTGATCTTCTACATCATTAAATTTTTATTCCCATCACTCCTGGGTTGTTTGACCTACGGGAATCTTTCATTGCCTCATATTATACTTTTTAAATTTTCAAAAATTGTACATGGAGTGTAACGTGCATGCAATAAAACACACAAACTTTAGGTGTACCACCTGATGAAATGTTCCAAATGCCTACTCTTGGGCAAGCATCACAAACTTAAAAGACATAGAAAATTCCCAGCAGCCTGAAATGCTTGCTCTTGTCCTCTCCCACTCAATACCCTCCACAAAATACTGGTCGGTCTGGCAGCTATTACCCCAGATTCATTTGCTTCTCTTTCTGATTCATATAAATGGGTTAATGCCATCAATACATTTCCACAGATAGCTTATTTTCTTGAATGTTATGTCTCTGAATGCAATACATACTTCTGCCTAGATGCGCTGTTATTTTCCATTACTATTTAATATTTCATTGGTGAATGTATTGTTATATGATTATCCACAGTACTGATGAGTGTTAGGGTCTTTTTTGACCCTATAATTGTTGGCAATTATAAATTGTATTGAAATGAGCACTCATTTACATATATCTTGGTGGACATGTGTACTCATCTCTATTAGGTATATACAGGAGTGGTACAGAGAAAACAAATGTTTAATGTTAATCGGTACTGTCAATTAGTTTTCCAAAATGGTTGATTGTGGTAATGGTGGCATAACTGTGTGAAAATAATTTTAAAACACCGAATCATATAGTTTAAATGGTAGATTGTATGCTATGTAGATTACACCTTGATAAAAATTGGCTTCCATTACATTTCTATTGGGCAACATTGTTTGTTTGTTTTTATTTTGCTTTTTACCTATCTCACTTATGATTGATTTTTTGTGTGTGAGTATAGAGTTAGTAATCAAAGTAACTGTTTTTTACATGGATTGTGAACAGACACAGAACCACTATAGAACAGATAGCCACTTTCCCACCTCACTGCAATGGCACTTTTATTGAAAGATGATAGTTTTTGGCTGTTGTGCATCTGTTCCATAATACTCTCACATAATATCCTCTTCTTAAAGAGTGTCTTATTTTTCCAATAATGAAAAATAGTGCATGAATGTATCATAAAATTTCAAAAAAAGATATGAAGAAAAAGTAAATATTATAGGTAAGCCCACTCAGATATCATATTGAGATATTTTATTTATTTCTACCTTTTTTCTGATATTTCTTTGTATCGACAGATAGAACTGAGATGTGATGTAAAATGTCTTACATTCTTTTCCCACTTAATTTAATATTTTATGTATTTTCCTAGATCATTATATATTCTTTGAAAACTCTTAATGAGTATAGATTCATATAAAATATATGTTAATCTGTTTTCTCATTATGAATATATAGAATAATATTTTTTTAATCAAGGAATAAACTTAATCAAAGAAGTGAAAGACCTGTGCTCTGAAAACTACAAAACATTGATGAAAGAAATGAAGAGGACACAAAAACTGAAAAGACATTCTATGCTCATAGATTGAAAGAACAAATATTGTTAAAATGTTTATACTACCCAAAGCCATCTACAGATTTAACTCAATTCCTATCAAAATACTAACAGCATTTTTCACAGAACTAGAACAAATAATCTCAAAATTTGTATGGAACCACAAAAGACTCTAGATAGCCAAACCAATCTTGAAAAAGAAACAAAACTGGAGGTCTCACAATTCCAGACTTCAAGTTATATTTCAAAACTGTAGTAATCAAAACTGTATGATACTGGCCTAAGAATAGACACATGGTGGAATAGAAACGAAAATCCAGAAATAAACCCAAAAGTATATGGTCAATTAATCTTCAACAAAGGAGGAAACACTATGCAATGGAAAAAGGACAGTCTCTTTAGCAGAAAGTGTTGGGAAAACTGGACAGCTGCATTCAAAAGAATGAAACTGGACCACTTTCTTACAACATACACAAAGATAATTTTGAAATGGGTTAGAGATCTAGATGTGAGACCTGAAACCATAAAAATCCTTGAAGAGAACAGGCAGTAATTTCTCTGACATTGGCTGTAGCAACAATTTTCTATATGTCTCCTCTGGCAAGGGAAATAAAAGCAAAAATGAACTATTGGGACTACATCAGAATAAAAGACTTCTGCATAACAAAGAAAACAATCTACAAAACTAGAAGGCAACCTATTGAATGGGAGAAGATATTTGCAAATGACAATTCTGGTAAAGAGTTAGTATCCAAAATATATAAAGAATTGGTATAACTCAACACCCCAAAAAGAAATAACCCAATTTAAAAATGTGCAGGGGGCACTTGGGTCGTTCAGTGGGTTAAAGCCTCTGCCTTCAGCTCAGGTCATGATCCTTGGGTCCTGGGATTGAGGGGCTCAATCCCAGGACCCAAGGGATTCCACTTCTCTCTCTGCCTGACTCTCTGCCTACTTGTGATCTCTGCCTGTCAAATAAATAAATAAAATCTTAAAAAAAAAAATGGGCAGAAGACATGAACAGACATTTCTCCAAACAAGACATGCAGATGGCCAATAGACACATGAAAAGATGCTCAACATCACTCATCTTCAGGGAAATGCAAATCAAAACACATTGAAGTATCACCTCACACCTGTCAGAATGGCTAAAATCTTAAAAATAAATAAATAAATAAATAAATAAAATAAGAGACAACAGGTAGGTAAGGATGTGGAGAAAAAGGAACTGTCATGTGTTGTTGGTGGGAAGGTAAATTGGTGCAGCCACTCTGGAAAACAGTATGGAGTTTTCTCAAAAAGCTAAAAATAGAACTACCCTATGATTCAGTAATTGCACTACTAGTCTTTACCCCCCAAATATAAAAACCCTAATACAAAGGGATACCTGGACCCCTATGTTTACTGCAGCATTATTTACAGTAGCCAAATCTCAGAAGCAGCCAATGTGTCCATCAATAGAAGAATGGTAAAAATAATGTGGACTATATATGTAATGGAATATTACTCAGCCATAAAAAAGAATGGCATTTTGCCATTTGCAACAGTATGGTTGAAGCTAGAGAACATAATGCTAAGTAAAATAAGTCAGAGAAAGACAAATACTATATGATTCACTCATATGTGGAATTTAAGAAATGAACAAAGGAGAAAGAGAGAGAGGCAAATCAAGACACAGACTCTTCATTATAGAAAATAATCTAATGATTACTAAAGAGGAGATCAGTGGTGGGGATGGGTGAAATAGGTGAAGGAAATTAAGAGTACACTTATGATGAGCACTGAATTAATGTACAGAATTGCTGAATCACTGTATTTTACATCTGAAACTAATATAACAGTGTATGTTAACTACTAGAATTAAAATTAAAAACAGTAATAGGGGTACCTGGATGACTCAGTGAGTTAAGCATCTGACTCTTGATTTCAGCTCAGGTCATAATCTCAGGAATGTGAGATCAAGTCCATGTTGGGTCTGTGCTCAGCAGGGAGTCTGGTTCTCTCCTTCTTCCTCTGCCCTTCTCCCAGCTCACACACTCTCTCCTCTCTCTAGCATAAGTAAATAAATAAATAAATCTTTTAAAAAATCTTAATAATAAAAAAGTAATATTTTTAAAGAAACAACATTGTGAGAAACATCTACACACCAAATTTTTAATTTGGGGAAAATTTCAGTCATTATTGTTTCACATATTTCTTCCGTTCCTTTCTCTCTTCTGTTTCTTGTGTTCTCATTATGCAGATGTTAACACCTTTCACAAACTGTCCTACAGGCCTTACATATTCTGTTCTATTTTTCTCAGTCTCTGTTCTCTGCTTTTCAGTATTAAATGATTCTATCGAGATTTCCTCAAGCTCAGAGGTTCTTTCCTCAGCTGTGTCTAGTCTACTAATGAGCTCACAAACACATTCTTCATTTTTGTTTCCGTGTTTTGGGTTCTTTTTTTAGGATTTGCATCTCTCTGCTTATATTGTCCATCTGTCCTTGTGCTCTGTCTACTTTATACATAAGAGTCTTTAGCATATTAATCATAGTTGTTGTTTTTAATTCCCGATGCAATATCCCTGCCATGTCTGGTTTTCATGCTCACTCAGTCTCTTCAAATTGCTTCTTTTGTTGTTGTTGTTTTTGCTTTTTGAAATGTCTTGTAACTTTTTCCTGACGACCAGACATGTTGTACCTGGTAAAGGAAATTGCTGTAAACAGGCCTTTGGTGATGCGGTGGTGAGCTGTTGGGGGAGGTGAACCATTCTGAGGTGAACCACAGAACCAGCAGTCCTGTGACTAAGTCTCAGTCTTTTAGTAAGACTATGCCCCTGGACTGGGAACATTACAGGTGTTTATCAGATATTATTCTCCCCTCTCAGGTGGGCCAGGATGGCTGGAGTTTGATATTTCCCTGCCCCCCATTCAGTTAGTCTCTGATAAAATCCCAACAGATTAGGCTCTGTTTAATCAGCTTCTCAGGAAAGCAGGCCTTGTTAAGAATTTCAGAGTGTTCTAGTGCATTATACAATGACTCCTCTTTCCTCTCCCTCTGCCAAAAGCATGAGGAGATTTTTCTCCAATATTTATTTTAAGAACCTGATCAATCTCCCACAGGTAAATCTCACAAAACTGTGGCACTTTCCCCACATCAAGACTGGGTCTCTCTGGAATATTCAACTCTCAGAGTTGTCTACACTGAGCCTTCAGCAATTACTCAATTACTGTTCAGGTTTTTCCTATCCAGGCACTGGTTCCCATGGAGGTTTCTACTCCTGAGTCTTCATGCTGATAAGCTGTGACTCCTTGTAGCAACCTGTCTGTCTCTCCAGTTCTGTGGACAGCAGTTTGCACTGTACCCTCCCTCCCCTCTTAGATTCTCTTAGGGATCCAAGAAGAGTTGTTGATTATTCAGTTTGTTCAACTTTTTACTTGCTTTTCGGATAGAGTGGTAACTTCTAAGCTCCCAACATGAGGAGTTGAGAACCAAAATTTGGTTTTTACTTTTTCAAATCTTTATATCTTTATAACCAAATGTTAATAAAATGACATTTACACTTGACCAGCATTGTGGATAGGTCAATTCAATGATGACTCAACAAAATGAAACCCTCATTTAAAATGGATGCACAATATTAATAGAAAGGAAGGAAGCTCATAAAATTGAAGAATGTTCATTTTCAGACACTGCATCTAATCCTTACCACATATGATTTTGGTAATCTCCACTAAGTTTCCTAACCTCTCAGATGGGCAGTCTCTCAAGTGCAAAATATCAATAACCTTTATTCCCTCTGTCATTATAAAGATAAAATGAGATCACATATGGAAAACCCCTGACAAAATTGGACATGTTATGAAAGTTCAATAAATGGAAACTATTATTTCTCATAGACTAATTTCTATTGTTGGACTTTCAGATTATTTTTTGTTTTTCTTTTCTAGCAATAACAGTGAAATACATAATCTGTCATCTATTTTCATAGATGAGTATTTTTACAGGCTGAAGTTCCTGAAGTTGTGGATTATGAGTATTTTTAAAACTCAGACAAATGTTGCCAAATTGCATTTTAGATAAGTTATATCAGTTTATCTTCCAACATCAGATTCTGAGGCGACCAGCTCAATACTCCTTTAGAAGATTAAAGAGAGAAAGAAAAGTTGACTTGAATTTGAATTTCTTTGATTACTAGAGAATCTGCACTATTTATTTTTAATGTATTGATGTATTGGTCAGTGATATTTCACCTTTTGTTTTTGTTCTTTGTCCTTTTTCTTTGAGTATTATTTTATACATATATATAAAGTCTTTGACCATTGTGGTTTCCAGTTTGTATTTTTAAGTCAAATATCATTTACTTTAATTTTCATAATATTAGAAGGATGATTTTATACATAAGTAATGCAAATATTATATAAGCATTATAAGAAATCAGACAACCCCCAAATACACAAGAAAACATTTTCAAAATTACTCCATATCTTACCACTCAAAAATAATCATTGTCAACACTTAAGGACTAATATTTTAGGGATGTCTATGTAAATATATCCATCTAAATAATAAATGATAAACAAATAAATGTAAGTTATTTTGGGAAGATGGTTATCACACTATAATGCTACACTTACTTAGACTTTTAATTAAAAATTAGGTACACTTAACCAAAGGTAGGCAGCAAAACCTGCATTGAAATTAAGAAATACTGAGCTTCAGATATATGTTGCTTCACCACCTGACTTTAATTGCCAAAAGAGCAATCTAAAATCAATATATTAGATTAGACATACTTTACGATGTTAGAGTATTTTCTTAACCTTATGTTTCAAATTTAGACAAGTTCTATTGACTTCCTATTCTGAAAAATAAGGAAACTAGTATATCTTCTTCAAACTCCCCTCCCAATCTTTGGTATTTACATATTATAAACAGATATTTAACATTTATATGCTTACTTTGTCAAAAGTTCCTTGATTAATATAATGGTTATTCCTTGATCTTAATTTTTAAGTTTGGGGGATTCAATACCTATTGCTCTTCCTTTTACCATGATTTCTTTTTTCTCTACTCATTCCTGATTTTAAACTTGGATTTATTCCTGATAGACCTAATATTTTTCCATAAGCTGGGCTTATTATTCTGATCTCTAATACTGCATGCTTAAATATATCTCTGTATTGCCATTATAGTTAAGTAAAATATACCTGGGTACAAATTCTTGAAGCTATATATTTATCCCTTAGAACTCTGTTCTCTATATTTCAATACTGAATGCTGTGGTGGGAAAAATCTCAGGCTAGTCTTCAATTGCCTTCTGTGCTCATGTGATTTCCATTTCTACACTTAACATCTATGGTTGAACCTCAACTCCAAAGGAGATTCTTTGTCTCTTTTTTAAACGCTCTCTGGTTCTGGATCATATCACCATAGCCAATGGATATTTAGATGAGCCTTTAGACAGATGATGCTTAGAATGCAGGACTTCTATATTGGACTCCAGAGAACACTATGATGGTAAGTGCCAGAGAGTATTTATGCTGCCTTCCCTCTTTCTCAAGACATTGTAGTACTGAGAAGGGTTGCTTCACAATATTTTCCTCATGTTTCCTTGAAGAAACAAGGTTTTCTCTACTTTTCAGATATTTTCTTTTTCCTAATTGGGGTCAAGGAGCAATGGGTGGAGAAAACGCATTCAACTGTAATAATGTTAAGAGGTGAGAATGAATATTTTACCATGTCTAATTTATATTTTTCTGTGTGAGAATTCAAACAGCAAACATAAAATTATTTAACTATTATATAAAATTTCATGCCTTATACATCAACATACAGTGTATGTTTAAATATAAATACTAACATAGAGGGTAGTGAAGTAGTTAAATATAAAGTATTCAAATTTATAATCAGTATCACCTTACATGTAATCTTGTAGGATTAGATTTTTCCTGTTCCAATTTGTCTTTTCAAAATACATACATAATTAATATGTGATATATTAATAATGTATATATTACTATTATATACTGTGTGAACATATTATATGTTATATAGCAAATGCAATTGATATATAATATGTAATTAATAAATATATTAATACTATATAATTAATTAATTATATATATAATTGGTAACATTCTAAATTTTAGGTCAGCATGACCTTGATATGAAACATGAAAAAAACTTACAAACTAATATCCATCATTAACCCAAAGTATTCTTTCCAAAGTTTTAATAAATTGATTTCAAAATATATAAACCATGACCGAGTGGAGATTATCTAAGGAATACAAAGTTGAATTCAAATCTGAAAAGCAATGCATAATGTACTATATTAACTATAAAAAACATGGTCATCTAAACATATAAGGAAAATCATTTGATAAAATTTGACACCCATGTATAATTAAACCTCTTAGTTTATATAGCATCAAAAATCATATTTTAGGAATAAATTTAAGTGAATGACATGTAAAACTTCACCAAAATATTGCTGTGAGAAATTAAAGGCTCTAAATAGTGTAGAGAAATAATATGTTCATGGCTTAAAAGATTCTAAATTATTGAGGTATAAATTCTCCCCAAATTGATCTATAGATTCAATGCAATCACAATGAAAATTTTAGGAATCTTTCTTGTAGAAACTGATAAGCTGACTTTAAAATCCACTGTAAAATATCTAGAATAGCAAAACAATTTGGAAAAAGGATAAAATTAAAGTAATTAGGGTGCCTGTGTGGCCCAGTTAGTTAAGTGTCTGACTCTTGATTGCAGCTCAAGTCATAATTTCAGGGTTCTGAGATGGAGCCCTGAGGGCTCAATGCTCAGTGGGGAGTCTGCTTGAAATTCTCTCTACTACTCCCTCTCTCCCCCCATGCACTCTCTCTCTCTCTCAAATAACTTTTTTTTAAAAGGTTTTATTTATTTGACAGAGATCACAAGTAGGCAGAGAGGCAGGCAGAGAGAGAGGAGGAAGCAGGCTCCCTGCTGAGCAGAGAGCCCGATGCAGGGCTCAATCCCAGGACCCTGGGATCATGACCTGAGCCGAAGGCAGAGGCTTAACCCACTGAGCTACCCAGGCACCCCAAATAACTTCTTTTAAAAAGGAATTAAACTACATGATTTCAAGATTTACTAAGAGGTGACAGTAATTTATGTAGTGTGACTCTTTTGTATGGATAGATCAGTATAACATGGAATAAAATGGAAAGCTCAAAAATAGAACCAAGATATCTAGTCAACTTAATGGGAAAACCTTTCAACAAATGGTGCTAGAACTGACTGTCTATATAGAAAAAAGTATCTGTGACCCATACCATACACAAAAATTAACTTGAAATAAATCATAGAAGAAGGGGAAACAAATTTTTTAGAAAGGACTTAAAAATACTAACAGCAAGAGAGACAAATTCAAAAGTAAAACATAAAAACTAAAATCTTCTGCTAATCAAAAACAACACCATTATGAAAAAAATAAAAAGATAAACAGTAGACTGGGAGAAAATATGTGCAACTTATATATATATATCAAACTTATATATAACAAAAGTTTCATATCCTCAATAAATAATTTTACAAATCAATACTAAAATAAAGTGACTCCTTTTAAAATAGAAAACAAGTTTCACAAAATATTTCACAAAAGATGGATAATAGGCCAACAGACATATAGAAAAAAAAAAAGATCACCTCATTAATTGTAAACTAAATGCAAAACAAAGCTACAAGGAGATATATTACTCACACACATATTAAAAGACTTAAAACTATAAAGTTTTAAAATATTAAGTATTGAGATGTGGGCCATCTGGAAATCTCATACACTGCTAATGGAAATAGGAAATGGCACAGTCACCTTGGAAATTAGTTTTCTTAGTAAAATTAAAAATTAACCACCCTATGACTTAGATATTCTACTCTTAAGTGGATATCAATGCTAAATAAGAGTGTGCACTTGTACAAAAATGTTTATAGCAACCTAGCTCACAATAGAACAAAATTCAAAATACCCTATGTATGCGTCAACAAGTGAATAGATAAATTTCATTATGAAAATACAATAAAATATTACACCAAGATTAAAACAAACTACTGATAAATGAAATGTCATTAAAAAAAAAAAGAAAAAGAAAAACACGTTGAACAGAGAAGCCACATGGAAAAGAGTGTATATTATATAGTTAACTTTATATCAAATTCAAGAAGAGGAAAAGCTAATTTACCTTCTTAGAAGTCAGGTTAGTGGTTGCCTCTGTGGAAGTATAAGGCGATTGACTAGAAAGCTGCATAAAGGAATTTCTGAACAGCTAGAAATACTATATACCATGATTTGTTTGATGGTCTCATAGGTGCATGTATTTATTCAAAATTGATTGAATTGTACTTAAGATTAGTTCATTTTCCATGTATGTCACACCTCTCAATTAAGTGCATTTTTAAAAATAGCAGTAATATTTGTCATAGACAAAAAGGTTCATTTTATTTGTGATAAAAGTTTTATATATTGTGGTATAGGTCTCATACCTGCCATGATAGTTATTTAGAAAAAAAAAATAGAAGACAAGTGTTTTCAAGGATGTGGAGAAACTGTTGTTCTTGGATATTGTCGGTGGGAATGTAAAATGGTGCAGCTACAATGGAAAACAGTATGGTGGTTCCACAAAATAATTAAAATGAGAACTACCATATGATCCAGAAATCCCACTTCTGGGTATTTATCAAAAGAATTAAAATCAGGATCTTGAGGAGACGTTAGCATTCTTATATTCACTGCAGCACTATTTACAATAGCTGAGATATGGAAACAAACTGAATGTTTATTAACAGATAAATAAAGAAAACATATATATACTTATATATAGGACATATATGTATAAACTAGAGAAAATATGATATATATATTTATATATAGGTTAGATATATAGATATATATATCAACATATATATAATACATATATGTATATAGATAGATATAAAATATATACTATTTAGCCTTTAAAAAGGAGGAAGTTCTGCACTATGTGACAGTCTGATGAACCTTGAGGATGTTATGCTAAGGGAAATAAGCCAGTCACAGAAAGACAAATGTTGCATGATTCTACTTACTGTCTCTAACATAGTCAAATTTATAGACTCAGAGTAGCCTCACAGAATCCAGGGATCAAGGGGAGGGGGAAATGGAGAGTTGCTAATAAATGGATGTGAGGTTTTATTAAGCAACATGAATAAATCCTGGAGACCTGCTCTATAACACTGTACCTTGTCAACAATAATGTACACTTAAAACTTTGTTAGAAGGGTAGATCTTACTTTAAGTGCTTTTACCCAAAAAAACAAAAAAATTAAAAAATTTTTAAAAATTTAAAAGTCTTATACAGATTTTTCTTGAAAACAATATTAAAATGAGTTAAGAATACAAACAAGCATTTTACAAAATTAAATATAAACTGTCTATAAATTTTGGAAAGATATACAACCTCGCTTATTTTTAAAGAAGTGCAAATTACGCAATCATGTGACCAGACCTCTAAAATTAGAATAGTTGAATAGTGACAAAAATGTTAATATTTGCTAATGCATATAGATATTCCTCAACTTATGATGGGATTACATCTGGACAAACTCATAGTAAGTTGAAAGTATCCTAAGTGGAAAATGAATGCATTTCATATACCTAACCTACAAAGCATCACAGCTTAACCTAGCAGACCTTAAATGTGCTTAGAACACTTACATTAGCCTACAGTGGGGCAAAGTCATCTAAGACAAGCCTGTTTAATAATAAAGTGTTGAGGGTCATCTGGGTGACTCAGTTGATTAAGTGTTGGACTCTTTTTTTAATTTATTTTTTATTTTCAGCGTAACAGTATACATTGTTTTTGCACCACACCCAGTGCTCCATGCAATCCGTGCCCTCTATAATACCCACTACCTGGTACCCTGACCTCCCACCCCCCCACCCCTTCAAAACCCTCAGAATGTTTTTCAGAGTCCATAGTCTCTCATGGTTCACCTCCCCTTTCAATTTCTCCCAACTCCCTTCTCCTCTCTTTCTCCCCATGTCCTCCATGCTTTTTGTTATGCTCCACAAATAAGTGAAACCATATGATAATTGACTCTCTTTGCTTGACTTATTTCACTCAGCATAATCTCTTCCAGTCCCGTCCATGTTGCTACAAAAGTTGGGTATTCGTCCTTTCTGATGGAGGCATAATACTCCATAATGTATATGGACCACATCTTCCTTATCCATTCGCCCGTTGAAGGGCATCTTGGTTCTTTCCACAGTTTGGCGACCATGGCCATTGCTGCTATAAACATTGGGGTACAGATGGCCCTTCTTTTCACGACATCTATATCTTTGGGGTAAATACCCAGGAGTGTAATGGCAAGGTCATAGCGAAGTTCTATTTTTAATTTCTTAAGGAATCTCCACACTGTTCTCCAAAGAGACTGCACCAACTTCACCAACTTGCATTCCCACCAACAGTGTAAGAGGGTTCCCCTTTCTCCACATCCCCTCTAACACATGTTGTTTCCTGTCTTGCTAATTTTGGCCATTCTAACTGGTGTAAGGTAATATCTTAATGTAGTTTTAATTTGAATCTCCCTGATGGCTAGTGATGATGAACATTTTTTCATGTGTCTGATAGCCATTTGTATGTCTTGATTGGAGAATTGTCTGTCCATATCTTCTGCCCATTTATTGATATGATTGTCTGTTTTGTGTGTGTTGAGTTTGAGGAGTTCATTATAGATCCTGGATATCAACCTTTTGTCTGTACTGTCATTTGGAAATATCTTCTGCCATTCCGTGGGTTGCCTCGTTGGACTCTTAATTTCAACTCAGGTCTTGATCTCAGGGTGGTGAGATCAAACCTCACTTTGGCTTTGTACTGAGTGTGAAGCCAGTTTAAGATTCTCTCTTCTTTTCCCTCTGTCCCTCCCCCGCCACTTGTACATACTCTCAAAAAAAAAAAAAAAAAAGGAGTGTTGAATATATGTGAGTTACTGACTCTTCTAACTGAAAGTGAGAAACAGAATGGTTGTATATGGGTTGTTTCCCCTCATAATCACGTGGCTGACTGGGAGCTGAAGCTGCTGCTGCCCAGCATCACAAGAGAGTATCTTACTACATATCGCTAGTCCAAGATCAAAATTTAAAATGTGAAGTACAGTTTCTACTGAACACATATTGCTTTTGCACCACTGTAAAATTTAAAAATCACAAACTGAAATATGGTAAGTCAGGGACTATCTGTATGGTCTATGAGCATGTAAAAAATATCCTACATGCATGTGCTATTTTATAGGAGTCTAAAATTGGTAATAGGCACACCCTCACTGCAGTTAATTTAATCAATATCCTTTGAATTTTAAAAGACCATGTTTAACCTATAAATTCCTCTTCTTGAACTTTTCTTAAATATTCTCTTATAAGTGAATCTAAAGGAATGTGCAAAAGAATTCACTCCCCATCATTGTCTATAAGACCTGAAAATCTGGAAGCAGTAGAATTAACTATCTACAAGGGAATAAGTAAATTATCTATGGCATATCCCTGGACATCAGAAGGACTACTATACTATATTTTAAAAATGAGTTAAAACTATTTGTGTTATAGGGAAATGTCTTTAAGACACAGTGCTAAGTGAATAGAAAAATGGAAGATAGTATGTATATTATATTCCCACTCAGGGAGGTAATGTTTGGAAACACAAATGTCCTTTGATAGTGGTCATTCTTTGGGGTAAGACAAGGTAGTAGAATGGGGTTGATGGGAGACTCAAATTTCATTGTATAACATTTAAATCTACTTTAACCTGGCTTAAAATAAATATTTATTGTAGGACTGTAGAGCTACTGATGAGATATTTTTCTAGTATTTTCAGAGGAAAAAGAAAAAGGAACATCAAGGAGCAGACTTCTTGTTTCAGATGTGTACACCGATTTTTTTATTAGCTGGCTCATAGTAGTGATTTGGTTTCTAGTTTTCCTAATCTAACATTATTAGTATTTCATATGTAAAAGAAAGTATTAACTGTGATGGAAAGGTTTCTACTGCATATTTACATGTAACAAACAGGTACATAATGAGATTTCTGGTAAAAGCAAAAAGGGTTACAAAGAATTCCTTCCTTGGTTTCTCTACCCTTTGCAATGTGACTCTAAAGCTCCTCCCATCAAATTATGAAGTCAATTTCAACTTCTGAATCTGAGATGGCCTTGTGACTTGTTTTGGTCAAAAGAATGACCAAGAAGTGATAGTGTACCAATTCTTGACTTCATGATGCCTTATCTTTTATTTTTATTCTCCTTGTTGAAACACTACCAAGATGTTAGGTGAGCAAGCCCAGAGTAGCCAGTTAGATGATGAGAGACCCATGGCTCACTTGTGTCCATCACTCCAGCTTTTAGACAACCAGTCCAAGAGTCTTGACTGCTAGATAACTGGCAGCTGACCCCAGAATGCCCATCAAGAACAGAACTACAAGGCTGTTGCCAGCCCAAATTTCCCACCCACAGAACTAGGAGCTAAATTAATGTTTCCTGTTTTATACAGATCAAAGGCATCCATATTTTTAATCCAATATCGTTTCATTTGATTCCTTTGGCCAACATAAAATGGGTACCTACATTGTGTTAGCACTGAATGAAACTTTCTGGGGCCATGCCTGCTTTCAAAGCAGTGGTCATCCACATGGTGTCTCATAGTCTAGTGACCACTAATAAGAAGTCTGGAGCTAGACTGCCTAAACTCAAACTTCTCAAGCTTTTGGTGTAACAATTTTTCATTGGTGAAGAAGAGCAATAGCATTTAGACGATTCTGTTGTTATTAGGATTAAATGAGTTAATAATTAACACTGCATTTGAAACAGCAAATAGTAATCAAATTAGGATGTTAATATCTAAAATTGGAAGAATGTTATATCTTCGCATAGAATCACTAGGCATATTTCCAATCTAGATGAAGGAACAACTCCTCAAAAGGGTGTATGGAAGAATAGTTGTTAATACTTGTGGTAGACACAAACCCCAGCTGTTGTGAGTGTTGGTTGCTACAGCTCACTACTACCTTCCTTATTCTGACACTTGCCCATGGCCTTTGAGAGTTGCCTCATGGGGAAATGTCTGGGAGTCTACCACCCAATTTCAGGAGACAGCTTGCAGCTGACTTGGAAGAGGGTAAAAATGACCAAACTCTTTGACTCAAGGTTGGATATAGTCTTTGGTGGCCTGTGTCCTCCACAGCTCCCTGTGGGGTTAAGATGAGTCTAAACTGGAGCTGAGCTCACATCCGTGCATCACGTCTTTCCCTATCCTATTCTACTTTTCTCACCCCCCAAGAGCATTCCCCAATTAATCACGTGCTCTCAAATCCCCATCTCAGGTAAGTATGAAATGTTATTTTCTGACCTTATACCAACAGCCTGTCAGGAGAGCTCAGAATGATCTGGCAAACCAAATTTGAACAATGACCAGATAAAATATAGAAATTACAGCAGCTACCAGGGTAAGAGATGCTCTTTGTAAGAAAACTCAAGGGAGGAACAAGGTACAACATAAATGCAACTATACTGTCTCCCTTCTGCCAATCTGAATATTCAGCTCTGTTTCACAAAGTACCTGTCTTCTCAGATCACCCAGTAGGAAGGTTTTGCCCGTGGTGATTCTCAATGGACTCTTGTTTTGGCTCAAATTGGCAGCCTGCTTCTTGACAGGGGACTATGATCTTGTGAGTGACAATTCTGCCTCTGCAGATTCTCTTGGGTGGGGTATTTCCCACG
This sequence comes from Mustela nigripes, assembly GCF_022355385.1. NCBI lineage: Eukaryota > Metazoa > Chordata > Mammalia > Carnivora > Mustelidae > Mustela > Mustela nigripes. Next base: position 103,030,406 of record NC_081563.1, read on the forward strand.
TCAAAAATGGAATAGCAGCAGGGTGCCTGGTCTTATTAGATTCCCTGGCGCAAGTCACTTTTCTCATTTATCAACCATTTATAAATCACAAGGTCTGGGAAGCAGACAATACAAAGGACGCTCAGTGTCAGATATAAGGCAAGCGGCAACCTTGTTCAGATAGGACAGGGTGTTTCATTGAGGAAAGATAGAGATGCATTTGCAGGACTCTAGGGTAAACCTTCTCACTCCATTGTGCATACAAATTACTAGGGAACCCTGATAGAATTCACATTTCTGGGCCCTCCTAACGCTGAAGTACACACCTGGTCCCTGGGTGCTAAGGAGGTCCACACAGCTGCAGCTCACCCATCCAGATGCCCAGAGAAACACCAATGAGGTCTAGAAAAATTAAAATCAACTTTGCTTCATATTAACTCATTTAACTAGAGTCTATTCTTTAGGTTTATAATGAGTCCCCAAATCTACATTTCTAATAAGAGAAGCTCCCAGGTAATAATGCCCCATTTGAGAAGCAAAGCTTTTTAAAAAATCTCTTTTTCCAAGGACAGGTTTCTGATTTCCCTTGGTTCTCTTTCCCATTGACCTTTCTTTATTTTCAAGTGAGGCTCCCGTGCTGATACATATAAAAAGTAATATGGGGCGATTGATGGATTGATTAACCTCTATGAACCAGCAATGTTGTAGGCACTGCAGATCAATCAGTGGATAAACCCTGACAGTGCCTGTTCTCAGGGATTGGACAAGAAGTAGGTAAGTAGGAAGTACCTATCGATGGAAACAAGGCTTATCTGGCAAAATAATTAGGGAAGAAATAAAGAGGGAAGGGGGAGAAGTTCCACTTTACAGAAACTGGTCAGGGAAGGTGTCTCTGATAAAGTGAACTTTGAGCGAGGCTTATGGGATCTAAAGGAAAAAGTCTTGCTCTTCAAGAAAGAAATTTTAGGGAGTGCAGTGTGTGCAAAGGTCCTGAGTCAAGAGCATGTTAAAGGAACAGTGGACAGATCAGCTAGGCTGGACTAGAGTTAGGTGTTGAGGAAAGTGGTAAGGGTTGAACTCAGAAAGGAAACAAGTGACCGAATTCTCAAGACTCTATAAGATTTTTTAAAAATTATTTTGTTGACATATAATCAATAGTGTTATATTAGTTTCAGGTGTATAATACAATGATTCAGTATATGTATTACTGAGTGCTCATAATTATAAGTGTGGTCTTAATCCTTTTTGTCTATAAGATTTTATTTCAAGTGAGTTGAGAAGTCAGTGGAGGGTTTGAATTAGTGTAGGACATGAGACAACTTACATCTTAAAAGAACCGCTCTTACTTTTGTGTATAGACTATAAGGGGATAGAGCTGAGCAAAGGAGGCAGAGTGAAAGACTCATTGCTATTGATGGTACAAACTGTACATGTAGTGGGGAAGGGCAGGAATGTTGGGAGCCTAGATAAATCTTACAGCTAAGGCAACATGTCTTTCTGATGGATTGGATGTGAGGAGTCAGAGAAAGCCAAGGGTAAGTTGGGAGTGTGATCTAAGCACTATAGAGTGGACCTCCATTTATGGATGTCAAAAAGACTTCCCGGGGGGGGAGGAGTCAAGATGGCGGAGAAGTAGCAGGCCGAGACTACTTCAGCTAGCCGGAGATCAGCTAGATAGCTTATCTAAAGATTGCAAACACCTGAAAATCCATCGGCAGATCGAAGAGAAGAAGAACAGCAATTCTGGAAAC